>NW_011495023.1:3009958-3023222 GCF_000754665.1 Bison bison bison
CTGCAGTGCAATAGACACAAGAGACAAAGTTTTGATCCTGGGTCGGGAAGATCCCCTGGGGAAGGAAAAGTCTACCCACTGCAGTATTCTTCCTGGAGAATTCCATGGACAGAAGAGCCTGGCAGGTAACAGTCCATAGGGTTGCAAGAGTTGGACACAACTTAGCAACTAAACCACCACTACCACATACATCAGATGCGGTTTCACTGTGTCTTGAAAAACATGCTTTTCTATTTTGAGAGAAAAAAATGCTGACTTTTCCATTCATTACGTTAAAATAGGCTGAATCAGCCATGAACAATATGAGCAAAAAATCAAATGATCATGTCTATAGTACTGCATTAGTTGTTGCAGGGTGAACGGTTCAGATACAATTACTATTGAGTTTTGAGATACTTTGATAGGACAGTTGAAGCTTGTGTACTATAAAAAGATTTCATGCATAACTGTACCAAATTGGTTCTGCTTTTTCAGCCTTAGTATCTGTTAGAAGAATGTGATAACAGCATTCAGTAATCTCCCTTGTAGCGCCTGGATTATATATTTGGGTTAACAGGACGATTGAATCAATACCTCTAGGTCTTATTTGATGAAGTTGACAAGCAGACCTGTGCCTTTGAGAGACATTTTGTCAAGTTGACCTTTAATGTGAAAAAGCAAATTGTTCTTCTTTGATTTTGGAATTCACCTTGTCAGAACAAGTCAGGGCACCTTCTTTTGCATTAGTCTTGGCACAAGATTCCTTTTCAAAAATAAAACTTCATTGCTTAAAACTGGCCTCGATTTTAAATTCAGAAAAAAATGTCTTCAAAGTCATTTGGAAAATATGAACAAGTGCAGAAAATGGGAACTACTTGGTATCCCAGGAAGCCATCTCTCTCTTTTTGTTTAAAAATTATTTATTACTGGCTCAGCTGGGTCTTCACTGCTGTGCACAGGCTTTCTGTAGTTGCAGTGAGTGGGGTCTGATCTGGTTTTGGTGTGCAGGTTTCTCATTGCGGTGGCTTCCCTTGTTGCAGAGCATGGACTGTAGGTGTGCAGGCTTCAGAAGTTGTGGCTCACAGGTTGAATTGCCCCGTGGTATGTGGGATCTTCACGGACCAGGGATCCAACCCATGTTCCCTGCATTGGCAGGCAGATTCCTAACCACTAGACCACCAAGGAAGTCCTGCCATCTCTTTCTTAAAAGATCACTCCACCATGAAATTCACAGACACGTATCAGCTTGTGAGAATTTGTTGCTGCTTAAGGGTGGGAGTAGAGAGATGATTAGCTATGTTGTTGCTGCTACTGCTAAGTCGCTTCAGTCACGTCCAACTCTGCGCAACCCCATAGACGGCAGCCCACCAGGCTCCCCTGTCCCTGGGATTCTCCAGGCAAGAACACTGGAGTGGGTTGCCATTTCCTTCTCCAATGCATGCAAGTGAAAAGTGAAAGTATGTTACACATACAGTAATCTAAGGGTGATGCCTAGATGGGTCTTGAGAACAGCTTATTAACTCAGCAAATGTGAACTCTAGAAAAGAGCTCAAAAAAAGAATTCAAAGCTTTATTTCTTTACACATTCATAATAATTCTCCACTAGTAGAATGAAATAAATTGTGTCTATAGGCACATAGACTCATAGAATAAAGGGAACAACAGAGGATGAGATGGTTGGATGGCATCACTGACTCAATGGACATGAGTCTGAGCAAGCTCTGGGAGATAGTGAAGGACAGAGAGGCCTGGTGTGCTGCAGTCCATGGGGTTGCAAAGAGTTGGACATGAGCAACTGAACAATAACAATAGAAATAATTTGGCCCAGCTTTTTGTTTTAGAAACAGGAACTTAAGCTTGTTTGAAAGAAAATGAAAACCTTGCAAAGAAGTTTAAGCATTTAAATTGTTCTTGTTTTTTTATTTAAATTAAGAAATTTAATCAAACATATAACTGCACATAATGTAAAAGTCAAGTAGTCCCATAGGATTATAATATTAAAAAGGTCCATGTACCAACCCTCTGATATTATTGTTAGTATAATAATATTAATAATATGTAAATATTGTTGACAAGTGAACTACATTGCATCAGTGATAATATTTGCCACGATGTACAGTTTTTTTCTTGGAGATAATTTTTTGTTGTTGTCTATCGACCTAGTTTTTGACTGAAAATGTAAAACTCTTCTCAGTGTAATCAAACACATGGGGATCTTGAGAAAGTTTGATTCAGAAGCAAAGTTTTTGTGACCTTGTCTGCTTGATAATCTCTTTATTCTCTCCATATTTGTAATTGATTGTTTAGAGTTTCATAGAATTCCAGGTTAAAAACTTGTACTTCATAACCCAGAGCATTGGTACAATTACTTTTACCTTCTAAGTTTCTGCTGGAAAACTCTCATGACTTTCTGGCTCTCAATCCTTTGTGTATACTTTTTCTTCTGAAGACATGTGGGGCCTTTAAATATCTATGGTATTCTGAAATTTGGTTCTTATTTTTTTTTTCAGATAAAAATTAGTATGTAGATTTACGTGTGTGTGTGTGTATGAGTGTGTGATGAGAATTTTTAAGATTTATTATCTTAACTTTCAAGTATACATTACAGGGTTGTTAACATTGTCATTATGCTGTACAATAGACCCCCAGAAATTATTCATCTTACATCTGGGAGTCTGTACCTTTTGACCACTTTAATCCATACCCTCACTCGTGGCACGCAATAATCTATTTTTTTATGAGTTCAGTTTTTTAGGTTCCATGTTTAAGTGAGATCACAAATTACTTGTCTTTCTCTGAATTATTTCATTTAGTGTAATACCCTTCAGATTCATTCATGTTGACATAAATGACAGGATTTCCTTCATCTCTAATGTCTGAATAATATTCCATTGTGTGTGTGTGTGTGTGTATGTCTTTTATCAGTTATCATCTATGGAAACTGAAGTTGTTTTCATGTCTTGGATATTATAAATAATGTTATCTGGGGAATATAGATATCTATTAGAGGTAGTATTTTTGTTTCCTTTGGATAAATACCCAAAAGTGGGATGGCTAGATCATAAAATAGTTTCATTTTTACCATTTCAAGGGAAACCCATATTATTTTCCATAGTGGCTACAACAATTTATATGAAGGATGGCTTTTCCAGAAAAATAATTCTTGGTTGAATTTTTTTCATTTAATATTGAATATATCTTCCCACCCTCTCCTGGCCTTCGAAGTTACCACTGAGAAACCACTGATCATCTTACAGGGGGCCATCTTGTATGTGGCAAGTCAGTTTTCTCTTACTGCTTTCAAAATTCTTTGTTTTTGACTGTCTAATTATAATATGTCTCAGTGTAGAACTTTTCTACACTGGTTCAACCTATTTGTGGTCTTTAGAGCTTCGTGATTCTAAGTGTCTATTTCTCTCTCCAAGTTTAGACTGTGTTTTTAAGTAGGTTTACTGGGTGAGCTTCCTGGTTGGGCAGCGCTGCTGACTACGATCTCTGGCAAGATGGTACCAATGATTGGATTCCACAGTTGGGTAGGGCTGTGGGCCATGCTTCACGTTTGCCCTTGGGTGGGTGGGGCCTTAGGCTGTGCTCCCTGCCTGCACATTTCCACAGACTGGACTCCACGAGCTGGCAGGGTTAAATGGACAGATGGGTAATCAGGCTGTGCCCCAAAGTTGATCAAGGCTACAGATGGGGCTTTGCAATCAGGTAGGCCATTGGTTGTGTTCTGCCTTTGGTTGAGGTCACTGGTCTGGCTCTCTGGTTGGAGGGCCTTCGAATGAACACCACAGTTGAGTGAGTCCAGGGACTGTGTTTAGCAGTCAACCAGGGCTGTATGCTAGGCTTCACTGCTTGGTGGGATTGTAGGCTGGGTTCTGCCTCTGGGTGGTACTGTTGGCACTATGTGCTCAGAGTGAAAACATGGAGGAGACCCCAGTGGACACGTAACAGAAGTGAGAAATGACCCTTATTGTAAGCCTTGGAGATCTTGGTAGTTTATTGTCATGTATTTTAAAGCTGAGTGATGCGGTGTTCATTTTTATTGTCTAGATGAAGTCTGGAAGTACGATCCTTTTTATCGTCGTAACTTTTAGTTCCTTTTTAAAAGTAGAAGCTGAACAAATTTTTTGGTTGAATTAACACTTTGAGTATATAATTTTTTAATGGACTTGGTTCTAAACAAGAGAAATTGGCCTAAACTGCGTGGTGAGTTCACTGGTTCACATATCAGGAAAGTACAGAAGTGAAAGAGTCTTTGAGTCTGGTTTGACACAGGGGCTCATTCAGTTAACTGAGGGTCAAGTTCATGTCTACCTCTCTAGTCTGCCTTTGACAACATCAGCTTTATTCTCTTTTCCTAATTTAGGTAATGATGATGCTACCGATGATTCCCAGGGATACATGCTTTCTTGTCAGTGCTAGGAAAAGAGAAGGGCCCCTCTAGAAGTTCTCTCACAGTGTGGCTAAGAATCTTTCTTAGAATCCACAGTAAACTTCTGGCATGTTAGTAACAGGAAGTGAGTCACTCATCCATTTCTGAACTAATAACTATAACCTATTCACCCCAGCCTCAGATACAGATTGAACATTTTGAACCATGTATGGAAGTTAAACCATTCCTAAAATACAAGGGGAAGGGAATTTTCCCAATAGTTAGATTTGCCGGACAAAATTACAATGAACACTATGCATTAACACTGCTTTTTCATCAATTTCTGTACATGAATATATGATAATTGTGCCAGAAGACTTGTGTTTCTCATTATTTGTTACATATTTGTGTGCATTTAGCATATCCCAAGAGAAGTAGTAACTGAGAAGTTATGATCTGGCAAATACACAGCCTGTTTTAATCCAGCCCAGTTTTATAAATTGTCATCCTACCAGCTCCTTACTACATTTAACATGGTCATATGTGCCAAATCTTTGATGTCTTTCCAGATTTTATGCTCTTATATTCTTGTTCTCTGTCTCTGGTATGTAGATCCAGCTATATAATTTATATCTATACATGTATATGTTTATGTGTTTGCTTATACTGTGTTAAACTTAGTATGACTTTTTAAAAATAAGTGCTAACTTAATTTTGAAAATATATTCAGATTTAGAAAGATTAATTTGATAGCATATGTGATTTCTAGAAAAGTAGTTTGTTTAACATATAACATCAAAATGAATAATCTTCATTATAATTTTAATGTAACATTCTTGATTTTATCTTCCATTGAATATAGCAACAGTAATATAAATATTAAGCTTATTTTAGTAGTATTTTCTAGTAACTCTTAATGGGTGTTTGAAGCATAATACCAATTTGACCATGAAAATCATTTAAAAGCTTAATTTTTTTTCCTCCTTATTTCTAAGTCTCAGAGATGGTCTAAAGATTTTGCTGAGTTACCATTTCATTTGAATAACTTATAACTAATATGATTTTTCTGGTTGTGCTAGATGACTGATCATTTATTTCATGTTTGCTTATTTTCTATTTGGAAATAGAATTTTAATGGGCCTTAAATCAATTAGAATACATTTGACAATCATTGCAGATTAACTATATGTGGAAGTCTAAACCTTTTTTATTTTGATAAATGTGCACTGATAAATACAATACTGAGAATTGCTGAGATTATCATTAAAATGAGGGAAAACATTTCAATGAAAAATTTCTTACTTTGTTATATAAAGTAGGCCCTTCAAGCACCTTAGATTTTGAAAACTTCCTGTTACAGCAAAATAAGTATAAATCAGTAGTTTTCTAGTGAAAATGCCTTTGCACTATTTAAAGTAAATCAATCTGTAATGAATACTTGCATTTTAAATAACATGTATTTTTTGTAAGGGAGTTGCATTTTATTTTCTAATCACAGTACTGTGAACTTCCTCAGTTGGCTTCTTTCCTCTTTTCAACTCTTAATTCACAGTGAATCCATCAGGAAAATGCCCAGGGGAAATCAAAGATAGTGAAACTCTACCACAGAGCTCAGTCGCGAAGAGGAAGAATAACACTTCTAGAGCTTGGCTACAAATGAAGTTTTTGAATGATGCAGTCATATGTGTTTTTTTGGTATTAATTGGGACCAAGCCAGGGTGGCTAAAGGGAGACATTTGTCTATAGTGGGAATAAGGGACTTGCTCTGTTGTCTGGAATCTTTTATTAGTTTTATCCCAGGAAGAGAGAGAAGAGAGAGTGCATATACCTTAAATGTGTAATAGGAAACACAACTACTTTTAATCATGCAGAACTCAATTTTAATCCCTGTTGTGCCTCTGAGTAGTCCTGTAATGTCTGGGCAAATTATCTCACTAATTAAAGATCCAGCTTCACCACTGGAACAAATATTTATTTCACTGAGTAGTGGGGAAAAGTGAAAGTTAGTCTCCCAGTTGTGTCTGACTCTTTGTGACCCCATGGACTACTGTAGCCCACCAGGCTCCTCTACCCATGGAATTCTCCAGGCAAGAATACTGGAGTGGGTTGCCATTCCCTTCTCCAGGGAGTCTTCCCAACCCAGTGATCGAACCCAGGTCTCCTGCATTGTTGGCAGATTCTTTACCATCTGAGCCACCAGGGAAGCTCAGTAGTGAGGAGAATAATGTTAAATGAGTTGTGTTCAGTCACTCAGGCATGTCCAACTCTTTGAGACCCCATGGATCATAGTCTGCCAGGCTCCTCTGTCCATGGGATTTTCCAGGCAAGAATACCGAAGTGGGTTGCCATTTCCTCCTCCTGGGGATCTTCCTGACCCAGGGATCAAATCTGTATCTCCTGCATCTCCCACATTGCAGGCAGATTCTTCACCCCTGAGCCACCAGCTGCTACTGCTGCTGCTAAGTCGCTTCAGTTGTGTCTGACTCTCTACGATCCCATAGATGGCAGCCCATCAGGCTCCCCCATCCCTGGGATTCTCAAGGCAAGAACACTGGAGTGGGTTGCCATTTCCTTCTCCAATGCATGAAAGTGAAGAGGCAAAGTGAAGTCGCTCAGTCGTGTCCGACTCTTCATGACCCCATGGACTGCAGCCTACCAGGCTCCTCCATCCATGGGATTTTCCAGGCGAGAGTACTGGTGAGCCACCAGGGAAGCTGTTAAATGAGTTAATGTTGCATAAATGATCAGGCACCATGGTTACCACATGGTAGGGGTTGGGGGAGTACCTGGGTCCGTTGCCTGTCTTCCTTCTTTATTCATTTTCTCTCCTCTCTCTCTCCCACAGAAAAAAGTGAGAGGTGTTGGAAGTTACTATAACCACTTCTGAAAAAAACTTTTGTATTTGGAGCATAATTGATTAACAACGTTGTTAGCTTCAGATATATAGCAGAATGATTCAATAATACACATACATATATCTATTCTTTTAAAATTCTTTTCCCATTTAGGAATGTAACCACTTATGGTTTAGTTGAGGACTGGCTTGCAGTGGAACAACTCTTCCTAAAATGCACAGGGAAGCATGGAAGATATCTAATTTTTTTACACACTAGGCTTTGCACATCACAAAAACAGTTTTAAGAATTAGCCAAATTATTATACACAAACCCTAATATGCTATACAAGAAAAAAGCACTTTGGAGTCAGAGACATCTGAATTCATACATTGCTAGAGTCATGGTAAAACTCTTTATCCTCTCTGTTCTGATTTCCTCTTCTTTAAACTAGAGTAAGAGATAAGTGTGAGATGGTATGTGTGAATTTAGGCAGCAGAGAATTTGGCACGAAGTAGGCTGTCAATAGATTTTGCTTCTTGGGGCCCCATCATCACAAATAAAATGGAGCTGGTTGAACTGTGTCAAATATTAATCCAGTAACTGTCAGCCGAAAGAATTAAAAAGTTTGTCTGCACGCAGGTCCTGCTTGGCATAGCCCTGAGTTACAGCTGTCACTGATAATTGCTTAACAGCTCAGTTAGCATGGCAGCAAGTTGTTGCTTTCAGACAGCTTGTATATTTGGGAAGAGACTTCAAATCATTGCAGAGAATGTACCTGAATTTCAACTAATTCTGAAAAGGAGTCTCAAGCACTTTGGTGACCTTGGGTTTAAACGTTTATTCAAATTATTTGACGTAAACTGCTCTCTTTTTAAAAAAAGTTTATATGGAATGTAATGAATTATTTTGACAGTCAAAACTCAGTGGCAATTGTATTACATGTTCCATCAGTCAGGAGAGCAATAAGAGTTTATTGCTGCACTTAAAATATCTAATGCTAGACATAACCACTAAATTAGCTTCAAATGTTTTAAATTCAGAGTGTATGAAATATGATTGGCCACGCTTAAAAAACTTAGCGGCTGCCAGCAACTGATATATAAATTTAACAGTGGGAACCAAGTTTGGGGATTATAGGTGAGGTGGTTAAAATATGCATTTAGAAAGGAGAGCAGCAATGGCTGTGAAATTAGCTTTGGCCATGATGTGGCCCATTGCAGGACTTAATACCTCCCTCTCTTTCCAGTAGCTAAATTTTCAGGATCTCTCATGAATAATTATATTTTGGAGGATAAACTTGTGGCAAAGATCACAGTTCCTTTAAACTTCACATGATTATTCCCATAGATTTACTGTTTGCAGTTTCCAAGATGTAAGTTTGGGTCTTTCAATTAAGGTATATTCTCAGTTCTGCCCTGATAGGACCTGCATTTAGCAGTCAGAATCTAGGGGAATGGAATGAAATTTTTTATCTATCTGCTTCTGCTTATTAAAGTATAGAGCAAGGATTCTCAAACTGTAGGTGGATCAGCATCACCTTGCTGAGATAGATTGCTGTGCCCCTGTCTCCAGGGACTGGGATAGAGCTTGGAAATTGGTCTTTCTGTAAAGTTTCCAGGTGAGACTAAGGCTGCTGGAAGAACTGCTGGTACAAAGAAGTGCTTGGGGGGATTACTTTACATTACAAATAATAGAATACCTGACTGAGGTTGATTTAACAATAGGATTAATTATCTCCCATGGATAGAAATCCAGAAATAGAAAGTCCCAAAGTTTGTTCAGTGGCACAAAGGTCAAGAGTCGACCCCTTTTCATCTTCTGTGACATCCTCATTGTGTTGGTTATGGCTTCCTCACTGGGCATCATTTCCACCTAGCCCTGATGGCTTTGGCACCTCCAAACATTAAGTACCAACACGACAGCATTTAGGGGCAGAACAGAGAGGGATAGAAGATTCTTTTAGCAGCTAAGGCGGGAACACTCGGCCCAAAAGGAAGAAGGGGAAGGACTGAATTAATTGCTGATAAGTATCTAACAACCACTGGAGGTAAACTTGCAAGATGTTAGGAAAAGGTCCTGTAGCTTTTGTTTTCCACAAGGTATTTGAAATGACCCCAAACCATTGGCTTCTTTATCATTCTGGTGACTCCTTCCTTGCCTTTCTTTTTCATTTTCTATTCCTCTGAATTCTCCCTATAATATACTGTTTCTTCCATTATCTGTTAATGCTGTTTTCATTTAACTTCCTCTTTCTTATAGAATATGTGTGTGTGTGTGTGTGTGTGTGTGCGCCCCATCTCTTAGGCATGTCCAACTCTTTGCAACCCCATGGACTGCAGCCCACCAGGCTACTCTGTCCCTGGGATTCTCCAGGCAAGAATACTGGGGTAGGTTGCCATTTCCTTTGCCAGGGGATCTTCTGACCCCAGGATTGAACCCACATCTCGTGCATTGGTAGGCTGATTCTTTACCACCTAGAAAATGAAAATTATATTTTGGGCACTAAATGATTTCATCTGAAATTTGAGACTCACATGCCTTTTCTTTGCTTTTCATAGAGCAATGCTGGATTATTTTTTTTAAGTCCCTCATGCCATTCTAAATTTCCCCACGTTTACCCTTTTTAGAAAGGAGCTTTTGAACAAGACATAATAAAAATTTGCTTTGCCTTGAAGAGTTCCTCTCAAAAGCTGGAAAAACCCTATAACATGTCAGGTCTGATGTTGAGACTTTAAAGGGGGAACAGTGATGATATTTACCCTCCTATGATGGACTGCATCCCCAGATCTACCCTTTCTAGAATCTTCCACATTTCCATAAGAGGTAATTCCATCTTTAAATTTGTCAGGACAATGTTTGAGAGTTATTCTTGATTTCAGAAATCATTCTTCAGCACAGCTTGGCAGCTTTAACTTTAGAATATGGCCCTAATCTGACCACTTCTCACACTTGCATAGCTACAAAGCTGGCACAAACCAGCATCCTCAGATCTAGCTTCTCTCTCATCTGGATGTTCCCCTGCTCCCCGCCTTGATTTTCTTAAATTTATTACCAACACAGGAGCCAGAACATTTCTATTAAAATGTAAATAAGATCATGTCACTACACTGTGTGGAACACTTCAAAGGCTTCCTGTCTCACTACAATTGAGAGTCAAAGTTTTCACACTAGCCTGCAAGGTTCCTTAATGACCTGTTCCCCTCCCCACCTTGCTGCTCTTGGAACATGCCAGTTATACCCCCACTTTGGGATATTTGCCTGTTTTGTTCCCTATCATGGTCTATTTCTTCCTCAAATATCACCATCTCAGTGAGTCCATCACTTAGTTTAAAATTACATCACTGGCCTTTGTTACAATTTCCCCTTCCCTCTCTGTCCACTTTTTCTTTAAAGCTCTTATGACCACCTGTTATGCTTTATCTTTTCCTAGTTTATTGTTTCTCTCTTTACTATTTTAGTTTTTAAAACTTCCTCCACGAGAATGTGACCTGTTAGTCATATAATGTAAGAGTAGCAATGTTTGTTGTATAATTGCTCTATCATCAGAACTGAGAAAACCTAGCACATAAACATGAAGCAATATTTGAATGAATGAATGATTATATGGTAATTAAAATTTAATGTCATAATAAATATCAAACATATATCAAGGAAAAATACTATGATGAACGCCTTGTACCAATCACTCAGCTTCAACAATTATCATCATTATACCATTCTTATATCACTTAGTCTGTTTATCCCTTGTTTGATAATTCAGTGGGGACTCAAGTTTTTTTTTTTTTTTTGGAGGGGGGGTAAAAATTACACATATTGAAATGCATAAATCTGTATAATTTTTGACCAATATATACACCTACGTATACTACATCTTTATCATGACATGAAGCACTTCATCTGCCCAGTAAGTTAACTCATGTCCCTTCCAAGGCACACTGCTCTTGTAACTCTTCCTGCCCTCCTAACCCAGGTAGTGATTGTTCCCTGTTTTTCATCTTAACCTAGTTTCATCTGTTCTAGAACTTCATGACCTGTATGTTAAAAGTCAGAATCAAAGTGCAAGTTTCTCAGTCATGTCCAACTCTTTGAGATCCCATGGATGGTACCGTCCGTGGAACTCTCCAGGCCAGAATAATGGAATGGGTAGCTGTTCCCTTCTCCAGGGGATCTTCCCAACCCAGATACTGAATCCAAATCTCCCACATTGTAGGCAGATTCTTTAGCAGCTGAGCCACCAGGGTATGTTAGGGATCGTTCATTTTTCTTTTTTTGCTTTCACATAGAACAGTGTCTTTAAGAATCATTGATGTTTTTGCATGTATTAGTACAAATTAGTTCCTCTCCACGTTGTAGTGTTCCATTATATGAAAAAATGGCAGCTTGTCATTTCATTCTCTCAATAACTGACATTTGCCATTGTTTTATGTGGTCATCCAGCTGAAGGTTTTATGTGCAATTGAAATGAGTTTGGTTTTGGCTGTGGTTCAAAATCTGTATATCTTCTGTAATTCTTTCTATTTTTTTGGACATACGTTCTCACTTCTCTTAGATAAATGCTTAAGAATGGAGCTGCTGGGGTAAAGTGTTGCTGTATGTTTATTAGTACAACAAATGCTAAGCATATCTACAAAACAGCTGTACTGCTTTTTAATTTCATTAGTGATGGTTTATGGGTTTAATTTACATTCCCCTGATGGTAAATGATATTAAGTATTTTTGGATGTGCTTACTATTTATTTCTCAAAAGGAATTTTTTATAGTATTCTGAATACAAGACTGTGGTCAGCTACATGTTTTGTGAATATTTTCTTCCAGTCTGTAATTTGCTGTTAATTTTCTCAGTGCTGTCTCTTGATCAGCAATTTTTAATTTTGAGAAGGTCTAATTTTTCATTTTTTTCTCTTGTGATAATTTTGTTCTGCTTTCCAGGAAACCTTTGTTTAAGTCTGCAAGATTTTTTTGTATGTTTTCTTTTAAAAGTGTTATAGTTTTATCTTTTAGGACCCTGCTTCATTCAGAGTAATTTTTGTATATGGTAAGTAGTTCAGTTCAGTCGCTCAGTCATGTCCAACTCTTTGTGACCCCATGAATTGCAGCATGCCAGGCCTCCCTGTCCATCACCAACTCCCGGAGTTCACTCAGACTCACGTCCATCAAGTCAGTGATGCCATCCAGCCATCTCATCTTCTGTCGTCCCTTTCTCCTCCTACCCCCAATCCCTCCCAGCCTCAGAGTCTTTTCCAATGAGTCAACTCTTCGCATGAGGTGGCCAAAGTACTGGAGTTTCAGCTTCAGCATCATTCCTTCCAAAGAAATCCCAGGGCTGATCTCCTTCAGAATGGACTGGTTGGATCTTCTTGCAGTCCAAGGGACTCTCAAGAGTCTTCTCCAACACCATAGTTCAAAAGCATCAATTCTTTGGCGCTCAGCTTTCTTCATAGTCCAACTCTCATATCCATACATGACCACAGGAAAAACCATAGCCTTGACTAGACAGACCTTTGTTGGCAAAGTAATGTCTCTGCTTTTGAATATGCTATCTAGGTTGGTCATAACTTTCCTTCCAAGGAGTAAGCGTCTTTTAATTTCATGGCTGCAGTCACCATCTGCAGTGATTTTGGAGCCCAAAAAAATAGTCTGACGCAGTTTCCACTGTTTCCCCATCTATTTCCCATGAAGTGATGGGACTGGATGCCATGATCTTCGTTTTCTGAATGTTGAGCTTTAAGCCAACTTTTTCACTCTCCACTCTCACTTTCATCAAGAGTCTTTTGAGTTCCTCTTCACTTTCTGCCATAAGGGTGGTGTCATCTGCATATCTGAGGTTATTGATATTTCTCCCAGCAATCTTGATTCCAGCTTGTGTTTCTTCCAGCCCAGCATTTCTCATGATGTACTCTGCAGATAAGTTAAATAAACAGGGTGACAATATACAGCCTTGACGTACTCCTTTTCCTATTTGGAACCAGTCTATTGTTCCATGTCCAGTTCCAATTGTTGCTTCCTGACCTGCATACAGACTGCTCAAGAGGCAGGTCAGGTGGTCTGGTGTTCCCATCTCTTTCAGAATTTC
>NW_011495023.1:3023322-3023844 GCF_000754665.1 Bison bison bison
TGGCTTGGAGAATTTTGAGCATTACTTTACTAGCATGTGAGATGAGTGCAATTGTGCGGTAGTTTGAGCATTCTTTGGCATTGCCTTTCTTTGGGATCGCCTTTCTTTGGGATCGGAATGAAAACTGACCTTTTCCAGTCCTGTGGCCACTGCTGAGTTTTCCAAATTTGCTGGCATATTGAGTGTAGCACTTTCACAGCATCATCTTTCAGGATTTGGAATAGCTCAACTGGAATTCCATCACCTCCACTAGCTTTGTTAGTAGTGATCCTTTCTAAGGCCCACTTGACTTCACATTCCAGGATGTCTGGCTCTAGGTCAGTGATCACACCATCATGATTATCTGGGATGAGAAGATCTTTTTTGTACAGTTCTTCTGTGTATTCTTGCCACCTCTTCTTGATATCTTCTGCTTTTGTTAGGGCCATACCATTTTTGTCCTTTATTGAGCCCATCTTTGCATGAAATATTCCCTTGGTATCTCTAATTTTCTTGAAGAGATCTCTAGTCTTTCCCATTCTG
>NW_011495023.1:3023944-3024560 GCF_000754665.1 Bison bison bison
CTGACGCAGTTTCCACTGTTTCCCCATCTATTTCCCATGAAGTGATGGGACTGGATGCCATGATCTTCGTTTTCTGAATGTTGAGCTTTAAGCCAACTTTTTCACTCTCCACCCTCACTTTCATCAAGAGGCTTTTGAGTTCCTCTTCACTTTCTGCCATAAGGGTGGTGTCATCTGCATATCTGAGGTTATTGATATTTCTCCCAGCAATCTTGATTCCAGCTTGTGTTTCTTCCAGCCCAGCATTTCTCATGATGTACTCTGCAGATAAGTTAAATAAACAGGGTGACAATATACAGCCTTGACGTACTCCTTTTCCTATTTGGAACCAGTCTATTGTTCCATGTCCAGTTCCAATTGTTGCTTTCCTGACCTGCATACAGATTTCTCAAGAGGCAGGTCAGGTGGTCTGGTGTTCCCATCTCTTTCAGAATTTCCCATAGTTTATTGTGATCCACACAGTCAAAGGCTTTGGCATAGTCAATAAAGCAGAATTACATGTTTTCTGGAACTCTCTTGTATTTTCCATGATCCAGCTGATGTTGGCAATTTGATCTCTGGTTCCTCTGCCTTTTCTAAAACCAGCTTGAACGTCAGGAAGTTCACGGTTCACATA
>NW_011495023.1:3024660-3029250 GCF_000754665.1 Bison bison bison
TGTCCTTTATTGAGCCCATCTTTGCATGAAATATTCCCTTGGTATCTCTAATTTTCTTGAAGAGATCTCTAGTCTTTCCCATTCTGTTGTTTTCCTCTATTTCTTTGCATTGATCGCTGAGGAAGGCTTTCTTATCTCTTCTTGCTATTCTTTGGAACTCTGCATTCAGATGCTTATATCTTTCCTTTTCTCCTTTGCTTTTTGCTTCTCTTCTTTTCACAGCTATTTGTAAGGCCTCCCCAGACAGCCATTGTGATTTTTTGCATTTCTTTCCCATGGGGATGGTCTAGATCCCTGTTTCCTGTACAATGTCACGAACCTCCATCCATAGTTCATCAGGCACTCTATCTATCAGATCTAGGCCCTTAAATCTATTTCTCACTTCCACTGTATAATCATAAGGGATTTGATTTAGGTCATACCTGAATGGTCTAGTGGTTTTCCCTACTTTCTTCAATTTAAGTCTGAATTTGGTAATAAGGAGTTCATGATCTGAGCCACAGTCAGCTCCTGGTCTTGTTTTTGCTGACTGTATAGAGTTTCTCCATCTTTGGCTGCAAAGAATATAATCAATCAGATTTCAGTGTTGACCATTTGGTGATGTCCATGTGTAGAGTCTTCTCTTGTGTTGTTGGAAGAGGGTGTTTGCTATGACCAGTGCATTTTCTTGGCAAAACTCTATTAGTCTTTGCCCTGCTTCATTCCGTAGAGGTAGAGGTTATTTACTCATCTTTCCATTTGAATGTCCAGTTGTCTCAGTTATTGTTGTGTAGTCACTAAGTCACGTCTGACTCTTTGGCAACCCCAAGACTGTAGGCTGCCAGGCTCCTTTGTCGGTTGTCTCAGTACTGATGGTTAAAAACAACAGCTCACTCAATAGCTTTCACATCTTTGTCAATTATCGATTAACTGTGTAAATATGAGTCTATTTCTGGACTCTGTCATGTTCCAACTTTGTATTTATCTATATTTCAAGCTCTAACTGATTACTGTAGCTTAATAGTAAATCTTGCAGTCAACGTATATTTTCTAACTTTGTTTTTTCTTTTGCAAGATTGTTTTGTATATTCTAGGTCCATAGGAATTTTAGAACTAGATGATCAATTCTTGTAAAAATACCTTACTGGGCTTATGATTGGTGTTGTGTTATGGCTCAGCATGTGGTCTATTTAGCTGAATGTTTGCATGCTTTTGGAAAGAAAGATAGCCTACAGTTTAGGGTATAGTATCTATAAATGTCAGTAAGATCAAGTTGGTTGATAGTGTAATAGTTCTTTTAATTGCTGAGAAGGGATACAAGTCTATCCAAAAGTAATGTTAGATTTATTTAGTTTATCTTTTAATTTTGTTAGCTTTTGCTTCATGTTATTTGAAGCTTTATAGTTAGGTGTGTACACATTAAACATGTTTTATCTTCATGATGTATTAACTCTTTTTCATGATGAAATCTTTTATTTTTGATACTACTTGTCTTGATGTCTGCTTTGTCTAATGTTAATATGAAGTGAAGTGAAGTCACTCAGTTGTGTCCGACTCTTTGCGACCCCATAGACTGTAGCCTACCAGGCTTCTCCGTCCATGGAATTTTGCAGGCAAGAGTACTGGAGTGGGTTGCCATTTCCTTCTCCAGGGGATCTTCCTGACCCAGGGATTGAACCCAGGTCTCCCGCATTGCAGGCAGACGCTTTACCATCTGAGCCACCAGGGATGTTAATATAGCCAGTGATAAAATCTTTTTCATGATAAATATTTGTATTTCATCCTTTTCATTTGTACTAAAGTATATCTTTTAAAAATGTACTATAGGGCCTTGTTTTTTTTTAATCTAATCTGATAATTGCTTTTTTTGTGAAAAGTTTGGCTCATTTAAAATTAATACAATTGTTGATATGATTGGATTTGAATCTACTGTTTTATTTACTGTTTCCTTTTTGTTCCTTTGCTTCCTTTGTCCTACTTTCTTTAGGGCAAAACAATGTAAATTTTTAATTGGAGTATGACTGGTTTTGAACAATATTGTGTTCGATTCCGCCGTACAACAGTGTGAATCAGCTGTGAAAGTGAAAGTCTTAGTCACTCAGTCTGTCCAGCCTTTGCAACCCCATGGACTGTAGCCTGCCAGGCTCCCCAGACCATGGAATTTTCCAGGCAAATACTGGAGTGGGTTGCCGTTCCCTTCTCCAGGGGACCTTCCTGACTCAGGGATTGCATGTTGGTCTCCTGCACTGTGGGCAGATTCTTTGCCATCTATGCCATCCTGTGTATACATATATCTCCTACCTCTGGAGCCTCCATCCCACCAAAGGTCATCATAGAGCACCAAGCTGGGTTCCCCGTGCTATACAGCTGCTTCCTGCCAACTCTCTATTTTATACCCAATAGTGTATGTATGTTGCGGAGAAGGCAATGGCACCCCACTCCAGTACTCTTGCCTGGAAAATCCCATGGATGGAGGAGCCTGGTAGGCTGCAGTCCATGGGGTCGCTAAGAGTCGGACACGACTGAGCGACTTCACTTTCACTTTTCACTTTCATGCATTGGAGAAGGAAATGGCAACCCACTCCAGTGTTCTTGCCTGGAGAATCCCAGGGACGGGGAGCCTGGTGGGCTGTTGTCTATGGGGTCACACAGAGTCGGACACGACTGAAGCGACTTAGCAGCAGCAATATGTATGTTGATGCTACTCTCTCAATTTGTCCCACCCTCTCCTTCCCAAATATTAGAAAAAAACTATTTTGATAATTATATTGACATTTAGCTCTTCTTCTTTGAAAGGATTTTAATGCTGCTCTAGGATTTTCAAATTGCATCTTTAATTAACAAAAATCTTAGAGTTAATATTGTGTTAGTCCATACAAAGTATAAGAGTCTTCCATCAGTGTAATACTATTTGCATCTCTGTCCCATGTGTTTTTGCACCATATGCATTGCAATTAAATACATCATATTTGTTTTTAAGTATTATATAACACATAGAAATTAACATTTTGTCATTGATTGCATTTTATGTTTTATATTTTTTCAATATTTTTTAATGGATTAAACATCGCTACAATTTTGCTACTACTCTGTTGAAATGTGGAATCTGATTTCTAATGCTCTTGACTTGGGGCTGACTTTAACGCTTGATCAATATGATACAGTAGAAATTGTGTTATTCTTTCAATGATAGCTCATAGAAAGCCTCACAGCTTCAGATTGAGTTTCTTAGAGCATTTCCCCTTATAGCTCAGCCACCATGCTCTGAGCAGCTCAAGCTATATGAAGTCTCAGGTAAGCTTCTAGCCAGAAACCACATGAAAGATCTCAAGTAAGTACTGCCCAGCTGATTTCAATTAACCCATAAGACTATGAGAGAGAAAAATATATTTTTTATATTAGGCTACTAATTTTGGGGTCAGAAAGATCCTCTGGAGAAGGAAAGGGCAACCCACTGAAGTATTCTTACCTGGAGAAACCCACAGTCAGGGGAGCCTAGTGAGCTATAGTCCATGGGGTTGCAAGAGTTGGGCACAACTTAGCAACTAAACCAACCAGCCAACTAGCTTTTAGGCTGATTTGTTAGGCTGTTATAGAAAATGTACTCATATTCTTATCATTTCCTCTAACAATTATCACCTGGTGTCATTTGCCTTTAGCCTGAGGAATTTCTGTTAGCATTTTTTGGGAAACAGATCTTTTAGTGTGAATTTTTACAGTTTTTGATAATCTGAAATGTCTGGTTTTCACCCTAATTTTTGAATGGTCTTAATGGATATCAAATTCTGGCTTGACCATTTTGTTTTTCACTCAGTGCTTAACTATTGTTGTTCCATTGTTGTTTAGCCTTTTTTGTTATCATGAGAGGTTCAGTTCAGTTCAGTTCAGTCGCTCAGTCGTGTCCGACTCTTTGCGACCCCATGAATTGCAGCACTCCAGGCCTCCCTGTCCATCACCAACTCCCGGAGTTCACTCAAACTCACGTCCATCGAGTCAGTGATGCCATCCAGCCATCTCATCCTCTGTCATCCCCTTCTCCTCCTGCCCCCAATCCCTCCCAGCATCAGAGTCTTTTCCAATGAGTCAACTCTTCACATGAGGTGGCCAAAGTACTGGAGTTTCAGTTTCAGTATCATTCCCTCCAAAGAAATCCCAGGGCTGATCTCCTTCAGAATGGACTGGTTGGATCTCCTTGCAGTCCAAGGGACTCTCAAGAGTTTTCTCCAACACCACACTTCAAAAGCATCAATTCTTCGGCACTCAGCCTTCTTCACAGTCCAACTCTCACATCCATACATGACCACTGGAAAAACCATAGCCTTGACTAGATGAACCTTTGTTGGCAAAGTAATATCTCTGCTTTTGAATATGCTATCTAGGTTGGTCATAACTTTCCTTCCAAGGAGTAAGCGTCTTTTAATTTCATGGCTGCAGTCATCATCTGCAGTGGTTTTGGAGCACAAAAAAATAAAGTTTGACACTGTTTCCACTGTTTCCCCATCTATTTCCCATGGAGTTATGGGACCGGATGCCGTGATCTTTGTTTTCTGAATGTTGAGCTTTAAGCCAACTTTTTCACTTTCCTCTTTCACTTTCATCAAGAGGCTTTTT
>NW_011495023.1:3029382-3064147 GCF_000754665.1 Bison bison bison
GACAGGTCAGGTGGTCTGGTATTCCCATCTCTTGAAGAATTTTCCACAGTTTATTGTGATTCACACAGTCAAAAGCTTTGGCATAGTCAATAAAGCAGAAATAGATGTTTTTCTGGAACTCTCTTGCTTTTTCCATGATCCAGCAGATGTTGGCAATTTGATCTCTGGTTCCTCTGCCTTTTCTAAAACCAGCTTAAACATCTGGAAGTTCACGGTTCATGTATTGCTGAAACCTGGCTCGGAGAATTTTGAGCATTACTTTACTAGCATGTGAGATGAGAGGTTAGCCATAATTTTAAAATCATTTTTCTCATTCTACTTCAAGAATTACTTTTCTTTTGATTTAGCATTTGATTGTGATCTGTCTAGTTGTGCTTTCTATGAACTTATCCTGCCTGGAACTTGGTGTGTTTCTTGGTTCTAGAAGTTGACATTTTTCATCAAATTTGTGGATTTGGGGGGCACTTTTTAATTTTGGAAGTTTCTATTCACATATCCTTTGGCTCAGATTCTTTCCACAGTCATGTCTTGATAATTTTTGCCTCTTGCAGCTATCTGTATCTACCTCAATCCTACCACTGTGGATTCATACCAACTTAGTGTATATATATAACATACTGTCTAGATCAAGATAAATTCTAATGCTTCATGGGAGCATCTGCCAAAATTGTGGACACTGGCTTCCTCGATAGAATATTATTTTCTTGGTGGTGACCCCCACAGATACAATTAAGGTTCTACATAGATAGTAACTTTCCTGATGAAATCATTGAATTCTTTCTATCTGATACATACTTTATTAATCCAAGAGCATTTAGTCATTTGTTCAAAATGTTCATTGAGCCACTACTGTATGCCAGATATTGTTTCTGGGAAAGGACATTGGATAAGAAAATGCCTTTAAAAAAAAGTTGTATTAATCAAGACAGAATAGGTTTTCTATAAGTGCAGAAATACTGATCAATGGAACAGAATAAACATTCCCCAAATCAATCTATACATGTAGGGAACATTCAAGAAATAATTTTTGATTCAGGATATTTCTCACCAATAAATGATTTAGTATTTAAACATTGAATAATAGAAAATTTACAGGATTGATTTACATTTCTCTTTCTGGAATTTGGTGACAGATTTACAAAATAATCTTTGGGTTTTCAGGGAAAATGCCTTTGGTTTTTATGATGTTTATGCTATCATAGGAGATAGATAAGAACTAATGAAATTAAAATGGGTAATTTCATGTGGTAACAAGTTCTTGGGGGCTTCCCAAGTGGTGCTAGTGGTAAAGAACCCGCCTGCCAATGCAGGAGATTTAAGAGACACAGGTTTGATCCCTGGATCAGGAAAATCTACTGGAGGAGGTCATGGCAACCCACTCCAGTGTTCTTGACTGAAGAATCCCAGGGAGGGGAGCCTGGTGGGCTGCCATCTATGGGGTCACACAGAGTCGGACACAACTGAAGCAACTTAGCATGCACAAGTCCTTAAAGAATCCTGGGCTGAGATACTGCCATGAGGAGGAGGTGAAGAAAGAAAGAGAAGCTTTCTTGGGCTCAAGGAAGTTCAGGCAAGTTCTCAGAGGAGGGGATAAGTAAATGGAGATCTGAAAAATAAGAGGTGGGTGCCTGGGGAGAAGTGATGGGAGCGAGTTGCAAAGGGTGTGCTTACGTGTCTGCTCGTGCCAGGCTCCTCTGTCCATAGCATTTTCCCGGCAAGAATACTGGAGTGGGTTGCCATTTCTTCTCCAGAGTTCCAAAGGAAGGAAGGAGCAAAAATATTGAAGAGAAAACTGAGTATTTTTTTATACTAGTTAATCATTTGGCACATAAATAGGTACCGTATTGTGAAATGAAATTCATATTTTATGGCAAGACAAGAAGGATATAAACAGAAAATATTTTCTCTGCCCTTTGGCCTTCCCACTCCCTGCACTGTGCATTGTCTATCTGCATTATGTGTTGAACAACCTGCGCCTGATCAGCAGAAGCACCCGCTCAACCAGAAGGAGCTACATTCTCCTCACAGCAACAACTCCTTAAAGATAACATTCCTTCCTAATCTTCTCAAGGCCCAAGACACTTCCATCTGGATTGTGTAAACTGTCAATAATGCACCACTTATTGTGTAGCCCTCTGTTTCAAAAAATGTATATAACTGTGCTTTGACTTCTAATGGGTGGAACAGTTTTCCGAGCTTTCTGAGATGCTGTTCCCAGGTTAGGATCCTCAAATTCTTCTTGAATAAAAATTTTCAATTTCATTTTTAGATTGTTTGATTAATTTTTCTTCGACAGTCTCATAACATCTTTTGTTATCATAAAGATGGTAGTTATCACTTTTTGAGCCCTTTACAAGGACTTCATGTTTATTAACTCATTTAATTCTCACAACTATTCTATAAGGTCAATATGTTTATTAGAGAGTTTACAACTTTGTTTTGGAGAAGTTTAGCCATTTGAAGAATTTGGATTCAAAACAGTCATTTTATAAAATGACTGTTTGGATGTGGATTTATTTATTTATTATTTATCTAATCCATTTTATCCAGCCTGTTTCTGACTTACTGGTTTATACTTCTCTTCTGCCATCCTAGGTAGATTTGGAGTTTTATAAAGAAAATGCTTTAATTGGCCTGGGCTGCAATAACAGAATGCCATCGACTGGGCTTAGCCAACAGACATGAATTTCTTCACAGTTCTGGGGGCTGGAAGTCCAAGAACAAGTTGATGGCTGATTTCATTTCTGGTGAGAACCCGCCTTCTGGCTGGCAGAGTTCTCTGTCCTCACATGGTAGGAGAAAGCTCTGGTCTCTCTTTCCTTTTTTTTTTCCCCTCAGAACATTAATCTCATCATGGCAGTTCTACCTTCATGATCTCATTAAACCTAATTAACCTCCAAAGGTCCCACCTCCAAATACCATCACATTGGGGTTAGGGCTTCAAAATTATGAAATCTGGGGGGACACATTTTATCCATAGCAGATGGGAAACATGAATTGTACATATTGGATATTCCCTAAAATTCTCATCAAAAAATATGAAAGTAGTATTACATGCATGAAAACTAACTAATTTTACCCAGCTAATTCCTACCAGTTTTCCAGGTTTCAGTTTAACTGCTAGTTTCCCAGGAAGGCTTGCTTAGCTGCCATGGTACCTTGCTTATCCATCAGTGATTTCTTATCTATTCTCTCTGACTTTGTGAGCTCTGTGAAACCTCTCACCACTGTATTCCTGGTGTGTGGCGGTGCAGTATCAGGTACAAAGTAGCTGCTCAATAAGTATTCAATTAAATTGATGTATGTGTTAGTTACTCAGTCGTATCCGACTCCCCGTGACCCTATGGACTGTAGCACGCCAGGCTCCTCCGTCCATGGAATTCTCCAGGCAAGAATACCAGAGTGGGTTGCCATTTCCTTCTCCAAAATTGATGTGTGATCCGGGGCAAATTAAAAGTTCTCTCAACCTTAGTTCCCTCATCTGTAAAGTTTAATCTACTTCATTCAGTTAAGAGAATTTGGTGAACTGGTGGATATGAAAATATTGTCTCTTTATTCCCCCTTTGCTTCCTCATCCACCATTTATTTATTCTCTTTTAAATTCTTCACGTTACTCGCACAACTGAGCCCATGCGCACACAAACACACCCACACCCACACCTTACTTGCAGAGTACCATATGATTTAGCTATCTGCAAATGTTAAGCAAACTGTGACATGTGATTTCAAAATGGATCTATATTTCTGAAGCGGTAGCTGTAATTCTTTAAATGCCAAGACTAAAACAGCACATGGTGATTGTTTTGTCTAAAGGTGACCTTTATCACATCGAAGGCAGAGGTAATAGGTTTTTCTGTATCTGGTATAAAAGGTTTAGACAGACCTCGCAGCATTCAGTTCTTTGATATGCCTAAGTTAAAATTTGTTGTTGTTTAGTCGCTAAATTGAGTCAGACTCTTTTGCACCCCACAGACTGTAGCCCGCCAGGCTCCTTTGTCCATGGGATTTCCCAGGCAAGAATACTGTAATGAGTTGGCATTTCTTTCTTCAGGGGATCTTCCTGACCCAGGGATTGAACCCACATCTCCTACATTGGCAAGCAGACGCTTTACCACTGAGCCACTAGAGAAGCCCAGTGAAACATACAGAGTAACAGTAATTTTCAAGCAGAAAATTAGGTCACATTATCTGAAAAGCATAAGCTTGCTTATCATGGTAGAGAGATGAAATATTTGAAGTTATGACTATTCTGAAAAATCTAAAGTGGTATGAAAAGATGAGCATGGGTCTAGCTGATTAAAAAAGATTTTTTTGTTGTTGAAGTACAGCTGATTTAGATGTTGTGCCAGTCTCTGTTGTACATCTAAGTGACTCAGTTATATACATATATATATATATTTTTTTTTTCCTTTTTAATTTACTTATTTTGGCTGTGCTGGGTCTTCGTTGCTATCCGTGGGCTTTCTGTAGTTGCAGTGAGAGAAAGGACTAGAACTGAGGACGGTGGCATGGCTGTGCTGGGTTAGGGAGAGAGCTGAGCATCTAAGACTTGTTTTCCAGCTTTTAATAAAGTCTAATTTTCATTCCTTCAACTCTACTCTGTTTTCCAAGGCATTGGTGCCTCCAGTGGCTGAGATCCTCAGGCTTTCTGTGAGACATAAGTTTTTTTTTTTTTTTTTTTTTTCCACCTCTGCTAAGCCCTTTACAACTTCTCCATCTACTTTCCATCTTTCAAAATTTGTTAATCTCATTTCTGCTTTCATCTTCTTCCCTAATCTCTTTGTACTTTTGCATCTATATCTTTTTTTTCTTTCATCCTTATATCAGGTAGCTTAGGAAGCAGAGAGACCATCTGCCATATGTAACTAAAATTCCTAGATATTTTTATAAGCTGGAGAATATAAATTCCGTAAATAGACTCAGAGAATTGAATGGATTAAGCAGTGATTAATAATGGTTTCATTGACTAAATGTTTAAGTCTAGAAGTTCATGATTCTGAATGCTACAGTACAAAGAAAAACACTGTTTTATAGTTACCATTAGGTGTACAGTGTTTTGGTCACTTGTGTTGTTGTTTAAAACAAGAAGTGGTGTTACTGCTTTTATTGGGAGCCTTAGACCTAGAAGGGATGCATATATATTTATCACTTCTTGTTCTGCTCATTCTCTGACAAAAGCGCTCATACATTGAAACTGCAAAGCATGAGGGGGAAAGAAAGAAGGAAAGAGGATGAATTTTCCACTCTTCAGTGACTGAGTTGGCAGCACAAGCCACTACCAAAAGAAATCTGCCCAGCGTCTGTTTTAATCAAACATATTTATAACTCAGTCCTTTACATTTGTAATTTAACAATTGAATTAGTTCCATTTAACTGGCAGCAGATGGTGTGTGATTATTGCCTTCCTAGAAGAAAAAGAAAAAAAAAAAGCCTGTCAATACTTGTTAAATATGGATTAAGCCAAGGGTTACTGAAACTCCTTGCGTTTTCATTAATACAGTTCATTCAACTTGAATTTGGCAATTAAAATGTATAGAAATCACATTAATTCCATATTCATTATGCATCTTGGCACCTCAGCTGCAAAATGAAGTAGTTAGACAGTGAATTCCTCTTGGAGATATAACTTACTTTTGCTATTTTAAGTTAGAAAATAAAATTGTCCCCGTGTAAACATGGGTGGAAGTTTATATTTCAAAGTTGATAATGTTTGTTAAATGCTTTCCTCCGGCATGGAGTCAAGGGAGACCTGGCAGCCTGTTATCTGCTGGGCATTCTCTCTGGTTAAAAAGGAAGGTGGCTCGGAGCGACCAGGAACATGGTCTCACTTACCACCCAGGCAGCAGATTGAATGTAAATAATGTTTTCAGCTCTTTAGAAACTGTAACCACATTTTTTTTTAAGTAAATTACTATGCAACAGGCTTATAAACCTGCTCAGAAGAATTGAGAATCTTTTTTAAAATTGACCGAGTTCAATCTGAAGTAACTGTGGTTATCTTGGAAGTTTTCAGGATGGAATGAATGTTTGACTGAGTGGAACACATTGCATTATATACTGAAGAAATAACAGTCAAGTCATTTTGTCTCAGGCTTGAGGGTTCCTGTGTTTTTTGTTTTTCTTTTTTTAATGAGAGTTGACTTTTTAGAGGGTTTGTTTGGTTGTTATTGTTTTCAGGGTGTTTGCCTCTTGGGGTTTTGCCTTATCTTTCATCTTCATGATATTTTTCTGGGAAATCTGTTTCAGGTGAAATGCACGGGTGGGCCCTGCTAAAGCATCCTTTCCTCCCTCCAGGGCTCAATTGATCTTTCTCTACTCAGTGGATCCATCACTTTGCTTTCAATTGCTGAGTGTTCATCACTCATTTATTTCCTGACTGTCTTAGATGCCTTTTTCTTCAATTTAGAAAAATATCTTTTGCCAGTGATTGTTTTAAAAAGAAAGTCTTTAAAAGGGATGTACATGCATGTGTGTGTGTATGAGTGTGTCCTGAAGTTCTAGAATAGGATAGGAATAGATACAGAAAAAGATATGGAAAGGCAGATGTATTCTGGCATTTGAAGGAACTTTCCAGTAAACTTCCCTGGTGGTTCAGACAGTAAAGAATCTGCCTGCAATGCAGGAGACCTGTGTACAGTCCCTTGGTCGGGAAGATCCCTGGAGAAGGGAATGTCTACCCACTCCAGTATTTTTGCCTGGAGAATTCCATGGACAGAGAAGCCTGGCTGGTTACAATCCATAGAGTCACAAAGAGTCAGACACCACTGAGTGACTATCATTTTCACTTTCACTTTTTTCAATAAAGCAGGACAAAAATTTTACAGTCTGTTAGGGTTTGGGCCCCTTATCTAAAGTTGGTCTGTCACAAGTTAGGGAACATAGTAAGTTGAACTATATATATATATTTGTAGAAAATCAGCAATTGAACATCAGTAATTTTATATGATGCAACATTATACCTTAAAGTTTCCTTTTTTAAATTAACAAGACTTGAATTCCCTGGCAGTCCTGTAGTGAGGACTCTGTGCTTTCACCACCAAGGTTGACAGTTTGATCCCTGGTGGGGGAACTAAGATCCCACAAACCCCATGGTGTAGCCAAAAATTAAAAACACACACACACACACAAAACAGGATTGACAAGACTTGGTAACTTACTGTATTTTGTGGTGAAAGAAGAGGGAGTTAAGTGAATTTGATAACTATTGGTTTTGGGTATTTATCTTGAATTTAAATCCATGGTCATCAACATCAGGATAGATAACAGCTTTCCTATAAAACTTTGTTTCAGGCACATTTTTATGCTGCTTATCTCTACCCGTCTATCTCTCTGTCTGTCTGTCTCTCCATCCATCCATCCATCTAATCAGTGAATCCTCTTTTCTGTGAGAAAATATCAATATTATTATTATCCCTAATTGGCAACCCACTCCAGTATTCTTGCCTGGAGAATTCCATGGACAGAGGAGCCTGGTGGGCTACAGTCCATGGGGTCATAGAGAGTCGGACATGACTGAAGCAACTTAGCACACTAATTTATGGAGCAGGAAAGGGAGGGTTAGAGAGAGAGGTTAGCTAACGTGCCCAGATAACATAGGTGGAAGCTGGTGGAGGCTGGGTTCTTATTCAACCTCTCTCACTCCAGAGTCTGGCGAATAAGCCCCACATCATCCCTTCCATGGGCTCTGAATGCTATCCCTATCATATACTAGTCCCTGGTGTGTTTCATTTCCTCTTCTCTCCTATAGGATTATTTTATACATCTCCTTTTTCCTTGAGCCTCCACTATCTTCTCTCCTGCATGCATGCATTCTCAGCTCATGACTTTGTTTTCCAGGTCTCTAAGAAAATGGAAGTAATCCAGAGGGGACAGAGGAGCCTAGTGGGCTGCCATCTATGGGGTTGCACAGAGTCGGACACGACTGAAGCAACTTAGCAGCAGCAGCAGAGGGAACTACCTTCTGCTCCACCATGGTTAACTACCTGCCTTCTTAATATTTACTCTCCCCATCTCCAGTGGACAATGGATCCGCAGTCCCCGCAGCTCCTCCCCCAAGATGCTAGTGTATATCCCCTTTTCTCAGTGCTATTCCTGTAGCAGTTTTCTCCTCTTTTGCATTGCTAACTGGTCCCTTTCTTCTGTGTTAGTCTACTAAGCACACAAACAAGTTTCCATTTATTTCCCTGTTCTTAAAAAGTGAAGCTCCTTTTATCTCATGTCTTTTTGTCAGTTACTCTCCCACTTTTATGAGCTTCCCTGGTGACTCAGAGGGTAAAGCGTCTGCCCGCAATGCAGGAGACCTGAGTTCGATCCCTGGGTCGGGAAGATCCCCTGGAGAATGAAATGGTAACCCACTCCAGTACTCTTGCCTGGAAAATCCCATGGACAGAGAAGCCTGGTAGACTACAGTCCATGGGATCGTGAAGAGTCGGACACGACTGAGCGACTTCACTTCACTTATAAGGGCTTCACTTCACTTATATGGCAACCCACTCCAGTATTCTTGCCTGGAGAATCCCATGGATGGAGGAGCCTGGTAGGCTACACTCCACAGGGTCACAAAGAGTCGGACAGGACTGAGCCACTTCACTTTCCCTTTTCACTTTTTTTCACTCCCACTTTTATCCCCCTTGAGATAAAACTCTTGGAAAGAGTTATCTGTAATCACTTCTCCAAATTCCTCTCCCCGTTTTCAGTCCTGAACTCCAAGTAGACCCTTGTCTGCTGCCCCCGACAAAGTCACCAATAAGCTTCACAGGGTTGCTGTATCATCGTTCTACTCTCAGTTGATCTCTCAGCTGCATTTGACACAGACGATCTGTCTCCTCCTGAATTCCTCCTTTAATTTCATTTCTGGAATGTCTCACTGTCCTGGCTTTCATCCTACCTTCCCATCTGTAGCCTCTCTGCCACTTTTGCTCCTTATCTTTCTGACCTTGGAACACTGGAGTGGCCTAACATTCAGTTTCTCCTTTCACAACCTTGGTGCTTTCATCCTGTATCTTGGCTTTCATTATTGTTTGCATCAACTTTTCCTGATGCCACTTCAGATCCTCATATATTTCATTTCAGCTCCTCAGCCTGCACCTTCTGTTTTCTGCCTCCTGCATGCCATGCACTGTTGGTGTCCTCTGAAAATTCCTATGTTGAAATCAAATCCCCAAGGTTTGCAGCTTGATTAGGTCAAAGTGAATGAAATCCATACCCTTATAAAAGAGACTTCAGAGTGCTTTCTCATCCCTTCCTTCATGTGAGGACATGGAGAAGATGACTGTTGTCTATGAACCAGGAAATGAGTCCTAAAAACTGATGCTTGCATCTGGGGCTTCCCAGTCTCTAGAACTATGAGGAATAAAATTCTGTTGTTTATAAATCACTCAGTCTATGGTATTGTATTACAGATATCCAAATGGACTAAGACATGGCAAGAAGTTTTCTGTTAATGCCGCCTGGTGACCTCCTTGCCTATGCAACCATCCCTACGCCACTGGGAGGTGAGATCAAGTGAGTAAATTCTCTCCTTTTCCCCCACTTTTTGGCTTTCTTATCATAGTTTTGCTATTCCACCCCCTGGTGCTTTAGTTTCCATCACTACTACACAATTCTCCAAAGAATGGCAGTGAGCAATGAATAACACTCACATTTTCTTCTAAGTACTACAAACATAGCCTTGACAAAAATATATCTTTTTATTAGATTCCAGAATTATCCACAACAATCATATTCTAGTCTTATTTCAGATTGGATGCTCTATCACATTAAATTATACTTACTATGTATCTTTGGATTGTTTCATAAGTAATTTCTCTGTTTCTACAACATACCCACACTTCATGGTAATAGTATTATTTTTCCTTTCCTACTTTTACTTTCTACTTACTTTGTTGCTGTTCAGTTGCTAAGATGTGTCTGACTAGTCATGGCTGACCAGTGTGTCTGACCCATGGACTGCAGCATGCCAGGCTTCCCTATCCTTCACTATCTCCTGGAGTTTTCTCAAACTTGTGTCTATTGCGTCGGTGATGCCATCCAACCATCTCATCCTGTGTCCCTCACCTTCTAACAATTATAGTTATCTTGCCTTCTATATACTATTCCACATTCTTATTGATTGATTCTTTTCTTTGCCTTACTTCATGAATCTTTCTAATTTCTCTTAGTCCGGATTGCTTTTGTTAATCATCTGCCTTAAAAGTACCTTTCAGTGTGTTCCAACAAGTGTCTCTGACTCATGCTTTCTCACTCCAAACCCATACCATATGCATCATAGTCTCGGACTGGATTTGATTCAAGCATAATTCTAAGGACTCTGAACACATCCAGCCCTTTAGAAAGCTGAAGCAAAAGTAGTTCAAGAGAGAATAGATTGGTGAATAGAGTGAGAAATGCAGATGTCTTTGTTTACCATTGAAGAGCAAAGAAAGGGGACAAAAAATCATTCTCTATTATTCACTTGGTCATCTTCCTGCTCTTTCAGGCTTTTGGAGCACTCTTCCGTGTTTTGGAATAATATCAAGCAGCCTGTCCTGGGGCTTCCTCCCTCGCTCCCTCGCCTCTGCACTCTTGCCAAAGAACAAAGGACAAAGGTGAAGCACAAAAGCAAATGTCAGAGAACCGTGAATCACTAAGATTTAATCACAACGTTTGGCATATTCCGTGTCTGATTTGTCTGTGTGGCTTCTCTCTTTAAGTCTACAATGCCAAGTCTTCTCTATGTCATGTGGAGAGATGAGTTTTTGGTCACTTGGTAGATAACATAATATGGCCCACATTCTATTTATTTTTTCCTAAACACAGACACACATGAACACCCAATGAATTTGTTTTTCTTCACTTATAATTATGTATTTCCTGCACTGGTTGCCTTAACATCAGAGTGTCCACCATTGTTATGATGTTGCCAAGCTGTGTATCCCTTGCTACTTGAATCTTCCAAATTATTAGTTTCTAATTCCTTCCCTTTGTAATTCTTATCAGGCTTCCCTGGTGGCTCAGCATTTGGTGACACTCTTCTCTAGCTGGTTGGCTCCCCCAACATTACAGCAGAGGCTTTTGATAAGACAAAGCTGAATTTATTGCTTACCATGGTAAGGGAGAACACCACCTTGCAAGGCTTTGCCAGAGAGATTCATTTCATAATATGCCCTTTCCCTTAAATTTGAAATCAATATTTTATCTTATTTCTTAAAATCAAAATCAATATTAAATTCAATGAAAGAGGAGTCCGGCAGGGCCTGAGGGCTATGGCAGACAGCCTGGCTGCTGCAGCATCTTATTTCAGTGAACTTGGCTGCACTCTGGGAGCCTGACCCGAGAACCAGAATCTCTCACAGTCACTTCTCAGTAGGATGAATTTTGAAGACTTGAGGTTGCTGGTGGGTTGAGATCACCACCTGCCTCTACCTGCTGCTAAGACTTTGGGAAAAAGTTTACCCTTGCGCTCATAGAAACTCTAACATGTGGAAAATCTGAGCTCTCCTATACTCTCTTCATGTCTGCACAGTTGGCTCTCTATACTGTATTTATTTTATGGCAGAAACCCATAATAACAAACACCCACCCCACTGAGGGGAAAGCAATAGAACTCCACAGTTTGAGAGGTCATACAGTTTTGATTACTCCAGGGTCTCCGGATGGCTGTTGCTCCGCTGGGAATCTGATCATCACACTATATGTGCAAGTCCCGTAGGACCCAAGTTTTCACCATAACGTTCTCAAGTCTTAAAGGCAAAAATCGTATGTTTATTTGGAGGGAAAAAAGAGCCTGCTGTAACACAAAGCTCTTTCTCTAAGGTGTTGTCACTGGCTTGATGATAATGTTTATACAATGAAGGATTGCTTTCTAGAAAGTTTTCTTGCTATAGTCACAGCTTCTTGCAATCCAAGCCCCCTTCCCTCTTCTGTCCAAGGTTGTTAGAAGGTTATCTTCCTGCTCTTCCAGCTCTCAGCCCTTTACTCATCATGAGGACCCTCCCACCACCCCCACTTAATCAGTGTCTTGTCTTCCATTTTGGGATCTGCTCTTGGATTTGCTTAGCAAAAGTAGTGTAAGAGGAAAGCTGGTGAGATGAGGTTTGGGAACTGGTGTGCTTGTGACCTTGCAGGTGAAATGGACACCACTCTGAGTGGTTTGTGAAGCAAAATAATCCCTGACACTCACTTGGTGATAGCCCACCTGCTAATGATTTCACCAATAGTGACCTGGGAAATCAGTGCCCTCAAGGATACAACCATTGAGGTATTTGAAAGACTGGGGAAACCAAAGCTTTCAAAGGTGACAGAATTGCATGGTTACTGCTAAGTGGTTATTGGGGCCCTGCAGGTCCTTAGAAGCAGTTGAGGGCTCAAAGTGAGAGCTCAGCAGTGGAAGAGTGAGGGTGGGCATGGCTGGGCAGGAGACAGGTGCTGAATAGTTACAGCGGCAAAGCTCCAGAGATGTTTAAATGTCCACCCAGGGCAGGCCTGCTATTTTAAGCTCAGGACACTGGCTGGGCAAAAAAACCTCATGGAAACATATACATTACCATAAGTAAAATAGATAGCCAGCGAGAATTTGCTGTATGATTCAGGAAACACAAACCAGTGCTCTGTGACAACCTAGAGGGGTAGATTGGGATGGGAGGTGGAAGAGAAGTTCAAGAGGGAGGGGGCATAAGTTTATCTATGACTGATTCACATTGATGTATAGCAGAAACCAACATTATTGTAAAGCAGTTATCCTCCAATTAGGAAAAAACTCCATGTGGAAGCCCCTGGGGATTCTTGCTCTGAAGAGTGCCCTGAATCCTCAGAACTTAGTGTAATAGCATCATGGATCGGGGAGGGGGTTGGCCTGCTGTTGACCTCTCCCCTCCACCTTGGGGTCATGGGACGTGTGGGGGATCCGTGTTGTGCGTGTAACTGTGGATTGGCCATGAGCCACTCTCGGCAGGTGTACTGGCTGTGTCCCCTACTCAAGTTGGCTGTCCCCTCTCCAAGCTGGCAGTGCTATGGTGTTAATGAAAAGAGCGGCTAGCTGCTAGAATCACTGTAAACTGCTGGACACACTGAGTATCTGTACTTTAAACAAATCTGATGTGCTTTCATCTCTGCAATTCTGAGTTGATGCATCCCTTCTCCCAGAATGGGCAGAACAGCTAGAGTGAAGGCAGTGGGGAAAGGGTGTCAGGGGAAGGGGTGTTAACGTTCTTGCTGATGTGAAAATAAACGAAGACCGCCCAAAAGAGAACACACAGAGGCTTTTTATTCCAAGCTTGGTATAGCAAGGGTCAGTGCCATGACTTGCACAGACTCAAAGGCAGGCAGAGAAGTGGGGAAGTTTCATAACGAGGAAAAGGGAGGGCTTTAGGTGGGACTTAATGGATGTTGTTGCCATTGGGAAGCTGGAGGTGGACCAGCTAATAAAAAGTGAGTCATGTTACTGATTGGCTTGGGGGGAGCATATTTAACTTTTTTTGATTGATCTTGAGTTGGAAGCAGGAGCAACCCCTTGTCTTTTCACTATCTCTATAGTTTTACCTTTTCCAAAATGTCATATCAGTTCAGTTCAGTCGCTCAGCCACGTCCGACTCTTTGCGATCCCATGAATCGTAGCACGCCAGGCCTCCCTGTCCATCACCAATTCCAAGAGTTCACTCAGACTCACATCCATCGAGTCAGTGATGCCATCCAGCCATCTCATCCTCTGTCGTCCCCTTCTCCTCCTGCCCCCAATCCCTCCCAGCATCACAGTCTTTTCCAATGAGTCAACTCTTCGCATGAGGTGGCCAAAGTACTGGAGTTTCAGCTTTAGCATCATTCCTTCCAAAGAACACCCAGGGCTGATCTCCTTTAGAATGGACTGGTTGGATCTCTTTGCAGTCCAAGGGACTCTCAAGAGTCTTCTCCAACACCACAGTTCAAAAATATCAATTCTTCGGCGCTCAGCCTTCTTCACAGTCCAACTCTCACATCCATCCATAACCACAGGAAAAACCTATCCTTGACTACACGGACCTTAGTTGGCAAAGTAATGTCTCTGCTTTTGAATATGCTATCTATGTTGGTCATAACTTTCCTTCCAAGGAGTAAGCGTCTTTTAATTTCATGGCTGCAGTCACCATCTGCAGTGATTTTGGAGCCCAAAAAAATAAAGTCTGACACTGTTTCCACTGTTTCCCCATCTATTTCCCATGAAGTGATGGGACATAGTTGGAATCAAATCATGTATAGCTTTCAGACTTACTTCTTTAAGTATTTAATTTCCCTTCTTTTCATAGCTTATTTCTTATCTTATTCCATTGTATAGATAGTCTGCAATTTGTTTAGTAATTCAGATATTGCAGGACATCTTGATAATTTCTAGCTTTTGTTGATTTTATAAAGTGTTATAAGTAAGTTGTGTGAACACAGTTTTCAAATAATTTGGTTAAATAGAAGTGTGATTACAGGGTCATAAGGTAGAATATGGTTAGTTCTGCAAGAAATTACCGGCTGTCTTCCGAAGTGATTGTACCAGTTTGCATTCCCATCAACAGGGGATGAGGCTTTCTCCCTTTTTGAATTTTAGCCTTTTTAATAGATGTGTAATATCATATCATTGTTTTAACTCACAGTGCCCTGAACACGTGTTATGTTGATTATCCTTTCATATGCTTATTTGCCGTCTGCATATCTTCTTTAGGTGAGGTATCTATTCTTATTTCCCACATTAAAATTTCCCCCCAGATTTATGGAAATATTATTGATGTATAACATTGTGTAAGTTTAAGATATACAGCATGTTGATTTGATGCACTTAAATATTGAAAAATGATGACTGCTATCACATTAGCAAACACCTCTGTTATGTCATGTAATGATAATGACCACAATTACCATGCCATGCGTCATATCCCCAGAATTTATTCATCTTCTGAGTAGACGTTTATAAGCTTTGACCAGCTTCTCCTCATTTTCCCCCATCCCCAGTCCCTTGTAATCACTACTGGATTCTCCATTTCTATGACTTCAGCCTTTTCCACATACAAGTGATATATACCATTTGTCTTTGTCTGGCTCATTAAGCATAATGTCCTCAAGGTCTATCCACGTTGTCCCAACTGGCACTATTTTCTTCTTTCTCAGGGCTGAATAACACTCCATGTGTACGTGTACCTCTTCTTTATCCATTATTCATCTGTTGACAGACACTTAGGTTACTTCTGTAACTTGATGGTTGTGAATAATGTTGCAGTGGATATGGGAGCATGATACGTCTTCAATATCCCATTTTCATTCCCTTTGGCTACATACCCAGAAGTGGGATTACTGGATCATGTGGTATTTGTATTTTTAATTTTCTGAAAAAATCACATAAATGCTTTCTAAAGTAGCTATACAATTTGCATTCCCAGCAACAGTGAGCATGAGTTCCCTTTTCTCCACATCTTCATCAACACTTATTTTCTCCTGTCTCTTGAAGACAGCCATTCTAACAGGTATGAGGTAATACATCATTGTGATTTGGCTTTGCATTTTCCAGATAATTATTGATGTTAAACACTTTTTCATGAACATTTTGGTCATACCAAAATGTTTATTTGGTTCTTCCCATTTTAAAATTGAATCATTATTATTATTTTTGATATTAAGTTGTGTGAATTTTTTAAACATATTTTAGATATTTGCCTTTTATCTGACTTACAAATATTTTCTCCCATTTCCGTAGATTGTCTTTTCATTGTGTTGATGGTTTCCTTTGCTTTGCAGAAGCTTTGAGGTTTGATCTAGCCCCACTTGTTTAGTTCTGCTTTTGCAGCCTTTGCTTTTGACGTCAAATCCAAAACAAACAAACATTGCCAAGATGAACATCCAGAAGCTTACACCCTCTGCTTTCTTCTAGGAATTTTATGGTTTCAGGTTTTGGATTGAAGTCTCTAATCAGTTTTTTTTTTTTTTTCTTCTTGTCCAATTTTGAATTAGATTTTTTTTTCATTGTTGATATTTCACAGTTCTCTATTATTTTAGACCCAAGACCTTTATTAGATAATGTACTGAAAAAGATTTTCTCTCAGTCTATGGCTAATCTTTTCACTCACTTAGTCTTTCAGAGAGACATTTTTAATTTTAATAAAATCAAACTTACCCATTTACTCCCTTTTATATATAGTGCTTTGGATATTATATGTAAAAAATCATTGCCAAGCCCAAGGTCCCCTCAATTTTCCCCTATGTTATTTTCTGCACTTTATAGTTAAACTTTTTACATTTTGGTTTATGATCGACTTTGAATTAATGAAAGTGAAAGCTCTAAAGTCTGTGTTTATATGTTAATATCTTTCAGTTCAGTTCAGTAGCTCAGTCGTGTCCGACTCTTTGCGACCCCATGAATTGCAGCGTGCCAAACCTCCCTGTCTATCACCAACTCCCGGAGTTCACTCAAACTCAAGTTCATCGAGTCAGTGATGCCATCCATCCATCTCATCCTCTGTCGTCCCCTTCTCCTCCTGTCCCCAGTCCTGCCCAGCATCAGGGTATTTTTCCTGGATGGATGTCCAGTTGTTGGAAAGGTTATTCTTTCTCTGAATTGCCCCTGCTCCTTTGTCAGAAGCCAACTTGCTGTATTTGTGTGGATCTGTTTCTGGGCTCTCCATTCTGTTCCATTGATTAATTTAACTCTTCTTTAACCAGTACCACGTGGTTTTGATTACTAAAGCTTTATACTAACTTTTGAAATTAGGTGGTATATTCACACTGTTGTGAAGTCTTCAAATGTTGTTCTTCAGGATTGATTTTTCTGAGTCTTTGCCTTTTCATGTGAACTTTAGACTCATTTTGTGAATATTCATAAAATAACTTGGTGGAATTTTTATTGGAATTGTGTTGAGTTCATACATGAAGTTGGGAAGAGCTGTTAACATTGTCATCTTATCCATAAACATGGGATGTTTCTCCATTTATTCAAATTTTCTTTGATTTTTTAAAATCAAAACTTTATATTTCTGTATATTACTCTTATGCATATGTTTTTAGATTTATATTTATACATTTCTTGGATACTAATAAAAATAGTTCTGTGTTTTTAATTTCAAAGCCTAATTGTCCATTACAGGTATATAGGAAAGTGGTTTACCTTATATATTAACCTTGGATCCTGTAACCTTTCTGTAATCACTTGTTAGTTTCAGGATTTTTTTAAAATATGTGGTTAAAAAAAATTTCTTTTTACATGTAAAATTGTCATAAAAAATTGAACAGTTTTATTTCTTCTTTCCCAATCAGTATATCATTTGTGTGTGTGTGTGTTTCCTTGCTGCATTATGTAGGTCTTTCAGTATGATATTGAACAGGAAAAGAGGACATCCTTGCCTTATTTCTGATCTTAGGGAGAAAACACCTACTTTCTCACCATTAAGTATGATATTAGCTGTGGGGTTTCGGTAGATGTTCATCAAGAAGATAATTTCTTTATATTCCTGGTTTTCTGAGAGTTTTTTAAAATTATAATTAATGTTGGATTGTGTCCAATACTTTTTTTGCATCAGTTGATATAATCATAACTTTTCTTATTTATAGACAGTTGATGTGATGGATTACCTTAATTGATTTTGAATGTTGAACCAATTTTACACATCTGGAATAAATTCCACTTGGTAATGTATAGAGTGGCATATAGTTCGGACATGACGAAAGTGACTTAGCTTGCGTGCACACACATTTATTTTTATACATTGCTGGATTTGATTTGCCTTCAGTTTGTTGGGGATTTTTACATCTGTGTTCATGAAAGATTGGTTTGTAACTTTTCTTCTTTTGTCTTTTGTCTGGTAATAGGGTAATGCTGTCCTCATAGAACTGGAGTAGGAAACAGCAACCTACTCCAGTATTCTTGCCTGGAAAATTCCAAGGACAGAGGAGCCACGTGGGCTACAGTTCACGGGGTCACAAAGAATGGGACACAACTGAGCAACTGAGCACACATGCATGTCTTCATAGAATAAGTTAGGAAGCATCCCCTCTGCTTCTGTCTTCTAGAGGAGGTTGTAGACAGTTGAAGGAATCAAAAGGGTTACTAGTTCATGACCTTCTTTTCTGGAAAATTTTTACTTTAAATATTGCCTGTCTATATTTCTTTTTTTAATATCTCTTGTAAGTTTCATTTAGTCGTATGTTGGATTCTACGATTCTATGTTCCAGGCTGTTAAACTATACTATAAAATATTTGCATACATCTCTATGGTGCATTTTGTATATTTAAAAAAATATCTATCTTCCAATTCACTAAATTCTTTATTCATTTTTTTTTCTTCCTGCTTCTACCATTTACTTTACTTTCATTCTCAATGATTATATTTTTCCTGGGCACTTTTATAAAATCATGTTTAGTCTCTTTCCTTGTGCTTGTTTTAAAATTTTAATCTTTTAAAATCTTTGATAAATAATTTTTATTCACTATTACATAATACCAGTGTATGACACTTTGGGTATGTAATTGTAGCTTTGTTTATTTGATTATTTGTGATGGCCCCGAGTTATATAGACTTGTTTATGATTTGCCAGTTAATTTTCCACCGAGTTCTTATTTGGATGATCATAACCTATGAGAATCCTTATTGAAGGTGTCAGGAATTTATTTCCTAGCATATTCTTCCTCTGGCTTTCTGCAGTGATAGCAACTGTATTTCCCTATGCTATATAAATCTAAATCTTTTTATGACCTTTCTCAGTTCATCTTTTTTTTTTTAATTTTATTTTTAAACTTTACATAATTGTATTAGTTTTGCCAAATATCAAAATGAATCCGCCACAGGTATACATGTGTTCCCCATCCTGAACCCTCCTCCCTCCTCCCTCCCCATACCATCCCTCTGGGTCGTCCCAGTGCACTAGCCCCAAGCATCCAGTATCGTGCATCGAACCTGGACTGGCAACTCGTTTCTTACATGATATTTTACATGTTTCAATGTCATTCTCCCAAATCTTCCCACCCTCTCCCTCTCCCACAGAGTCCATAAGACTGTTCTATACATCAGTATCTCTTTTGCAGTTCATCTTTAAAAATTAGGGTTATGGGTCACTTCAATCTGTAATACAGCAAGTGCTTTCTCATGCCTTCTTCATGCATCTTATACCTTCTTTCAGTCATTATTTTGAACTCATCTGAAATTTTCCTTAAAATATTCTTTAGTACCATCTTTCAGTAATAAACTCTGAGTTAATGCTAGTTCCTTTTTCCTATTTCCCTTCCAACTCTTGGGAATTTTCTTTGAGTTTTTTAGGCTCAGGATTCAATTATATATTTTAAAACAGTTTATATTCCACTCCATCTATCATCTAACTTTCTTGTATTTTGAGAATGCTGCTTTTTAAATATAAAGTATAACCTACCACTTTTTAGCCAAAATTAGTATCAGTGTGAGTACATTTTTTTATAAATGTCTCATATCACCTTTCCAAGTTGTAATTTCTTTTAAGTTAGGCACATTGTCTTTTTTTTTTTCCATTGTGTCTCTCCTATCTTCCTAACCCCCACCCCCAATGTCTAGTGTAAATTAGCTTCTCAATATTAAAAAAAAAATAGAATGGTATGTCTTTCTAAAATGAATATTCTCTGTCACTTTGCCTCTTGGAAATCTCACCTTTATATTGCCTTATGAAATTATTGAACAATTATTGCCAATTAAAATTACATAGTCCTTTTTTAGACTACGCAATTTTAGAACTCATCTCTCTTTGAGTTCTAATCCAGGTATGTGCCATCATTTAATAATCACGTGATCTTGGACAACTGAGTACTATTTTTTAAATTTAGATCTAGGGAACAATGCAAGATGTTTTGGATATAATGAGACAGTGTATGTAATGCACCCAGCCCAGTGTATGAGCACTGGGTCTCTAAGACTTGTCCTTTTCCTCAGTAAACTAGATAAAAACATCCCTGGGTGCTACCAGTATCAGTTTATACCCCTTTTGGTATATGTAGAGGAAAAGTGATTAAATATATTATCATTTGAATATAATTTTATCTTTTGGCCACAAAATATAAATTTGCTTTATATACTGGATTATACTGATTTACTTTGGGTGCCATTATTCCAGTTCATTTCTTGTCTAAATGATGAATGGCACTTGAAACAGTATAGAGTAATGTTAGTTTTAGGAGACAGTAATGGTTAATAAAGGAGTTTCCCAGCTGAAACTATGCAATAAACAGCTATGACAGCAATGAAATATATAACTTTTTTTCTAAATGGAAAATAGTGATCATATAAAATGTTAAGGGACCTGAATTCAGAGTTAGAATATAAAATTGAAATGTTTTTATGTTTTCATGCCTTTTTACACTCTTCTGCTCATTCTTTTTTCTTCTTTATAACATTCTCTCATTTCTATTCTCTTTTGTCTTCCTTACTTGAAAAGGAAAATCTGGAATGAGTTTTGACATGATACATGTCTTTACTTATTTAGTGTGAGCAGGTGGTGGAGTGTATTGCCAATGCAACACAAAATTGCAATTTCAAAATCTAAAGGACCTTTAAAAACAGAACAAGATTTGGAAATAAAAAAAAGCCACATTGAACACAAGAATTATATCCCTTTTATGTAGAGGCACTAAAAACTTCAACTCTTGCATTTATTTACATGTGCCTAGCAAAGCAACCCACTCCAGTACTCTTGCCTGGCAAATCCTATGGATGGAGGAGCCTGGTAGGCTGCAGTCCATGGGGTTGCTAAGAGTCAGACACAACTGAGCAACTTCACTTTCACTTTTCACTTTCATGCATTGGAGAAGGAAATGGCAACCCATTCCAGTGTTCTTGCCTGGAGAATCCCAGGGACGGGGGAGCCTGGTGGGCTGCTGTCTCTGGGGTTGCACAGAGTCAGACATGACTGAAGCGACTTAGCAGCAGCAGCAAAAGTTGAAATGATAGTAAGCTCTCCTAAATTACATTCAATAAGGAATTACTTACGGACCTATCTGCCAGGACCTTGCTAGTAACTCATGATACAATAGCGAGAAAGTCACAGTCCAGCTCTAGTCTTATAGACTAGTGGAGGAATCACTGAAGTAAACATCAGTGACCACACCAGACCCAGAAGTATTTAAGACTAGTGAGCAGAAGACTATGAGAGACAATCCGGTGACAAAACTTAATTCAACCTGAGAAAATAAGTCAAGATACTTCAAAGATAGTCTTCAAAATTGGAAAACTAAAGACTAATTAATATGCATCTGGTGGTTGGAATAGGAAGGAGATCTCAGATCTGGAGTCTTGAGATGCATGTTCAGAAAACTGCCAGGGTCATGCTTAAGCAAAATTGTGATGGAGAACACAGAGGAGGATTCAATCAGCAGTGAACTGCAGCAGGTAAGCTGCTAGGGCATATGGCACCTACAGTTATTTCAGATGGAAATAAGTAGGAGTGGCTTATGCTTTGAAAATGATCACTCTGCCTGAAGAATGGAAAATGAGTTGTGGATAGGAGACATCTGGTTCAGGGTGTTGCTGAGATAAGAAGTGATGGAGTCTTCACTTGACATATATGGAATTCAACTCATGAGATTTGATGACTGATGGATAGGTGGTGAGAGTAGTCCTGGACCAACATATCAGTTCCTGGCTTGGCAAGGTGGTGCTGTTCACTGAAATATAGAATATGGGAGTAAAGGCTCATTGAGTGGGTGGGGGAAAGGAAGATGAGGTTAATTTTTGACACAAGTAGAGAAGTCACAGTGTCTGTCTATGTGCTGTGTGTATGTGTATATACACTCAGGAAGAAGACTTAAAATATAGGTTTGAGTAGCATGTTATATTGGAGAAGGTGATGGCACCCCACTCCAGTACTCTTGCCTGGAAAATCCCATGGGCGGAGGAGCCTGGTAGGCTGCAGTCCATGGGGTCGCTGAGGGTTGGACACGACTGAGCAACTTCACTTTCACTTTTCACTTTCCTGCATTGGAGAAGGAAATGGCAACCCACTCCAGTGTTCTTGCCTGGAGAGTCCCAGGGACGCGGGCGCCTGGTGGGCTGCCGTCTATGGGGTCACACAGAGTTGGACACGACTGAAGTGACTTAGCAGCAGCAGCATGTTATATCATGGGCTTCCCTCATAGCTCAGTTGGTAAAGAATCCGCTTGCAATGCAGGAGACCCCAGTTTGATTCCTGGGTTGGGAAGATCTGCTGGAGAAGGGATAGGCTACCCACTCCAGTATTCTTGGGCTTCCCTTGTGGCTTAGCTGGTAAAGAATCCACCCACAATGTGGGAGACCTGGGCTTGATCCCTGGATTGGGAAGATCCCCTGGAGAAGGAAAAGGCTACCCACTCCAGTATCTGGCCTGGAGAATTCCATGGATACAGTCCATGGGGTCACAAAGAGTCGGACACGACTGAGTGAATTTCACTTTCACTTTCAGCATGTCATATCAGGGCTTCAGATATGGACTTGGGAGACAACAATGTATAGATGATACTTGAAATTATGAGCATGAAGAGAAAGCCTGGAAAATATAATCTGAGCACAGAGGAGGACTAACATGGAACTATCAGGTTAATCAGCATTTAAGAGATGTACAAAGAAAGGAGTAGGCAACTCACAAAACAGGTGGGGAGAATAAATATTTCTGAAATAGAACAAAGCACAGAGTGAGGAAATGCTAAATTGTGTGGAGTGTTTAATAATAGGGCAAAATTATGAATTTTTCTCCTAGAATCCTGAATAATCATACTGTAGAAATTTATATGTTTATTGGGCCTTTTCTCTTTAAGTATGTGAAAAATCTTGCTTTCCTGTATCTTCTTTAAAAGCATAAGTACATTATTGGTCCCTGGTCTGTGATTCTTTTCACCCTACATTCTTCAGTTACTTTGTATAGTCTTTGTGTTTTCATCTCTTGAAGTTATATTGCAGAAATTAAAAGTACTTCGAAAGAACTTTACTGTTAATAAATCAAATATAAAGGACTATTTTGAATAATCAACTTCATCTGATTTCTATTTTTCAGCTTCACTGAATTATTATTTATAATATGAAGTTCAAGTTTTCTGAACTTGAGTATGCTGTTCATTGTGAATATCACCCTGAAATCGTATGTTTCACTTGTAAAAGCAAATTAAGATGAATTAACAGGGAAATCCACATACTACAGAAGAAAGAGCACTGCACTCAGCAGCAGGATATTTGAGTTCCAGTTTCTAACACCAAATTACTGTATTTCCTCACACATATACCTTAACTTTCTTGAGTCCAAATAATGTGATTTGGAAAATAATGATCTCCAGTGTCCCTTTGGTTTTTAAAATCTGGTGTTTTTCAGTTTATCTCAACAAACAGTGCAAAGTTTCCACTCAGTGATAAAGGACAAGAATTTCATTCTCATGAAACAGTTCTAATATTTAATATTTAATCTAATATTTCAGTTCTAACAGGTCTGAAATATTTGAATAAATTTTCATGACAATGTTCTGAATTGCATGAACATGATTAAACATAGGAATTCATATAGAACATTTTTATGTTGCTTCTAACTTTGCAGTGGTTTTCCTCCCATTTATGTGCCTGCTCTTTAAAAAAAATTTTTTTTTTCTTTCAAGATATAGCCTGATTAAAAGGGCTTAAACTGTTTGAACATGGTATAACTAGGGCAATAAACATACATGTTTAGCTAGATATAGAAATGATGCAATTGTTCAGTTAAATATTTTCTAAAGACACTCCTCTGAAAGAGTAAATGAGCTGCCTTGGACTCATTTGTTAAGAGTTGTGGATAGTTACCAATAGTTTCCAGTCATAAGAGGTAAACCTGGAAATCAAAGAACAGAGAAAAGAAAAAGTATATTTCCAATTATGGACTCACCTGTTACCGCTGCCTGATCTCTAAGAGACATGTCAAGTGATGCTCCTCTGCCAGAATGTTAGCTTTCCCAAAGATTGAAGCTTTGTGTGTCCTTTGGATTTCCTGTATTTTCATCTCCATAATGGTTCAACAAGGAACCGGAGCCTTTCAGTGTGACAATGGAGTCTCCTTGCCTATTGACAATGTGTGTGACTTCACAGATCAGTGTGGTGACATGAGCGATGAACAGCAATGTAAGTTTCCTTTCTCTCCTTCCTCTAAGTCCTGTCCATCTTTAATCCAGGAGCTGCTGAGTTGCCTGAGGAAGTTCAGTTAGATGCCTGATTCTGCACAGAGTTAATTTAAATGACTTCAGTATCAATCAGAAACTAAAAGACTTTTTCAGACATAAAGAGCAGACTTATGGACACAGGTTGGGAATGGTGAGGGTGGGATGAATTGAGAGAGTAGCCTTGAAGCATCATCAGTTCAGTCGCTCAGTCTTGTCCGACGTTTTGTGACCCCACGGTCTGCAGCATGCCAGGCTTTCCTGTCCATCACCAACTCTCGGAGCTTACTCAAACTCATGTCCATCAAGTTGGTGATATAAAATAGATAGCCAGTGGAATGTTTCTGTATGATAACAGGTAACTCAAATCCAGTGGTCTGACAGTCTAGAGGGGTGGGATAGGATGGCAGGGGTAGGAGGGAGTTTCAAGAAGTAGGGCGAATACATGTACATATAGTTGATTCGTGTTGATATGTGGCAGAAGGCAACACAATATTACAAAGCAATTATCCTTCAGTTAAAAATAAATAAATTTAAAGAAACAGATCCACAAATAAAAACAACTCTACTTAAATGTTATCAAATTGCTAAGATTCCACTTGATGGGATGTATTTTGAATCAGTTTTTACTGAGTATCAAGAGGGAATGAAATGCAAAAAGGTAAGTTTAATGTTGTTATCCATGAAACAAGATTTTTAAAAAACGTAGTCATGCAGTTTTAAAATGCTGTGATGGAAATTATGAGCTTAAGTTGGAATATAGTTATGGGAATATTTAATATGAATTTAAGATTGAGGAGGTTTTATTTTTGCTTCTATGATATCCCCACCAAGTAAGTTGGTACCTGTTGTACACAGAGCATAACTGATGAATATCCTTTGATTCTAAGGCAGAGGAAAAGAGGGGAAGCCTTAGAGAGTTCAGGGCCTTGATTTGGATACTGGGTCAACCATCTACTAATTGTGTGATCTTGAACCTCCAGTTTGTTATAAGAAGTCATAAAATGAGATAAACTGATCTCCCTGGTGGAAAATGCTCCTGATATAACATTAATAAAAAGTTCACTTAGGAAGATATGGGTAAAGGCATGTATGTTTCTGTAGTTTCCATTACAGTATCACATCCTGAAAATAGACTGCATTTCATCAATGGAACCAGTGCCATTCCTACAAGCAGCCACCTTTTATAAACAACATTTTCATACAATTAAATGGGTCCATTATTGATTTGTAGTAACCCTCAGATACCTGGAGGCACTAAGTCTAGTATTTTAGAACAATTCAGTCAAACAGTTTCTGTTTTGTGTTCAGATATGATCTTAATTAGTGCTTACAGAATTCTTCATCTTCTACATACAGCTCTACATATTTGCTTTGTTGGAATTTGTAAATTCAGTCGTTACTACAAAAAAACAAGAAAAACTGGAAATCTCTTTAGAAGGAAACAGGTGAGGGATTTTTCTCCTACAGTTTGTGATTACAATCAGGCTGTTAGGAACTATTAAACACAAAGAGCAACGAAAAAGAAGGATTCATTTATATTTGTCCAGTTTATCCAGAGGCCACCTGTGGACTCACTGCCCTTTCTTTGGCTGTCTGGCAGAAGCCATTACTATTCTTTGAGCAGCAAAGGGAAACCACTTGGCTAGTTTGACCAGAAGTGCAAAGTCCCTTCCATTAATAATCCCTCTGAAGCTTCCTTTAGCACGATTGCTCTGATAACATGAGTGGTTCTGCTTTGAGGAAAAGGTTAATGCGAAAGAAGGGGAGAGTTGCTGAGCAGGAAAGATCTGGCTGCATGAAAGATTCTAATAATCCCAGACTGAGAGAAGCATGAAGGAGCAGATCTGTCGAATAAACAGATTTCATTTTAAATGTTACCCTGGGGAAGTCACCTCTTGGCTTTTTCACTTTTCATTTCTGAGAAGTTCCACTTTGGTATTTTATTTAAAATGGGATAGCCGTAGATAAAATTGACAATCACTTTTAAGCATGAGTTTCTTTTGTACACTAGAGGGAAAATATTGTGGAGGAATCATGATAGCAAAGCAGTTTTTCTCTTGAAAATTTGCAATACTAAACTTACAAGATTTTTTTTTTTTCCTAAAGCTAACTTTATTATGATGTTTAAGCAATCACATTTTGGGGGAAAAAAGCAATTTGTGACCCTCATTAAAGTCCAAATAATGTAAGCTCTAGAGAATGGATTAATATAATTTTTTAAAATGAAATTGACATAGTTAAAATTCAGATGCAACTAATTCTATTAATAATTTTTTGAAAAATTTCTTATTTTACATGATGGTCCTATTTTCAGAATATTTAAACATATTATTTTAACTCAGTATTTTTTTAAGATAGTAAATTTAGACTAAATCTTCAGAATGAAATAAATTCTGTATACATGATATTGAGCAAATAAATTTTGAGCAAGAAAAATAATTTTTAGGTGTAACAATGATATGTTTTTAATGTTGGCAAGAACTTCCCTTTACTAGAATTTATTAATATCCTGAGCCAGGGAAATAAATGTTGTGGTACTGCTCTGCTGCTAAGTCACTTCAGTTGTGTCCGACTCTGTGCAACCCCATAGATGGCAGCCCACCAGGCTCCCCTGCCCCTGGGATTCTCCAGGCAAGAACACTGGAGTGGGTTGCCATTTCCTTCTCCAATGCATGAAAGTGAAAAGTGAAAGTGAAGTCGCTCAGTCATGTCGGACTCTTAGCGACCCCATGGACTTCGGCCTACCAGGTTCCTCCGTCCATGGGATTTTCCAGGCAAGAGTACTGGAGTGGGGTGCCATTGCCTTCTCCAGTGGTACTGCTCTAGGTATTTTTAAATTATGTTTCTCATGTCACATTGTCTGCCTCCCTGCAGTACCCCATTGCCTGGTCTTCCTCATTCTATTAAGTTTTATTAGTTTAATTAAACTAAGCCATAGTTTCTCCTTTAGCAATCATGCAAAATTATTTGATGTCCGAAGGCTTTATTGTTTTACTTTTACTCAGCAACAAAACAGTAATGTTACTTATGTTGCTATCATTCAGATAACAAATCAACCATAAGATAATAAACTATACTATTGATACAATGTTGAGGTATATCCCATGCAGTGGGTCTCTACTACTGGAATACTGCCAGAAAATATTCTTAGATAATTACTTGAGCATACCTGAAGTTAGTTTTAACATGAACTGTTTAACATTTAAATATTAACTGTTTAACATTTATGTTTAGAGCTAAATTTACTGTGTCTAAAAAATGGAAAAATATATTCAGTTATACAATTTCTCTCATACTTACATGTCTTGCTTAAGAATACTTCCATTTGGCCTCTTTTGTTTACTTTGATATGATGAGATATATCATAAGTTTTAAAATATTACCTAACTTCTTTTGCAAACTTTTTGAATTTAGGAATTTTTCAAAAGGTATTTACTTCATATAAATCATTGTATGTGAAATGTGTGAAAATTACCTCAGAGGTACATTCTGAAAATCTGAGAGGTGATAGTGTTTATTCAGATGATATTAAGTAAAAACATTGTTTCTTCAGTAGGATGACATAAATTTCAACTATTTTTAAAAGTAATTGTAATTATAGAAGTTCATTGAAGTATATGAAGATAAACATTAATAGAGTGAAATGTGAGTCTTCATCTGCAGTATTTATCTTACCACTACATTGAATGCAAAATGAATTTTCTCTATGCAAGAGGGATAACTTTCTATTAAAGGTCCCATATTCACCATTACAGACAGCAGTGAAAAGTGAGAAGATCTTTTGGCCAAATTGCTGCTCTGAAGTAGAGAATTGTTTGTAAGCAGCTATATAACCTTTATAATACTCATGTAATATTACTGCAGGCTGGAGTAAATGCCACACATAGTCAGTAATTCTGTAGAAATCACCAGACAATTAGATACAGAGAATTCCTTTGAATTTTGGTAATCTTGAGTAACATATTACAGTTAAAATAATGATTTGGAAATCTTTTTTTCACGTGTCACTGATGATATCTGTGTCAAATTCTTGCCGATTGAGATTAAAGGCAACTATATGACAAGATTCCAACCTAAGTAACATTAGATAATTCTGGTGTGGGCTATGGAACTTCTTATTCCATTTGCTATCACATACCTTTCTGAATTAGGATTTTTCCTATTTTTGTCTCATTGAAACTACTAAAATTAATTCAGTGTGAAGTATAAACATTTCCCTGATAAAAATTAATTAATGGTTTCAAATTGCCCAGCCAAATAATAGCACTCTTTCATGGAAATTTACTTTTGAGGATAATTAAAATTTACTTTTATTTAATTGGAATATTTTGAATGTATTTTTATCCTTTGCAGGAACTAGCCATTAATTTTTAAATTAAATGAGAGTAAGGGAGATAATTCTTTGTGAAAATTTTTTATATGCTATCTACATGAGGGAAATCATCTAAACATTAAAATGTATGTGAAAGTTTGTGACTATGTAATACATAGCTTTCTTCAAAAAGGAATGAGATAAAAGCACTTAATCTTGGACTAGAAGGAAATTAACCTTAACACATAATGGCTATATATGAAAAATCCACAGCTAACATTATACTCAGTGGTGACAGACTGAAAGCTCTTTCTTTAAGATCTGGAACAAGATAAGATGCCCTCTTTAATCACTTCTGTCAGCATAGTACTAGAAGTCCCAGCCAGAGCAATTAGACAATAAAAAGAAATTAAAGCCATTAAAACTGGATATGAACACAAAAAATTATCTCTGTTCACAGAAAATGTGATCTTAAATGTAGAAAATCCTAAAAAGTCTATGAAAAAAATGTTAGAACAAAGAAACAAATTAAGACATGACTGAAGCGACTTAGCAGCAGCAGCCAGATTCAAAATCAACATACAAATGTTAACTGCATTTCTGTACACAATGAACCATCTAAAAAGGAAATTAAGAAAAAATTCCATTCATAAAAGGGTAAAAAAAAATAAAATACCTAGGAATAAACATAACCAAGGATATGAAATCTAAAAATTGTTGGCTGGAAGAAATTAAAGAAGACCCAAATAAATGCAAAAACATTTCATATTCAGGGATTGGAAGACTTATGAGTGTTTAGAAGTTAGTAGTACCCAAGTATCCTCCAGCAGATGAATGAATAAATAAGATGTGGTAGATACATACAATGGAATATTGTTCAGATTTAAAAAGGAAGGACATTCTGACACATGCTACAACATGGATGAACCTTGAGAGCAATTATATTAAGTGAAATAAACCAATCACAAAAGGACAAATATTTTATTCCACTTTTATGAGGTACCTAGAGTACGCAAGTTTATAGACAGAAAGTAGAATGGTGGTTTTGAGGGGCTGAGGGGAGGGAGGATGAAAAGTTTTAGTTGGGGGAAATGAAACAGTTGTGAACTTGAAGGGTGATGATGGTTGCATATTAGTGTGAATGTATTTGTTTTTTTTTTAATTTAATTTTATTTTTAAACTTTACAACAGAGCTATATACTTAAAATGATGCATTTTATGTATGTCTTAGCACAATTTTTTAAGAAAAGCAGGATTATATCATTAAGGAAAGATTACAACTCTGCCTCCTAGATCTTTCAAGAGGGAAAAAATGTGCATTATTAATATAGGCCCAGGCAAAACTGTGAAATAAATGCCTTCTACCTCTCCTTTTAAAAAATTTCTTATTCTTATATTTTCTGTTTTCTAAGAACTTCATTATTGTGATGACCTACTCATACTAAGTTAATCCTGAATTCTGCATCAATTTCTTCACCATTACCACTATTAAATTTTTTTTAAATTCCTTTCCATTTTCTCAGAAGCATGCCCTATGTTAACTATCACGTGAAGATATTTTAAAAAATATTTTCCCCAATTACGGTGTTAATGATCACATCTTTGAATGGCTCTGCAGTAAAATTTTAATGAGAGAATCTGGCATGGTGGAAGCCAATTCAGAAGATACTCGGGTCTTCCAAGCAACCTCAAAGAACAACATAGAGACAGTCTCTTTTTGATGATAGTACACTTGACCTGTGGTATCACAAAATTAAAAGCAAAATGAGGAGTTTCTCAAGTTCAGAAAGCTCAGGAACATGATTTTCTGGATAAGTTCCTGCGTCCATTCTTTCTTGTTCCATATCCAGTCCAACCGCAGCATTGCTATAATAGCAGATAAATCTCCACACAGATTTTACTATAGCAAGTACTGTCAGATTTGAATGTAGATGGGTGGCATATGAGATTATAAAAGGCAAATCAACCACAATTCAAGAAAAATTGTTCAAATGGCTTAAAATGCTCAGTTCTCTATTGGGAGAAAAACGAGTACTTAGAAAATTTTCTGATGGATTTTTTGAATAACCCAGCAGTTATGAGATGTTCATGATTGCTTCTTTTTAATAAGAATGAGTTGAAAAATGTATGCTCATTAGATTCATGCTGTAACGAAAAGAACCCCTGTTGAGACTATTCAGAAATAAAAATGTTTTATTTAGCTACTTTGTAGCTCTAACAGTTCAAAATACATCATCGTTATCCTTGTTTATTAAAGAGAACAAAAACATTGAAAACAAACATCAACTAAGTAATTTTAACACAAGGTAATTTCTTGGTATTTAAAAACTGACACCTATGTGAGAATGTGAGTATATTTCATACACATAATTGTTGAAATACAGTGATAAAATTACTTTTGTGAGTATTTTGTAATCAGAAATAGATCATTGGAAACATTGCTTGGAGCTGAAAGAGACTTAAACAGATACATATTTATGCAGGCTATTGCATAGCTATTTGAGTGACACACATTTATATACAAATAGCATATAATTTAGTTCATTTTCTGTTCAACTAGATTCTTGGATCAGTAGGAGTCCATGAGGTAATAACTCAGACATTCCAGCAATTCTAACCATTTTAAAGGCCTTAAGGCAATTGTAAATTTAATCATAGTATGATTCATAAACTAATCAAGTTTCTTAGTTTTTAGGTAGAAGGACATTGCTTCTACCTGGAAATATTGGTTTCCTCAGTTTGAGTAGAAACTCTGACCTACCTACCGACCTTTAATTCTAAGTATTTGGTAAAAATGGGTTAGTGGATTAACAATGAGACCTTAGAATTTTAAGAATTCAGGTTTTGGAATCAAAAAAGACTTGGGTTCCACTTTTGGCCCCAGCATTCACTTGCTGCCTGCTTTGTAAGGTTGTTGTAAAGAGTAAACTGCTAGAAGTAGAAAGCCTATCACTGACCTTCCTCAGTAAATTGTACCTAGAATATTCCTGTTAATATTACAGAATACAGCTGCTTTGTAAAATCTTTCAATAAGGAATCTAGGACTAAAATTAATAAAACAGACCATTGATAGTAAAGCAGGTTGTGGCAGATTCATTTTGATGTTTGGCAAAACTAATACAATATTGTGAAGTTTATAAATAAAATTTAAAAAAAGTGTCATTTCTAAATTGGCTCTTAGTACTCACATGGATGATCACAAGAACATGCACCAGATGTATTACTAAGTAATATTTTAACCAAAATATGATTAAATAAAAATTAGGTTTTTGTGACTGGGTTGCCAAGCACTGTCTTATCTATTAGTCTGAATAAGCACTGTGGCTCATGCAACCAGTCAGGACAAGAACAAACTTGTCAAAGGAAAATCACCGTTACTAAGAGCTGCAACCCAGGGATGGTATATTTGTGGTTGAATTAACCTATTTTTTAGAGAGTGACATTTGCAGATGTTGGATAATGGAATAAAGACCACTCTGGATGATTATCACAAGCAACCAGGTGTCCAAACCCTTTTCTTTCTCCCAAGCCTGTTGGATCACTTGTACCCAGAGAAAATGGAAAAAAAAAAAAAAAGCCAGAAAATACCCTTTTTTGTGTGTGATTAAAATACATTGTATCATTTGATCTTCATAGAAATCATTCAAGGGAGAAAGGACAGGATGTCAGTATTTTAGTTTCATAGGTGAAAAAAAGGGCTTGGTGTGATTAAATGGTTTAGCTAGGCCTTCAGTTAGTAAGAGACAAAATCAGGCCTAGGTCCTCAGTCTTATGACCTCATGTGTGACATTCTGTCTGTATGACCACGCTGGTTTTTATGTGTGGGGATTTATTTGAATGTCATGTGCAGAAAATCTTTGCATCGATAAAGTAGACTGAAATTGTGAAAAACTATCCAGCTGTTAATCTCTATTTCTCATTTGTTCCTAAGCTTTCTTTTTTCATGTATTGTATTATTTCTTAAGAAGACACATAGGGTTTTGGAAGCTAATTTCTTTTCTCTCTCATTAGGCTCGGATTATGAAAGATGTGATTTTGAGGATGGGCTCTGTAGTATGATACGAGATCAGAGTCTGCGACTTGGCTGGACAAAGAGGAATGGGCTGATCGGCCAGTCACCTCCATTTTATGATCACAATGGTGATATGTCTGGTAAATGCTTTGAACTTTATTATTCATTTTTGTCAAACGGTTGGTTAGGACAGTAAAATCTTGGCTGATATTTAGAGATTATGATTATAATGTCTAATTTGATATCTTCTTTAACCATATTCAAGATGTTTGTGATTCTAAAGTGTCATATTGTTGTTGTTATCTGGTTGCTAAGTCATGTCTGACTCGTTGCAACCTCATGGACTATAGCCTATCAAGCTCCTTTATCCATGGGATTCTCCAGGCAAGAATACTGGAGTGGGTCACCATTTCCTTCTGCAAGGGATCTTCCCGACCCAGGGATCAAACCCATGTCTCCTGTCTTTCAGGTGGATTCTTTACCACTGAGCCACTCAGTATCTAAAATGTCATATTAGATACTTATAATTGGGTTCCTGAGATCCCAAAGGACCATATAGATAATTGGGATTTTCTAGCTATTTTCTCTATCTGAAAACTGTGAAATTTAAATGTGACAATCCTACATAAATTAATTTGTCAAATATCTTTGCTTTTGGCTCGACTGATTGTAGTAATGCTCATTTTCTTTGACTGCCTAGACAGCACTGATGGGTTGACCACTGGCCTTTGAGTTGGCTCTGGACCCAGATATTTATTTGTTTTATTTGTTAGCTAATGAATTCCATTCATTCACCATTTTATACCAGGCAATTAAGATATTTTAGGGAACAGAAATTGACCCTGTGCCTGCTTTCATTTGATAGCCTTATACGTGATATGGAAAGAGGTAATCTTTTGCCTGGCATAACTAATTGAAGGCTGGTAATTTTTTAAAGTTTGTACTTCTCTCAAATAAATACAATTAAATGCTATATATGAATGTTTCCCTGAAGATAACTTTTTCTTTTTGGCTGCACTGTGCAACTTGTGGGATCTTAGTTCCCCAACCCGGGATCGAACCTGGGTCCATGGCACTGAATGCCCAAGTCACAACCACTGGACCACCAGAGAATTACCTGCTTAGAGATAATTTAGAGCAATTGCATATTAATTGTTTGGAAATGTTTACATAAATAGTATACATGTGGTTGGAATCCCAGCACTGACACTTACTAACTATATAATCTTGAGCAATTTACTTTGTTAAGACTTGGTTTACTCAATTCTAAAATCTATCTTGGATCAGATTTAAGAGCTAAATAAGATATTTTGAGTAGAACTTGTCATAAACTATCTGATACAAAGCTGGATGGCAAGAATACACAGAAGAACTGTACAAAAAAGATCTTAACGACCAAGATAATCACAATGGTGTGATCACTGACCTAGAGCCAGACAACCTGGAATGTGAAGTCAAGTGGGCCTTAGGAAGCATCACTACGAACAAAGCTAGTGGAGGTGATAGAATTCCAGTTGAGCTCTTTCAAATCCTGAAAGGTGATGCTGTGAAAGTGCTGCACTCAATATGCCAACCAATTTGGAAAACTCAGCAGTGGCCACAGGACTGGAAAAGGTCAGTTTTCATTCCAGTCCCAAAGAAAGGCAATGCCAAAGAATGCTCAAACTACCGCACAATTGCACTCATCTCACATGCTAGTAAAGTAATGCTCAAAATTCTCCAAGCCAGGCTTTAGCAATAAGGGAACCGTGAACTTCCTGATGTTCAAGCTGGTTTTAGAAAAGGCAGAGGAACCAGAGATCAAATTGCTAACATCCGCTGGATCATGGAAAAAGCAAGAGAGTTCCAGAAAAACATCTATTTCTGCTTTATTGACTATGCCAAAGCCTTTGACTGTGTGGATCACAATAAACTGTGGAAAATTCTTCAAGAGATGGGAATACCAGACCACCTGACCTGCCTCTTGAGAAATCTGTATGCAACTCAGAAAGCAACAGTTGGAACTGGACATGGAACAACAGACTGGTTCCAAATAGGAAAAGGATTACATCAAGGCTGTATATTGTCACCCTGCTTATTTAACTTATATGCAGAGTACATCATGAGAAATGCTGGACTGGAAGAAACGCAAGCTGGAATCAAGATTGCTGGGAGAAATATCAATAACCTCAGATATGCAGATGACACCACCCTTATGGCAGAAAGTGAAGAGGAACTAAAAATCCTCTTGATGAAAGTGAAAGGAGAGTGAAAAAGTTGGCTTAAAGCTCAACATTCAGAAAATGTAGATCATGGCATCCGGTCCCATCACTTCATGGGAAATAGATGGGGAAACAGTGGAAACAGTGTCAGA
>NW_011495023.1:3064247-3111610 GCF_000754665.1 Bison bison bison
CAGATATGCAGATGACACCACCCTTATGGCAGAAAGTGAAGAGGAACTAAAAATCCTCTTGATGAAAGTGAAAGGAGAGTGAAAAAGTTGGCTTAAAGCTCAACATTCAGAAAATGCAGATCATGGCATCCGGTCCCATCACTTCATGGGAAATAGATGGGGAAACAGTGGAAACAGTGTCAGACTTTATTTTTTTGTGCTCCAAAACCACTGCAGATGGTGACTGCAGCCATGAAATTAAAAGACGCTTACTCCTTGGAAGGAAAGTTATGACCAACCTAGATAGCATATTGAAAAGCAGAGACATTACTTTGCCAACAAAGGTCTGTCTAGTCAAGGCTATGGTTTTTCCAGTGGTCATGTATGGATGTGAGAGTTGGACTGTGAAGAAGGCTGAGCACCGAAGAATTGATGCTTTTGAAGTGTGGTGTTGGAGAAGACTCTTGAGGGTCCCTTGGACTCCAAGGAGATCCAACCAGTCCATTCTGAAGGAGATCAGCCCTGGGATTTCTTTGGAAAGAATGATGCTAAAGCTGAAACTCCAATACTTTGGCCACCTCATGTGAAGAGTTGACTCATTGGAAAAGACTCTGATGCTGGGAGGGATTGGGGGCAGGAGGAGAAGGGGACGACAGAGGATGAGATGGCTGGATGGCATCGCTGACTCGATGGATGTGAGTCTGGGTGAACTCTGGGAGTTGGTGATGGACAGGGAGGCCTGGCGTGCTGCGATTCATGGGGTCGCAAAGAGTCAGACACGACTGACCGACTGAACTGAACTGAATAATTTTGGTTTTCCTAGTTTTAACTCTCATGTAAGTAAAATGTTTATCTTCCTTGACTTTGACAAAAATAAGTTTTAAAAAATAATTTTTAACCATTGTTAGGAAAAATTGTTAGCCAACTTTTTCACCACCACCCTTGCTCCCTACCCACCAAGAAAGACCAGCTTCACAAACAGGACCAGTGATTCACGGCAATACATAAAAGTTTTATTGTGAATTCAATTGGACTATGTGGTGACACTGAATCTGGTTCCCAGATTTTAGCCACTGTAATACCGTTTCCCTTTTAGAACCTCCCCACCATTTCTTCCTTGTACTTTACAAGATTTTTTGCAGTATACTTTTACTTACTGCAGTCTCCATCATGGGCAGAAGACTTGATACTTTGAGTTTATGTCATATGTAGCTCTTACTCTTTCTTGCTTGCCTCTTCATCTGGAAGTTAGACAACATCAGAATCTCTGCCTCTTTTCTGTTCTCCTCCTTTTTATCCCTATTTCTTTCCTTCCTTCCTTCCTTCTGCCTATTTTCTCATTTTGCCATGCTAATTTTTTGATAGCCTAGTCAAGAGATAAAGTGGGATCATTTATATCAAAATTGAGATGTTGTACAGGCAGACACTGTTTTTATCTGTATCACTTGGTTTGACTCCAGATCTCTGGAGTCAGACTCGTTGGGTTTGAACCCTGGCCCTGCTAACCTGCTTATTATGTTGTTTCAGTGTCCTCATCTGTAAAATGGAAATAATAATATAAGCCAAAAAGGGAAAAGGAGGCAAAATTTTGATTAGCATAGTAATGAAAGGCTAGTGATTTTAATAACAGTGATGTGTCTCATAACTACAACTAAATGTTAAAATATGTGTTTTTCCCTAGGATACTTTTAAATAAGCAAATGTTTTGCCTTCAGATATAAAGTGTTGAAAATGTTTATGGAAAAAAGCTATGCTGAAATCTTGTCTTAATTAAAAAATCCTTATTTTGTGAGTTTTAATAAAATTTTTTATTAACTTACACTTGAAATAATTTGCCAGTGCTCCAGATTAAGTTTCATCATGTAATCAATGCCTAGAGAAGTTTTCTGAGCTAATTTTGAAAATCTGTTAGAACATTAAAAGCATCACTGTGCTGATGTTTGACGTCTACTAAAGCTTGAAGCAGAGTGATTAAGATGTAGTACTGATTTTTAAAAGTATATAACATTGCAAATTTGATAAAATAATATTATTACAAAAATTCAAATACATCTTTGCAAGTATAGTAACATTCTTTTAAACGGATGGACTATAACAATTTTTCTTATAAGTATAAAATTTTTTCTTATAACTCATAAATGAGTTTTTCTTTTAATTCTTATAAATATATAAGTATAGAATAATTCTAGAGTTCAGCTAATAGTAAAGGTGATACATGAGGCTTTTAAAATGTATAATTATCTGTAAACTTAAAAACTGTATAGGTTTATCAAAGATAAAAGAATTATGAAAAGTTAATATTTCCTTTTATACCAGATTATTTTCCTTATTTGAATGTTTAAAATTAGGTTTAAATGGAATTATAAGAACGTTTGTTATTTTAACCAATTGTTAAATTGTTAAAATGGGTCTAAAGTCCATATACTGTATTATGAAACACTATTAAACAGCATCCAGTCTTTTCATTTTGTCCTAGGAAAGTATGATCATAGTCTAGAACTGAAATCCCTTTGCTGTTCTCCACAGACACACCTGCAGGATCCATTTCTAGAGCATTTCTTTGGGCACTTGGGATTGTTGGGCAGTTTTAGTCAGTCTGTTGTTGGCCCATCAGTCAGATGTTATATACTGTTCCAGGCAACTATATAGTTAAAATACTTGCCAGTTGTTTTCAACACATGCCTACTATGAGGAGTCTATTTGCATTGGGCAATTTTAGACAGCCTTATAAGTGATGGCTTTCAGGAAACACGTGTGCTCAGGCACGTCCAATTCTTTGCTAGCCCATGAACTGTATAGTCCACCAGGCTCCTCTGTCCATGGGATTCTCCAGGCAAGAATACTGGAGTGCATTGCCATTTCCTTTGCCATCAGGAAACATCAGTAAAGTCAAATAATGATAATTATTTGGTAATGAGGCTTGAAAGAGTTTTAGCTTCATTCTGCTCATTCCTATGGTTGCCATACTGCACCAGGAATGTGTAGGCTGCCACCCTTATGGCAAAAAGTGAAGAGGAACTAAAAAGCCTCTTGATGAACATGAAAGAGGAGAGTGAAGAAGTTGGCTTAAAACTCAACATTCAGAAAACGAAGATCATGGCATCTGGTCCCATCACTTCATGGGAAATAGATGGGGAAACAGTGGAAACAGTGTCAGACTTTATTTTTTTGTGCTCCAAAACCACTGCAGATGGTGACTGCAGCCATGAAATTAAAAGACGCTTACTCCTTGGAAGGAAAGTTATGACCAACCTAGATAGCGTATTCAAAAGCAGAGATATTACTTTGCCAACAAAGGTCTGTCTAGTCAAGGCTATGGTTTTTCCTGTGGTCATGTATGGATGTGAGAGTTGGACTGTGAAGAAAGCTGAGCACTGAATAATTGATGAGTTTGAACTGTGATGTTGGAGAAGACACTTGAGAGTCCCTTGGACTGCAAGGAAATCCAACTAGTCCATTCTGAAGGAGATCAGTCCTGGGTATTCTTTGGACAGAATGATGCTAAAGCTGAAACTCCAGTACTTTGGCACCTCATGCGAAAAGTTGACTCATTGGAAAAGACTCTGATGCTGGGAGGGATTGGGGGCAGGAGGAGAAGGGGACGACAGAGGATGAGATGGCTGGATGGCATCACCGACTCGATGGGCGTGAGTTTGAGTGAACTCCGGGAGTTGGTGATGGACAGGGAGGCCTGGCATGCTGCGATTTAAGGGGTCACAAAGAGTCGGACATGACTGAGCGACTGAAATGAACTGAACTGAACTGATTGTGCTTGAGAGTGGGCAATGGGAAACTTAAAAAAAAAGCCTAAAATTTATTGAAATTCATTGTTTTGTTTTGTTTTTTAAACTGAGATTCAGTTATCTATTGAATAAAATTCTCCAGTTCTCTAAATTTTATTATGGTCATTCTGCCAGTATTTTCATTGTCTTTATGGAGGAAAAATTTTTCAGAGATCTTTACATTGGCAATTTTGTTGATATCATCCTCATTTTTTTTGTTATGTTTTATGATTTCCTAAAGTAATTCACCTAGCCCTTTATCACTGAAGCAGACTTAAATTGATATGGCAACATTTATTTACACACTGCTAGCAACTGTATGGGAGTACTGTTTGAGAGTATCCTTTGACACAGTTTTAGCAAATATTATGTGGCTATGTTGACTTGTGAATTTAATGAACAGGAATGAGCCAAAACTTGATTCAATAGAAATGGAATTTAATAAATAGAAATTATCATCTTGAAGGAGATTGTATGCAAGACTGCTATTTCACCTCTGTTATCTGAACTGAGCCATATTTCTGTCACAGATGAACCTACTTTTTCTTTTCCAAAGTTTTAATATTCTAACCTTTGCCTCATGCCTTGGAGCTTGTCACAATGATCCATTCCTGCAGCCTGAATTTTTTTGAATAGTATCTCACTGTTAAAATACTCAAGTTTTTGAGTTCCTTTAAGTGCATTGGTTGCTATGCAGGAGCAATAGGATTTATATTTATTCTGCTTGTATTCATTACTATTAATCACTTAGAACTTGGAAAATGGAGAAAAGGCAAGACTGCCTATCAGTCATTGAAGAAAGTGAGACCGAATATTCTACCTTATCTTTTCTGAGGATCAAGGTTGGTGGAATTCACTGCCAAAATTATTGAATTTAGCCCTCAAAAACTTGATTCATGGTTTTTATTGCTTTCATATTTTATATACTTTTTTGTCATCAATCTTAAGTTTATGTTGGAGTTTTACTCCTATACTTACCCAGCAACTAGGAAGAAAAACCCCTTTAATGTAAACATTTGAGATTATAAATGATATCATGTCATCTTATTTTGCAATGTCATTAATCCTTATTTCATAATTTTAATAGTTAACAACTTCATCACAGGGTTATTTTAAATATGTTTTAAAGATATGCTATGCAGTTGCTTTTATGGATGCAAGCATAAAATGGGAATTTATGAATCAGATGAATCAGTTCAGTTCAGTTGGTAAGTTGTGTCCAACTCTTTGCAACCCCATGCACTGCAGTATGCTTGGCTTCTCTGTCCATCACCAACTCCCAGAGCTTGCTCAAATTTGTGTCCATCGAGTTGGTGATCATGAATACACTGAAACAAATATGGTAGAGATAAATAGATGACGTGTGATGATGACAATGATGTGTGTATATGTGATATGATACTTACTACTAGTCTCCCTCAAGGACTAAGAATGGTCTCCCTCAAGGACTAAGAATGGTATGTGGATAGGACATTGAGAACCTTTAAAAAAAAAAAATCAGCTTCGTAAGTCCCTTCTTGATGGTGAAAGCCAGTGGCAAGAAAGGGTACCAGATGAGGAAATGGGCTTGTGGAAAAACTTTTGCTGCCAGGGATCTGCTTTTTTCTTTTTTAATCATAAACTTGATAACTAAAGCCCCAGGGAAAGCAAGAGAACTTTCTATACTTTGATATTCTCCAAGGAATATCTCCAGCTATGAATTAAAGAAATTCTATGCTGATAGGGAGCAATGTAAAATTGAGCATGCAAAAAAGTGTATGTACGCATAACTGATTTACTTTGCCTTTGGACACCTGAAGCTAACACAATATTGTGAATCAACTATATTCCAATAAAAATGTTTTAAAAATTGTGTGTGTATTAAAAAAAATACTTGTTATTGTCACTAAATTAGAATTAAAAGTTAAAAAGGTATTGCTATATTGGGTGTATTTTGAACACTTTTTTACCCCATGAAAAGAAAGCTTGTTGTTAGAACAAATGCCAAAGGATCTTAAGTTGTTTCTGAATTTAAACTTTACTTTTTATGATAACCTGAAGATTATCATTTAATTTTGGACACAATACAGAATAATTCAGTGTCATAAAATGTACTAAATGACAGTTCTTATTTATAACACATCTAACTTAAATATTTATATAATTTATTATTTTATTGAAAATGCTGTTCTATTACATAATGGCTAAAATGTATCCATCTGATTTTTAAGACCAAGCTTTGAAAACTAAATATGGTTAAGTAATTTCCTTGACAAACAAAAACAACTTTTTCTGTATGTACCACAAATGCTTTTTAGTAGCTGAATATTTATAAACAATAATTATGGGCCCGTTGAATAGTGTTACCATTTGTATTGCAAACAATTTTATTTACACCTCAAACAATATATCTATATGACTCATTATGCTCATTTGATTTTTCTCTTGCTTAACATTTGCTTTCCCTGCTGAATATGAAGCAAAAGCAAACTAACGACTGTCCCCTTGTGTCACCATGATGCCAACTCTTCATCTAAATTACGTTTATAGAATTATTCCAGGTAGTACATTCTCAGAACAATTTTCTGTTATTTCAAGGATTTCAGTTATGCCTCTGACTATATCTATAAGCAATCATTAACATTCTTTTTTCCCACTTAATTAGGGTAAATTTTGGAAAAGCTGTAGGGAATAAGAGCTTTCGTAGATTTCATAATTAAGTCTGTCAATGATGTGACAATTAAATTTAATTTCCAAGACAGCTTTAAAATACCACTAAATAACTTGGGTAGATAGACCTTCACAATCATCATCAATGTCATTTTTTCATTCTTCTTGACAAATGGGGGTTTACCAAATAGAGTAGGAGGAAATAGTGGTTCCCAGATAATACACTATAACCTTGTCAAGCATTGCAAAAATGTATGAAAGCCCAGAGAATATTCTGTGCTTATTTTATAAGCTTCTAAATAGTGACAGTCCACTGGCATAATCTGTACTGCAGTTTACAGGACAGCACTGGGACTCAGTATTGTTTTCCACGTAATCCTGGGGAAAACTGCGGCTAATTGACCCAATTCTTTCAGGAGAAAAGCACTACAAAAGAGGATTTCTTTTAAATTCATTGAATTACTTATTTGGGTGGGCAATCCCAGTATAATGTTTTTCCTGGATACCATCTTTGCTGAGTTATAACTTTCTAAGTTATGTGAGACAAACTGGGTTGTGGATTACAGTCCATATTAGTATTATATGGAGTACACTCAAAATTAGTTATTTTACTGGGGAATATATCGAAATAACAATATCAGCCAGACCATTTGCAAAAATAAATGGTGCAGTTAAATAGTTCATTTTTTAAACAAAATATATTGACCCAATGTGGATATGGACCTAAATTATCGCCTGGTGTATTGAATACGTTTACCAATGATGGTCTTGTTTCTAACAGCTCACTTCCTCTCATTGGTCTCTGACTTGGATTCTACTTCCTCAAACATAAGCAGCAGAGTTTTTCTTCCAACGAATAACCAACATGCTTGTCAGGTATTTGAAAGCACATGGCATTTGAATTACTTTCCACATTTGGGAACTTCGTTATTATAATTGTGTGGACATTCATTATTTTTCACAGATTACATTTTATTACTTCTCCAGCCAAATGAATGGCAAATTAATGGTTGGCTTTCAAACTACCTGTGGTGGCCCTATACAGCATTTATGGCAAAACACTGCTGGGCTCCAGAATCATTGGGAGAGGAATGTCATCAAAATTCAGAGTCCCCAGAGGTTTCAGGTATGTGTGTTGTGTTTTCTAACTGTCTTTGAAGGAAAAATGATAAAGTACAGATGTTTAACACCAGGTGATTAATCATCCCAGTTGTCTGAGGACTGAGGAATTTGCCAGAACTGTCACGTGTTGAAACCAAATAATTCCAGGAAGTTGGGGCAGCCAATCATCCTAAAAGACAGTTTTAAGAAGTTTAAAATGTGTGTATCAAAACTAAATTTGTTATATACTGACAAGATGGCATCCCACTCCAGTACTCTTGCCTGGAAAATCCTATGGATGAAGGAGCCTGGTAGGCTGCAGTTCATGGGGTCGTGAAGAGTTGGACATGACTGAGTGACTTCACTTTCACTTTTCACTTTCATGCATTGGAGAAGGAAATGGCAACCCACTCCAGTGTTATTGCCTGGAGAATCCCAGGGGCAGGGGAGCCTGGTGGGCTGCCGTCTATGGGGTTACACAGAGTTGGACACGACTGAAGCAACTTAGCAGCAGCAGCAGCAGCATATTGATATAAGTAATATGACCTTCTAATACTCTTCCTAATTTCTTGAATCCCCTCCACTTTCCTTTTTCTCTCATTATTCCAATCTTCTTTCATTTCATTTTGCATTCTTAAGAATTTGAGTCACTTCTAGTGAGGTGGCTGAATCTAGAGTGAGGTAAGTCAGAAAGAGAAAAACAAATATCGTATATTAATGCGTATATATGGAGTCGAGAACAATGGTACTGATAAACCTATTTGTAAGGAGCAATGGAGATGCAGACACAGAGGACAGACCTGTGGGCACCGTGGGGTTAGGAGAAGGCAAAATGCATTGAGAGAGTAGCATTGAAATATACATAACCATTTGTAAAGTAGATAGCTTTGGGGAAGTTGCAGTGTAACACAGGGAGCTCAACCTGGTGCTCTGTGACAATCTAGAGGGGTGGGAGGAGGGGTTCAAGAGGGAAGGGACACATGTATACTTCTGGCCAATTCACAGTGCTATGTGGCAGAAACCAACACAACATTGTAAAGCAATTATCCTCCAATTAAAAAAAAAAATTGCTTCTGTTTCACAATTTTCTCAAGCTCTTGAGAGAACAGGATTGTCTTGGGTAATGAGAACATAGACTGTTTTCAATACTAATACCAAATGCTGCTGAAGTGGAATCATTGTCACATTCATTTCATGGTTAAACTCAAATTATTCAATACAGCCTTCATCTTCCAAAATAATTTTGAGAATTAAAGCCAATGTAAGCCTATAGAAGACATTTATTTATGCAGCCTAATAAAACTTATGTATGATGGAAATTATAATCTAATACCTATTATAGAAGTTCTTAGAAAAATAGTGCATACTTTAACATTTTGGGCAGCCAAGCAAAATTTTCCTGTTAAAAAAGGGATCTTAAAACATTTTATTCTGAACAAATAGGCTTTTTAAACCTGGTTTGTGACTCAATTTAGCCCAGGTAGGTTTCCTTTATCATCTATTATTAGAATAATATAATAATTTTATAATTTTGATATAGAATAGAAAATCATCCTATTCTATAGAATCATTCTATAGAAAATCATCTGATATGTGATAGATGTAGCACTTGCCTTAATAGAGAGAGTAAATTGTATTGAATTTTGAGTGGCTAAGAGGGAATATGGGAGAATGAACAGGATCTCTATTACTAAAATTGAATGATAAGATATAAGAATGGCACATATTCTTAATTGATCTGTCATAAAATCACTAAAGTTCAGAATTTTCAGCCTTTTGTAAAATCAAATGGGAATCTGAAGAAGATGAAAGAAAATAATTTAGTAGATAGTTAGGTGACTCCTGGATGATGACTTGAGGAGAACTGTACAGCTGGAAGCATAATTCTGTCATTTGAGGCTTTGTATCCTCTTGAAATCCAGTATTACTGGTGTGTGTGTGTGTGTGTGTGTGAGTGTGAGGTTGGGGTGGTATTTTAAGCCATCGGCATGTAAGTCTTCCTATAAAGGACTCCTCAGGCACAGGGACAAGACATCTTGAGTTCCTGCCTTGGTGGGGAGTGCTCTGCAGAGTGAGAACCACAGACAACAAGAATGCATCCCATTTGTTGTGGATGTTCAGGTGTCATTAACCAAAGGAGACATTTCTAGTTTATTTATTATATTACTACTTTATTTTCTTACTTCCCTGTATCTGTCTCTCTCCTGTAACAATAGCAACAAAATAGAGCCAAGAGTGCCTCTGAGGGGACACTGACTAGATGCTGAAGGATGAGCTCGCTGAAGTCCCTCTGTCTGCACGCTTGTCTAAACCTTAAGGACTGCTATAGGCCTCTTGTCTGTGTGTAAACTTTATCGGTATTTATACACCTTTTCCGACTTTGAAACAGAGTGGGTGATTAAAAAAAAAAGTCTTAAGCTATCTTTGTCAAGCATTGTGCCTTCTTATTTTAGTACAGAGTCTGCCTGTCAATGCAGGAGATGTGGGTTTGAGCCCTGGGTCAGGGAGATCCCCTGGAGAAGGAAATGACAACCTACTCCAGTGTTCTTGCCTGGAAAATCCCATGGACAGAGGAACCTGGTGGGCTATAGGCCACAGGTCACAAAAGAGTCAGACACAACTTAGCAACTAAAACTACAACCAAAAGAAATACTTTGGTCAAGGTCTTTATTAGTAGCACGACAAGAGATTTGATGTTGGATACAAGTAGCGGGAACCTGCTACTTGTAAGTTAAGCGTTTTAGGATAAATTCTTTGCTTTTCTCACTGTCCATTCCCAAATAGCATATTGTGGGGGTTGATGATTAAATATGTGTAGTAGATAACTATAAAACTTTAAATTCCCAAATAGATTATCTCCAGGGCAATTCAGTTGTAGCAGAGGAAGTGAGATTATTCACCTGAGTGCTTTAAAATGCAGCAGTGTCTTCCACCAAAACAGATGCCCATGGAGCATATTAATTTGATTCTCAAAATCCTTCATTGCTGATATAAAAACAGTGCTTCTACCTTAAAGGCATTGCTAAAAATTAGGAAACTGTATGACTCTCATGGGATCCTCTGGCTACACCGATCTTTAAGATCTGCAGGTATGTTTTAGCTCTATCCTGTCAGCAAGTGAACAGATACTCATTTGCTTTTGTTGAGCTGGGTCACAGAAATGTGCTGTACTTGTAGTACTGCCGGCCTCTATGTAGTAGCCCTTTCCTGAAAAGCTTTAGAAAGAGGCTTATTTGGGGGCATTTTGTAATCAGCGTCTCCAGACAGTATCTGCTGCCTCATCAATTTACAAGTCTCCTAGAATTATTCTAGGTTTATTTTTTTTGTTTGTTTTTCTTGGCAGTTTCCCATGCATGCTGCCTTGATGGTTGTAAAGTCATTCATGCTTGCTTTAGAAATACTTACATAGATTTTAGTCCCAGCTGGACGCTGGCTTAGCATGGGTTTCTGAGAAAGCCTCTGGATCTGGCTCTTGTGTGGAGACTGTCACCTTCACCTGTAAAGGACTAACTAGATCCATCCCTTGTTAACCTGAAGTGTATGTTAATTTCTGAGAGACTGCTGCTGTATAAACTAGGAATGGTGTTATGCATTTAGTCCACAGAAATGGCAGTGTTTCAAAAAATTTCTGAAGGTGTTTAAAGAATAACATCTAGTATTGACTGAGTGCTTACTGTGTGTAAAGAATTGCATTTAGTCCTTCGTGTACACTATCTTATTGGCCCTTCATGGCAGTCCTCTCAACTATCATTTACCCCATTGTTCACATGAGGATTATAAGCTTTATTTTTTAAAGATGTTTTGATGTGGACCATGTTTAAATTCTTTACTGAATTTATTACAATACTGCATCTGTTTCATGTTTTGGTTTTTTGGTCCTGAGGCAAATGGGATCTTAGTTCCCCAACCAGGGATTAAACCCAGGCCCCCTGCATTGGAAGGCGAAGTCTTAGCCACTGGAGCACCAGGGAAGTCCAGAGGACTGTAAGCTATAGAGAATGAAATAATTTACCAAATCCCATACAAGATTAGACCATAGGGTAGTTTGATTTCAGATCTCAGTCAGTCACTGAGCCACAATAATTTTTTATCTAATAAAGCCGCGTAAGAATTTATAAAATATAGAAAAAAAATCCAACCTCTAGATTTGGTCAGATCTGATGTGACTTGTTAAAGAATCCTTTGTCTACTGTGTTAGATGAAACATTATTATGCATTGCATGGTGCTAATGAACTGCGATCACATTTCTCAAAATTGCAGACAAAAGCAATTAATTTTACTCTTGTCTTAAAATATTCACAGAAGCAAAGAATAAACCACGCTAAACGTATAGTAGAAATTTAGCCTAAAATTCAGATGAAATCTCCCCTCATCCCTGTTTTTTTCTGGTTCTTGAAGGGATTTCCCCCATTGGTTTTATGGGTAGGAAGGAATAAATACTATGTTACTAAGTATATCATTGACTGTTATTTCCAAGTTGAATGTCTGGATTCTTGAAATCAGTGCCTGAATTTTAAGATGATACTGAAGCATTTTTAATATGCTATTATCTACTTGTCATTTCTCTGATATTCCACTTAGAAATGTCAGAGACTTCTCATCACTCTCCCATTCAGAAACAATAGGCTTTATTAATACAAACAAAAGATGTGGTTAATAATGATGAATATAAATTATTAACTTACTGCTACTCTCAAACTTTTCAAAATCATAATTTGAGACATTTTATCTTTTAATTCAAGAATACTTACTGTGTGAACACATGACGATGAAAAGACTACTGTCATCATCTTGTGTTTTATATATTTTCTTGAAAAAGACCATTAAATGCATACTACTAATTAGGAAAATTCTCATACAGAAGATATAAATGCAAGGGTTTCTGTTCATGTCATTACTAGTATAATCCAAGTGAGTTTATATTCATTCTCCCCCTGCCATAAAAGTTTCATTGAAGATTTAAATTGAGTATTTCCAGCACAAAGCCTCCCTTCCAAGCCATCTTCTCTTAAAATGTTTGAGGTGAAAGGAATTTGTCTCATGTTTTCCATTGCATCAGTGCAGCCCGTACCTGGCTTACGTGATGGTGTCAAGCTTCTAACTTTATTATCTGCGCTGTGATCTGCTTTTGATTTGCTACTTTGCTGTTGTTTTCTTTTCTTTATTTTGGCTGTGCCCCTGAGGCACTCAGGATCTTAGTTGCTTGATCAGGAATCAAATCCTTGTCCCCTGCAGTGGAAGCACAGAGTCCTAACCACTGGACTGCCAGAGAAGTCCCTATCTTTTTTTTTTTTTTTAGCTTCACCTAACAGAAAAAAATGAGGTGGGTATTTGGAAAAGGTTATTTGACTAAGTTTTGGAGAAAACAAAGAATGTTAATCACTTCTCTTAGAAACACAATTACCATATCACAAACAGCCTCTGACTACAGGGCCTGGTTTTTAAAAAATTATCATGGGTTTCCATGTTCTTTAAGGGCTTCCCTGGTGGCTCAGACAGTAAAGAGCCAGCCTGCAGTGCGGGAGACCCAGGTTTGATCCCTGGGTTGGGAAGGTCCCTTGGAGAAAGAAATGGTAACCCATTCCAGTATTCTTGCCTGGAAAATCTCATGGATGGAGGAGCCTGGCAGGCTACAGTCCATGGGGGTCACAAAGAGTTGGACATGATTGAGCAACTTCACTCACTTTCCACATTCTTTAGATAATTCACTCATCCCCCTTTTCAGGATCCCAACCAAAATCCCTGGAAACTTTTTGTTTAAATACATTTAACTGGATTATCTCCTTGTACCTGGTGGGTCTTTTGTTTCCTAGCTACGTAGATCCACAAGTAATTTCCCTACAATTAGAGAAGCAATTCTTTTCCCTAAGAAAACCTCTGCTCTTGCAGTGCCAGTGGGCTTAAATGATGGCCGATTTTCATACTAGCTTCTCTTCAGTTATACCAAGTTAATCTATAATTTAACTGAATCAAATAAATAAATACACATATTGCAAACTCTGAAGAGAGGCTTGAAGGTAAGAAGGTAATTTAAAAGCTACTGCAGGACTTCCCTGGGTGGTCCAGTGGTTAAAATTCCAAGCTTCCAATGCAGGGGGCCTGTGGTTCAATCCCTGGGAAGGGAACTAGATCCTACATATTGCACCCAAGAATTTGCATGCCGCAACTGAGGCCTGGCAGAGCCAAATAAATAACATAAAAGCTACTTCATTAGATCAGGTGTGAAGATGTAGGAGAGGAAATAGCAATGGAAAGGAAAGAGGGTTAAATAGATCTTGATCGATTGGACATGACTGGGGGAGAAAGTGATGCCAAAGGTCATTTTGGAGTTTTGAGCATTGCAGATGGCAGTCTCCTGGTACCATTTTCAGAGGATGAGCGTCAGGGCAGAGGTCCAAGTTGAGAGGAAAGAACATCTTGAATTAGAAGTGACTTCGTGTCACCTGACTGAAAATATTCAACAGATGGTAGAGATGGGGAAGGAGAGCTCAAGAGAAAGAGGTTGACATTCCTGATGTAAACATGTATTCATGAGCCTGGGTGACAGTTAAAGTCCTGAAGATGAATGGGTTTGTGGGGAGAGCATGGAGGAGAAGAGAGACTGGTCAACACTTATTTCCACTTTTCTCTTTAAATGTGGCTGCTGCAAGTACCTTATGACACCTTGAAATCCTAGTATCCAAATATTAATTTTTGGTTATCCTTGATCATTGTAATACTATAGAAATGTTTTCAGTTATACTAAAATAATTGCATTTCAACTGCTGGTGCACTGGGATGACTCAGAGGGATGGTACAGGGAGGGAGGTGGGAGCGGGGTTCAGAATGGGGAACACGTGTACGCCTGTGGCGGATTCATGTTGATGTGTGGCAGAACCAATACAATATATTTAAGATTTGAAAAATTAAAAAAAAATAAAAAAAAATTTTTTTAAATGTGGCTGCTATAGGTAAGTGTTCAGTTCAACAGGAACTAGGGACTGTATCTATATCAATAGGCTTTCAAGAAGAATAAAGTTAATCTGTACAGAGTAGATTTTTAATTAGTAAACACTATACAGTAGCTTAAATATTTTAATAACTCTATGCCATAATCAGATCAGATCAGATCAGTCGCTCAGTCTTGTCCGACTCTTTGCGACCCCATGAATCACAGCACGCCAGGCCTCCCTGTCCATCACCAACTCCCGGAGTTCACTCAGACTCATGTCCATCGAGTCAGTGATGCCATCCAGCCATCTCATCCTCTGTCGTCCCTTCTCCTCCTGCCCCCAATCCCTCCCAGCATCAGAGTCTTTTCCAATGAGTCAACTCTTCGCATGAAGTGGCCAAAGTACCAGAGTTTCAGCTTTAGCATCATTCCTTCCAAAGAAATCCCAGGGCTGATCTTCTTCAGAATGGACTGGTTGATGCCAACTATATAGGTCAAGTGCAGTTGTGTAAGTGATGACTCGTTTGTTACCTTGCATACACCTTATCATATAGGTAATAACTATTCTTATCAGTACCTTTTTACAAAGAAATAAACTGAGGCACAGGCTCTTCCTGCTGGGAAGTGGTGTATCTGGGATCTAAATTCAAGTAATCTGATTCCAAATATACACTTTAATCACTATGCTATGGGGGCTTCTCAGGTAGCTCAGTAGTAAGGAATCTGCTTCGCAATGCAGGAGACATGGGTTCAATTCTTGAGTCTGGAAGATCCCCTGGAGCAGGAAATGGCAACACACTCCAGTATTCTTGCCTGAAGAATCCCATGGACAGAGGAGCCTGGCAGGCTACAGTCCATGGGGTCACAAAGAGTCAGACATGACTGAGCATACACACTATGCTATGCTACCTTCATATGAAGCCATCCCTACATCACAATTTTTGATAGACTTTTTCCATCATGGTCCTGACTTGTAAGTAGTCCCATGGTTATTCTAATTTATGTGAAGAGAGGATGACTTTCTTAGGGCTATATATTGACAGTTCACTGGATACATTATGGACATTTTTCATCACATTTTTAACAGAATAGTAGACAATCTCTGGCTTAAAAGGAAATATATTAGGACATCACGTTGTACAGGAACAAAAGAAAATGCAGGACAGCAAAATGATCTGCTAGGGTTTGTGATACAGACCAAATGTTCATCTAAGAAGCAGTGTGATGTCTTGAAATAATATTTACATTATGAATAAGGTTGAGTCATGCACACAGTTTTAATGCATCCATGAATTAAGCCTCACACATTATTGATATTCACTAGTGAGGACAGGAGAATACTCTCCACCAATACACCAATGTTTTATTGATTTAAGTGAAAGTGAAGTCACTCAGTCGTGTCTGACTCTTTGCGACCCCATGGACAGTAGTCTACCAGGCTCCAAGATCCATGGTATTTTCCAGGCAAGAATACTGGAGTGGGCTGCCATTTCCTTCTCCAGGGCATCTTCCCAACCCAGGGATCGAACCCAAGTCTCCTGCATTGCAGACAGACGCTTTATTGTCTGAGCCACTAGGGAAGCCATTGATTTAAGTAATTAGGATTATTTGATCTTTCCAAGTTTCTCAGATTCATTATGCTAGAGTATTTCCTCTTGGTGGAGACTTGGGCTGGCCTCCCATCACAGTACAACATTTGGTCATTTTAACAGTAAGTCACCGAACAATGATTTCCAATTAGTGTCCCAAGCTATGTTTAGATAATGGCAGAAAATGTGCAGGAGGATAGGACAAGGACATTCAAGATGGGGCTTCGAGTAAAATTCAGAGAACCAGAGGTAATGACTTTGATCTGCTCTTTACTTTTGCTTAATGATGCAAAATACTGAAAACCAGAGCTTAAGATGGAGTGAGGCTCCCAGAACTGGTAAATGCTAAGCAGTATGAAGGCATAGGAACCAAACATGGAAGATGATACAGGGAAGAAACCAGGTGGCTGTTCATTCATTTCACAAATGTGTTACCTAACCTATTCTAAACATGTGAGATACAGAGCAGACTGTACATTTTTTGGTTCAGGTGTTTTTTGTTTGTTTGTTTTGTTTTTAAACTTTTTATTTTGTATTGCTGCTACTGCTAAGTCGCTTCAGTCGTGTCCAACTCTGTGCAACCTCATAGACGGAAGCCCACCAGGCTCCTCCATCCATGGGATTTTCCAGCCAAGAGTACTGGAGTGGGGTGCCATTGCCTTCTCCGATTTTGTATTGGAGTGTAGCCAATTAACAATGTTGTGACAGTTTCAGGTGGACAGCAAAGGGACTCAGCCATACATATACATTTATCTAATCTCCCTCCAACTCCCCTCCCATCCAGGCATTTTTTTGTTCTTCAAAGTATAGATCTCTCTCCACTTGGAATTGGCATGGTCACCCATGTGCTTCTAGGAAGTATCATGTTTCTTTTATTTGTAGACTCTGTGCTACAAGACTGTAAGAAAATACTGTCCCTTGTTCTTTATTTTTGTTTATTTTTCTTGTCCAGGTTATTTTTCAAGGCCAGATGATTTCAGCTCAGGATGAAGTCATAGCTATTGATGATCTATCTTTCAGCTCAGGCTGCTTGCCAGCAGATGGTAAGATATTTTTCTCATTCTGATCCGTATTGTATAATAAATTCAGTTCAGTTTAAACATTGTGTAATGATTTTGATCTGCTCTTTTATTTTTGCTTAATGTTTTAGAGTGAACTATTTTCTATTGTCCTTATACACTGTGGTACAATGACTAGATTTGTGCTAGAGGTGAACACAGGCTACTATAAAGAACTGAAGTGTGTAATTTAGTCTCAGATTTGGAACCCTATAGCAATATTTACACTGGTTAGTTAAATCTTACCCAGAGAATTCTATGCTTTCTAGGGTATCAGGAGAAAACTGGCCCCCATTGATTTGAAACAGTCTTCTTGGAGAATCAATCAAACTAAGCCACTGAAAGACACAAATGGAGAAGTATATTAGTTATAATCTATTTTCTATTTAGACTGAAACAACTAGATCAATAAACCACACATCAGATCTAAAAAATTATCCACATCAGTCCTGTGATTATATTAACTGTGTAATATTCAATTCACCATTCACATTGTTCTCAATAGGAAAGTTAAATGTTTAAAATATAAGTTGGTAAGGATGAAATTAGTCTAATATGCAGTAATAACATTTATTTGATATATTTGAGTATAGATATTTGATAGAACTTTTTCCTTTTGAAATTTTATTATGATATGATAGAATCAAGAAAGCTATTTTGTAGAGAGGGTTCCAAGTTCTAGTTGGATACAAAGAAATGGTAGTTGTGGTTAAAATAAAAATGTTCCAGTAACAGAAGAAATGTGGTTAAGAAAAAAATGTTCCAGTCTACCTAAGAGAGACCAAGGAAACTTGATAAAGGATGTTTGCATTGTGCTTTGATACTTAAAAAGCACAGCCATTAAAAAGAATTCATTTGAATCAGTTCTAATGAGGTGGATGAAACTGGAGCCTATTATACAGAGTGAAGTAAGCCAGAAGGAAAAACACCAATACAGTATACTAACGCATATATATGGAATTTAGAAAGATGCTAACAATAACCCTGTGTACGAGACAGCAAAAGAGACACTGATGTATGGAACAGTCTTATGGACTCTGTGGGAGAGGGAGAGGGTGGGAAGATTTGGGAGAATGGCATTGAAACATGTAAAATATCATGTATGAAACGAGATGCCAGTCCAGGTTCAATGCACGATACTGGATGCTTGGGGCTAGTGCACTGGGACGACCCAGAGGGACGGTATGGGGAGGGAGGAGGGAGGAGGGTTCAGGATGGGGAGCACATGTATACCTGTGATGGATTCATTTTGATATTTGGCAAAACTAATACAATTATGTAAAGTTTAAAAATAAAATAAAATAAAAAAAAACACTTTATAAAATTAAAAAAAATAAAAATAAAAAGCACTTCTTGCTGTTATAAGAGCTTATAGGTTTGTGTCTCTTGTCACTCAAATCAAGGTAAATTTACAAGAGCTAATGACAGCCCCTCTAAACATGGAACACATAAAGTTCTCTTTCATCTTTGTATTTTCAGTTCTTAGTATATATTAGTAAGAAATCATGATAGGATAAATTGAAATATAGATGTGAAATGTAGAACTTTAAAGGAACAGACTGTAACCTCCACTCATTCCTAGAAATAAATAATTTAAGCAATATTATTATTATTTAAGCATTATTATTAAGCACATCAGTGACTTTTCACTACAAGCAGATAATATTCCTTAGACTTATCAGAAGGGAAGCAATATGCCAGTAGAGAATACATTGTCAACTCCAGGCGATGCATGATCTGCCATTCAAAACTCCCTTAATAATCTCTCTTCTGTTACCCTGCATGGTTGCTTCTGAACCAGAGCACAGCCCACTTACACTTGATTCTTAATGAAACATCTAGTCCCTGACCCTGATCACCTCAGCAGGGACATTATATATCTCAGTTTAGTAGTTTCTACAGAAATTGAGGTCTGCCAGACAAAATGATTCTTAATAGTTGTATTTATTGCCCAGTCTGGCTGATCACCCTCAAAGGAGAACAAAGCCATGAAATCAGCTCTTGACTGGACTTCCTGGACCATCAGGGAGTTAGGAAGTGGCTGTTGCCATTGAAACTGTTTACACAGCAAATTATGCAGGAAAATGCTTGGGTTGTGCTTGGGGCCTGAGATTGCTTGTAACAGGACTCTGCTAGCATTTCAGACATGAACTTAATTCTTCATCTTCAGCTCTGGGAACCAAAGCCATTTCTCTAAGTACCCATGACCCATACCCTAGGACAAAGGCCTGTGTAGATGGGCCATAATAATTACTCAGAAGACAAATGCCAGGTTTTTAGTAAGCACCTGGACTCCTTAACATCACTATAGAAATAAAAAATGCAATAATAATGGGAGTGAGAGCATCAGATACTTGAACATTCAAAGAAAAGTTGGGGTCACATAGAAAAATACTGGCACCTACAATTTCTAAGAATAGTTCCAGGTAGTGTTATCACCATATTGTTCTGAGGTGATGTGGAAATAAAGTTTGATGAAGATGAGACATGGACTTTAAAGCTCAATTATTGGGTAGGGCTTTTACATGATTGTTACGTGTATACGAGATTACAAGATAAAGCTCTAGAGAAGATGACTTTGAAATCCATGACTGAAGTCTTCAATAAATATGGAAATCAGACCTCCTGCGTGGATGACCCAGGGCTATAAGTTGAATGTCGTGAGCCAAGATGTTTTTACAACATGGAAGAATAAATCAGTGTATGGAAGCAACATTGGGGATTTAGAAGGATGATGACTTTAATTTTTGGCCTTGTGTTTTATGGGGCATTGGAAAAAGATCTCTCCCCTTGGGAAAAGCTGCAAAGTGAGTGGTTTCCTTTTAGAGAAATTCTGTACTCAGGTCAAGGTCACAAAGCGTTCTTTGAATCTTTGAAGGTGAGGGTGCACGGGTTTAATTTTTCAAATAGAATGAAGATTGAAAGCATATTTAAACTTTTGGGAGGAAAACACAGCAGCATGAGGACTAATGGAGACAAAGGAGAAAGCATTATGGGATAGGATTGGTATTCAGGTGGAGTTACATTTTATAAATGGTGGGACTGTGAGAGATGGTAAAATTAGGTGGCATTAAATTTTCAAATGAGACTCTCCAGTCAAATTCATGCACTGACAGACTACATCTAGTTAATCATCAGAATCATGTAAAAGAGTGATTGATTCTGGGATTCATTCCAGCCCTGCTAGATGGGAATCACTGAGGATGGGGCCTACGTTTTAAATAATATACTTAGGAAATTTTTGTGAAGTCAGCCAATTCTAGGTTTAAGAACAGAACTAGCCTTTGGGACCCATGAGACCTAGTCTTGTGTTGATTTTTTGCATTTGGCAGTGACTGCCCTGGAGTAGGGTTCTGGATGACTAAAGTCAATGGTCTCAGTCTCGTGTGGTCCTGGTGGTGATGGCCAAGGTGGGAGAAGCAGGCAGAGCCAACCCAACACCTTCTGGACATTTCCATGAGAAAATCCTACTCCAGTGGAAAATAGGGTTAGATATGCATTGGGATGCAAGAAAGCAGAAAACCCTGAGATTTTTGCTTTTGCTTTTGACTTAATAGGCTTCCCTGATAGCTCAGTTGGTAAAGAATATGTCTGCAATGCAGGAGACCCCAGTTTGATTCCTGGGCTGGGAAGATCTCATGGAGAAAGGATAGGCTACCCACTCCAGTATTTTGGGGCTTCCCTTGTGGCTCAGCTGGTAAAGAATCTGCCTACAATGCAGGAGAGCTGGGTTCCATCCCTGGGTTGGGAAGATCACCTAGAAAAGGGAAAGGTTACCCCCTCCAGTATTCTGGCCTCGAGAATTCCATGGAATGTTTAGTCCATGGGGTTGCAAAGAGTCAGACATGACTGAGTAACTTTCACTTGTCAGATGACTTAATAGAGGAGATAGATAGTCATGGCATAGATTCTTCAACTCTGATACGCTAAATTCAAGGACTAAGGGGTTTCCTTGCTACTTGCCATCTATGCTTCTGGAATAACCTCTCTCATTCAGGATAGGAAGAAGGAAGGAATGGCATAGGACATAGTTTTGGACACATCATTCATCAGCTAGGTGATCGTCAGGCAGATAACCTTGGTTGCTAGGGAGGCTAAGAAAACAGAGTGTTTAAATTTGGCCTCTGTAATAAAGGAAGGCAAGGAGAACAGGTTTATAAGTTGAGTGAGCATCCATTTGCTACAGAAACTCAACATTAGCATATTTAGAATTAAATTCCAATCTTCTTTCAAACTCTATTTCTTTTCCTATGTTCCCTATTTTAGTCATTAATGCCTGTTTGGTCTCACATAGAAGCCAAGGAGTCATTCTTCAGTCCTTCTTCCCCCTTCTCACCTCCACATTAACTTGGTGCAAAACATTATTGAGAGTATGTTCTTATATTTCTCTAATTGTCTCCACTTACTTATCATTATTCATCTGACTCTGATTTTGTGTGTCCCACATTTTTTTTTCTTGGATTTTGAAAATTCCAGTTTCAGTCTATTCCACTCCACTAATCACTACTATCTGCTATCCACCGGTTTGTACTTTCTAACATCCAACTATGACCAATCTCTACTTTATTTAAATCCCTCAGTAACTCTCATTGCCTTCAGAATGGAATTCAGAATTTTTTTTTTTTTTGTCACGACACAAGGTCACCAGTATCCTGCTCTTACACACCAGCCCAAATTCTTTCTTCTTAATTCCCCCAAGAATCCCCATATTCTGACCCAAAAGAGCTACTCGTGAGTGCAGTGTTATCTCCTTTTTTGCATATCTTTGCAAACATTGCTCCCTCTGCTTATTTCATAAAAATTTTCTTTGACCTGTCCTGCTACTAGATATCCTTTCAGACTGAGTCAGGGTGTCTTTTCTGAGAAGCCTTCTCTTACAGAAAATGCCCCCACACTCCAAGTCCCTGTACATACATACACACACAGTATTGATTTGCCTCCACAGCTAAATGCTGAGAATTGAATAACAGATTGAACAAAGAGTATGTGAAATTATTTAAATATCAAGTATTTGGGATTTTGGATGAATTCTTCTTTCTGCCGAGCCACAAGCATCATTCCATAAAAAGCAGATTTAAATAAAATATCATGGGAATATATTTCTTTAGCAGTACTTAAACTTATGCTAAGAATATTATATTATTTTTTAGGTTTTGTTTCAGTATCAAAAATAAAGATATGTCTTCAAAATAATGAGATTTTTATCAGGATGAATTAAGCTGAGGCAAACATTTGCCATGGTTTAGTAGAAACATTGTGTTTTCTGTCATTTTACAGCAGATACATAGCATTTGGAAATGAGTCCACTTCAAAGTGAATGCTGTAATAAGTCTTTTGGTGGTCATTTTGATTTATAGAAATGGTTCTGTTTAAGATATATAGGTTTCCTGACAAGACTTCTCTATTTTCTTCTTCAAACTAGTGTGCTTTCAAAAATTTGTTCAGATTTTTTTTTTTTCTTTTGAGACAAGGGAACAATTCTATTACCGTGTTTTTATTTTCTCTGTTTTGATGCTTTGATACCCGGTGTCTTGCTGATCACAGAGGGTCTGTCTCTTCCAGAGTGAACCAATTCCTAGAGACAGTAAACCAGCTCGCCTTACAGTGTATTTTTCAAACCGACAGCCACCTCTTTAGGCTTTCATACTCTGGGTCACTAGATACCTGCCTTAATTACCCCAGGGGGAGTGCATGTTTTCTAAGGCAGTAGTTAAAAAAAAAAAATATCACAGACTGGATGGCTTAAGGTGGTGCTAGTGGTAAAGAACCTGCTTGCCAAAGCAGGAGACATAGGAGACACAGGTTTGATCCCTGGGTCAGGAAAATCCCATGGAGGAGGGTATGACAACCCACTCCAGTATTCTTGCCTGGAGAATCCAATGGACAGAAGAACCTGGCAGGCTACAGTCCATAGGGTCGCACAGAGTCAGATGTGACTGAAGAGACTAAGAATGCACAAACAGATGGCTTAAAGCAACAGAAATTTCATTTCTCATGATTCAGAAGGCTGGAAATCCAGGATCGAGGGGTCACCAAGTTTGTTTTTCTTGCATTTTTTTCCCCTTGCTTGTGGATGACTGTCTTCTCCTTGGTCTTCATATAGTCTTCTTTCTCTTTGTGTCCATGTGCTAAATGCCTCTTCTTTTAAGGACACCAATCATATTGGACTAGAGCCCGCCACTATGGCCACACTTTCCCTTAATTACCTCTTTACAGACCCTATCTCCAAATATGGTCACATTCTGAGCTACTGAGTGTTTGGACTTGAACCTATGAATTGGTGGTGGTGGGTACAGTTCAGCCCATCAGAGCAACTAGGGAGAGCCCTGACTGACTAAATGAGATATCGATGGATTTTCAGACCATGGCTCTATGTTTGTCAAAACACACAGAAATAAATACCAGAAATGTATAATTTTATTGTTTAAATTTTTTTTAAATTAAAAAGAAATAGTAACTTTTTACAATTGGGAAAATTCTGATCATGAGAAATCCACTAGATAGATTTTCTCTTGTTCTTATATTTTATTTCACCACATAGATTATCATGTGTACTATTATCATTAGGAAAAAAAACAAACAGTTTCTATTTTTTACTATAGAAGTATAAACAACTCTATAAATAAAGTGATAGATACAGGTATTATCATGGTTTCTGAAGGCTTTCAAGTTGGACAATAAAACTAAATTCTTTTTATAACATTAAAGAAATATTTTAGATTACTTCCATGCTTCCATTGCATTACTTCCATGCAACAGTATCTAACCACTGCCCTTCCAAGACGGGGGTATTCACCGTACGTTTATTATAAGGAAGATCTGTTTAGGCTTTACCAAAATAGAAAATATGAAAAAAGATCAGTGTTTGTGACTAAATAAGAATATGCTTAATCACTGATTCTTAAATAACATTGATTCTTGAACAAATCACTATGTATTCTTATAAAGATTGCATGATATAGCTCACAATCAGAATATCGTGAATATTCTGTGAATATTTTTAGGTTGGTTTGCCAGGATTTTACCTTAGTCTCATTTATAAACATTCCAAGTATACAAGTTATCTCTTGATGAAAACCTGAATAATGCTTATATATTATCCAGTTAAATAAGCATTATTTAGCTAGTTACCTTTTTATCTTATTAATTTCTAGCTACCTTTTAAGATCTAATGACTATTCATTGGAATTCATTACTGATTTAAGAAAACTGACAGAGAAATTGTCAAAAGCCCCTGGAGTCAAAAGTAGATGTCAATTATAACTTTTGCAGCAGCAGCCTTGAGGCTTGGATTTCATTCTGTACCATCTGAGGGAGTCTGGTCAATTTCATGTAACCTGTTTGTACAAGATAAGATTTGAAGGATGGCAGGCTTTGCACACGTGGCTTCATCGGTACAGACTTTGAAATTGTTGACAAAGCTTCATCCTGCTGATTATACATCATTGATGGAGAATTTTAAAATGCCAAAGATAATTTTCTACAGCTGGATTGTGGTGCAATGTAAGAATTAGAGGCTGGAGAGGGAGAAAATTGAATATGAATATAAATATAGATGACATCTTTAAATAGCTTTGAGCTCTGAAATAGAATACACTAAAACAAAAAGCTGTTCAGGAGATTAATTGATGGACAATTTATTGTACCCCTCCCACATGTCATTGATTTTGTGGTTGCGAATTCCATTTGGGGGACTAAAGGTAGTAAAAGTGGCTAACATTGGTGAAAGATATTTAATACCAACTGATACAAGCTGCATTTTAAATTCCATGCATGAGAATTCTCTGGTGGTTCAGTGATTGACACTTTGCCTTCTCCTGTAGGGGATGCATGTTTTATCCCTGGTAGGGAGCTAAGGTCCATCCCACCTGCCTCCTGGCCAAAAAACCAAAATATAAACAACAGAAGCAATGTTGTAATAAATTCAACAAAGACTTTAAAAATGATCCACGTCAAAAAAAAATTTTTTTTAATTCCATGCAATTTGTACTTCACTGTTTTGCTATTTTTGTTTATAGCACTTTTGTGGGTATTGTTTTGTACAAATAGTAAAAAAAATTAGAGATAATATACAACACCTAATTGAACTATGGCAAATATTTAATTATGGAGCTCTAGGGGTAGAAGATTTGTAGCTCTTATATGAATCTACAAAAATTACCGTTTTAATTGTTTCACAGTAAATGTTATTGCTCAATCTTCACTTCATTTATTGCCCACACTCCTTTAATTGCATATACAGTTTTATTTTCCTTGAATCTTATGTTCAAGAAGCTTTGCATATTCATCATTTGTTAGCTTCCATTATGAGAAACCAGATTAAGGATGTTATGCATAAATCATTTTCATAACCAATTGGTTCAATTTTATTTCCAATAAAAATACAATTTATATAGAGTTTGTACTATTTTAAAATATTTCATTAAATAGGTCTTAGGTCATTTATTTATCCGTTCATTAAACAGGTACATATTGAACATCTATGTTATATCAAGAATTTTTCTAGATGTATGGGAGAAGCAGAAAAAAAAAACAGTAATCCCTGAGTTCATGGAATTTATATTTTAATCAGACAGTGAATGAAATTAAACAAGTAAATAGAAAAATGTATTTTATGTCAAGTGATGACACATGTTTTAGATACAACAAAACAGCAGAAAATTGAGATGAGAGTGCCCAGGTAAGGGGGAAATGAAGTTTTAAGTAGAGTTTTAAAGTTTTAAATAGATCACGCATGGTCACTTGGAGAATGTGTATATATATATATGTGTATATATATATATATTTTTTTTTTTTTTTTTCTCAGAAAATAAGTTGAAGGAACTAGCCATGTGTACATTGGAAGGAAGCCATGTGTAAATGTAGAAGTCCTGAGGCAAAAGTAAGCCTGGTTTGTGTGAGGATCGTGCAAAGGAATTTTACATCTATTTCCTGTAGGACAGAAGCCCGTGTGATGATCTTGAGCAGAGGAACCAAGATCTGACTCACTACTTGATTTAGCTTTAACATGTTCTGGTGGTGCACCAGTGTCCATAGATGGTGACAAGCTGGCACAGGCAGAGAGGGATATCATTTGATGTCAAAAGATTCAGAAGTCAAATATTTAGGCAGGTGAGAAATCTCCATTCTGCTTTACACAGTGGCTGTATCAGTTTTCATTCCCACCAAAAGTGTACGAGGGTTCCCTTCTCACCACACCCTTGCCAACATTTGTTATCCGTGTTCTTTCTGATGGCAGTCATTCTGACTAGTGTATGGTGATACCTAATTGTGGTTTTGATTTGCATTTCCCTGACGATTAGTGATGTTGGGCATCTTTTCATGACCTGTTGGTCATCTGCATTTCCCCTTTGATAAAAGTGTCTATTCATTTCTTTTCCCCATTTTTATCTGGTCATTTGTTTGTTTGGTTGGTTTTTTGATGTTAAGTTGTGTTGCTGTTTATATATTTTGGACATTAAGCCCTTATCAGTAATCATTTGCAAATGTTTTTTTCCCATTCCCATGGTCTCTTTTGCTGTACAAAAGCTTAATTAATTAAAATTTTAATTAGGTCCCATTTGTTTATTTTTGCTTTTACTTCCTTTACTTTAGGAGATGGATCATTCCTGTGATTTCTATCAAAGAGTGTTCTGCCTGTGTTTCCTCTAGGAGTTTTATTGTATCTGGTCTTGCAATCAGGTCTTTATTTTGACTTTATTTTTGTCTATGATATTAGAGAATGTTCTAATTTCATTCTTTTACATGTAGCTGTGTAGCTTTCCCAGCACTACTTATTGAAAAGTCTGTATTTCCTTCACGGTATATTCTTGCCTCTTTTTGTGCTGAGTGAGAATTATCTGTGGAAGCAGGGGATAAAAGGACAATTCCACCAACTTCAAGTCCTGTGTTGGGAGGACTATGGGGGTGGGGGGAGTGGGAGGAAATAGGCTCCATTTGAAAGAGCTGCAAGGAAAGTAAATCCAGGACGGACCCAGGTAAAGAGGGTACCATATGTTGTATTTGATATATGTACAGTTATCAGCCTAATGACAGTCTCTTTGTTTCCACATTAAGGCATGTAACCTACTTCACTGGAGACCTAGATGATTTGGCTTGGGGTCTTAGAAATCACCACAGAGATCTGATTAAAATCTAGAAGTACTGGCATGGTTGTTTTATTCTCTCTTCTCTTCTCTTCCTGAATTTGTTTCTTTGTCTATATAATGGTGTGATGCTGCCATAGAGAAGAGTTGGGTTCAGCAGTCTCTGTAGAACAAAGGTTAACCTTTTGAGAAATCCATGATCCTTTCTAGTGATACCACAGCTCACTTTTTGCCAATCTTTACATTTAACAGATGACATTTTGCCATGTCAAGAGGCATCAAATACCGAGAAGGAACTATGCCATCCAGATAGAAGTCTCTGCAGATTTGATTCTACAGATGAAGGATTGAGGTGTAAGTGTAAAAATGAGATGCCTGCCTGCCATCCATGAGACTCGGACCCCAACAGAAATATCAAACCGCTAGTAGGGGTACTCACTTGACAAGCTCTGTTGTCATCAATGTTCTCGTTTTACCAGGAGTATCACTGGGGTTTTAGCTGGATTGTAATTGGAAGTGTGTGGTTTATTAAAAAAGTGAAAGATAGTAAATATATCAAGTTAAGGTAATGTTTTGAAAAACAGTTGCTCTAAAAATCATGAAATTAAATACAATGTATCTTCTTTAAAATTTTAATGTGATTATGAATAGTAAGTGGTTTAAGCTAACTGAATTCCATAAAGTAGGTAAAGTCTGGTATTTCTTATGAAAAAAAACCACAATGGAAGTATGGTAATGGTTCTCATTTGGGAAGATGCCTGTCTGGATCAAATTAAGAACTTTTAAAAAGAAGAGTTCACTCTAAGGCTTATAGGTATGAATTTGTGTATTTGTGTGTGTATATATGCTTAGCCTTGATTGCAGCTCTAGCCCTTGTTAAGCAGCCACTCCAGTAGACTGTGATAGTCTGCCAGCATCTTTCTCTCCTCTCTTCAGTGTGTCAAGCCTGTGGATTTGCATTTGACATGTGTGACTGGGTATCAGAAGCAACTGCTGGGCAAACTTCCTGGATGCGCACAAAAGCAAGAGAAATTCCTGTGTTAGAATATACACCTCAACAACATCAAAGCAGTGATGATGAAGGTACCAAAGAAAAATCATATCAATTATACTTCCATTTTTACTTTTTTTAGTGTTTGCTCTAGACTCATAAAAATGCATTTACAACGAATCTATTTTCAAATAACTCTATACTTTTCATGGGTAGTGCAAGGAACTTATTATAATAAAATACTCCTAATTCTTCCCTCAATTCTCTCATATTATTGATGTAATTCATTTCACTTAATTAGCAAATACATTAAGACTATTCCTGTTGTGAACAACAGGAATATTTTTTTTGATCAACAGGAATATTATTTTTTGATCAACTAAGCAAGCTGAAAATAAAATGTTTTGTTTTAGATTCATTTATTCCTTCTCTAACACTATTCCTTTCTTTATGTAGATCAGAATTTCTGACCTGCGTCATTTTCCTTCTCTCTGAAGAATGCCTTTTAGCATTTCTTACAAAGCAAGTCTGGAGTATTTCAAAATTTTTGCTTGTCTTTGTCTGCAGTTTTTAATATAATAATTTGCATAGCTGTCGTTTTGTGTTTCCTGAGCTTCTGGGATCTGCACTTCGGTGTCTGTCTGACATTGATTTGGGGGAAAACTCTCAGTCATTATTACTTCAAATATTGGTTTTCTTCCTGTCTCTCTTCTTCTCATACTCCCATTATGCATATGTTGCATCTTTTGTAGTTTTCCCAGAGTTCTTAGATAGAATTATAGAATTGCTCCTTTATTTTCCACTGTTTGCTTTTCAGTTTTGGAAGTTCCTATTGTATTCTTAAGCTCAGATTCATTCCTCAGTTGAGTCAGTCTATTAATGAGTTCTTTGAAGGCATTCTTCATTTCTGTTCTAGTGTTTTTTATTCCTAACATTCTAAACTCTCTGCCTATATTATCCTTTTTGCATGTTTTCTACTTTTTCTGTTAGAACTCTTAACTTATTAATCCTAATTTTAAAAAATTTTCAGTCTTATTATAACATCCCTGTCATTTATGGGCCTAGTTCTGATGCTTTTTCTTTCTCTTCAAACTATATATTTTTGCCTTTTAGTATGCCTTGTAATTTTTTTGTGAAAGCCAAGCATATTGGAATTAAGATAAATAGGTATCTAATATGAGTTTTTATATTTTTCCAGCTATAGATTAGGCTCTGTTTACTGATGGTGATAGCTTTTAATGTCTGAGATGAAAATTGTATCTGATATTTTTGTTTTTGTCCCACCGTTGTCTTTGTGTTTCCCTAGAGATGTCTTCTGAAATAAGGTCTGAGGCCTGCTGTTCTTTTAATAACATGCCCTTGTTATTTTACAAGACCACTTTTGATGTGGTGATAGCTTGTGAGAGGAAGGGAAGCATCCTATAGTCCCATGAGTCAATCTCAAGTCTTTGAGAGAAATGGTACTTTTGCTCTAAAACCTTCACAAATCCTCCTCCCTTACATCAGGTGAGACAGGAATGCCAGAGGGGACTGGGTCTGGATATTTGCCTCACTTCATGTGGAAGGTTAGAACCTAATGGATTTGATATTTCACTTCTCCCTGATCTCAACTGCAGTCAGTTATATGGTGGTGGCGGCAAATAGTTTGAGTGAAAGCCTTGTTAAGAATAATAGGAGAGGCCAGGTATATTTCAAAATGAGTACTTTCCTTTTCCTCTGTGCTGTGCTCAGCTGCTTCAGTCCTGTCTGACTCTTTGCGACCTATGGACTGTAGCCCACCAGGCTCCTCTGTCCACAGGATTCTCTAGGCAAGAATACTGGAGTGGGTTGCCGTGCCCTCTTTCGGGGGATCTTCCCAACCCAGGAATTGAGCCTATATCTCCAGGGTCTTCCGCGTTTGCAGGCAGGTTCTTTACCCACTGAGCCACCTGGGAAGCCCCTTTTCCCCTTGTTGTTGTTCAGTTGCTCGGTCGTGTCTGACTCTTTGCAACCCCACGGACTGCAGCACGCCAGGCTTCCCTGTCCTTCACCATCTCCTGGAGCTTGCTCAAACTCATGTCCATTGAGTCAGTGGTGCCATGCAACCATCTATTCCCCTGCTGCTGCTGCTAAGTCACTTCAGTCGTGTCCAACTCTGTGCGACCCCATAGACAGCAGCCCACCAGGCTCCCCCATCCCTGGGATTCTCCACGCAAGAACAGTGGAGTGGGTTGCCATTTCCTTCTCCAATGCAGGAAAATGAAAAGTGAAAGTGAAGTTGCTCAGTCGTGTCTGACTCTTTGCAACCCCATGGACTTCAGACTACCAGGCTCCTCCATCCATGGGATTTTCCAGGCAAGAGTACTAGAGTGGGTTGCCGTTGCCTTCTCTTCTCCCTCAGTTCAGTTCAGTCACTCAGTCATGTCCGACTGTTTGCAAACCCATGAATCGAAGCACGCTAGGCCTCCCTGTCCCTCACCAACTCCCGGAGTTCACTCAGACTCATGTCCATCGAGTCAGTGATGCCATCCAGACATCTCATCCTCTGTCGTCCCCTTCTCCTCCTGCCCCCAATCCCTCCCAGCATCAGAGTCTTTTCCAATGAGTCAATTCTTCACATGAGGTGGCCAAAGTACTGGAGTTTCAGCTTTATCATCAGTCCTTCCAAAGAAATCCCAGGGCTGATCTCCTTTAGAATGGACTGGTTGGATCTCCTTGCAGTCCAAGGGACTCTCAAGAGTCTTCTCCAACACCACAGTTCAAAAGCTTCAATTCTTTGGCACTCAGCCTTCTTCACAGTCCAACTCTCACATCTGTTCATGACCACAGGAAAACCATAGACGAACCTTTGTTGGCAAAGTAATGTCTCAACTGTAGGCAAAAAGGGATTTTGCTCTAACTCTTACTGTGAGAATCTGGTAGGGCTCCTGGAGGTAAAACAGAATGGGGTCCTCCCTAAGATGGGACTGTCTGGAGTTTTCAGCTCTTAAGTGTGTTCACACTGAGCCTCTAGCAGTTCATTCATACAGTCCAGATTTCTCCACCCCAGCACTGATTCCCACAGAAGTTTGTGTTCTTGGGATTCTGGTCTTGTGTGTTGTGATTCTCTATTTCTGCTTGTGTCACCAATTCCTGCCCAGTGGTTTGTACCCTGATCTCAATTTTCTTAGGGGTATAAGAGGAGTTGTTGATTTTCATTTCATATATTTTCTTGCTGAGTGGACGGGAGTAGCAACTCCCAAACTCTTTACATAGTTGTCCAGAAACAGGAAAACTTGCAGGCTCTTTTTCAATGAGATTTGTTTTCTTTCTCCACTACCTTTATTCTTTACAGCTCTTTTTCTTTGTTCTTGCCTTCTTGTTCAGCTGTTTTATTGTGGTATTACTCAGCAACCCAGAACCTTATGTGAGTAACATTCCTGTTTTAGGGTCTCATATGTTTTCCACATTCTGTCACTTAGCCCTAGCCACAGCAATGAGGGTAAACATATTTCCCATCTCGGTTTATAAGCAAGATTCCCAGCCCTAATCTCTAACTTCATTAAGAGAATTAGACTCTGTTCATTCAGGACTGTGCAGCATTTGAAGTAGTTGAAATTCTAGCTATTACAGCCTGTGTCTGGTCTCAAGTCTGAGAGTTCTATGGTTTCAGCTCTGTTCATCATATCTATTTTTCCTTATCTTTTGAAATGTTTTCTCTTGTGCTTATTGTTCTCTGCTTTTATAAAACTGTATTTTTATGTCATTTATCATTTCCTTGTGTATAGGTCAGAGGCAAAGTATTAATTTATTGTACTATTTTGATTAAAGTCAATCAGAGCTTCACTAAATTCATAGTTTATTTTTGAAGCTGTAGGAATATTTGCTATCTTACAAGGAAATAGAGCATTCAAAAGACCTTATTTTTGAAAATTAAAGTTATGAAAATATAGAAATAGCTTTGTATTTCTGCATTATATGTATTACTGAATTAAACAAATCCAAATTAGTTTTAAGAATCAGTTGGGAAAAATTGATTGACAATATTTTTATGTACTACAAAACCCATCTATGTAATTTAGTGGGATTGTAAGTATCTGGTGCTTCAACATAGTTTGGTCAGAAAGAGGCAGTTTAAATTACATTCCCTTAAATGATAAAGGTTTTCCTGTGAAGAATAGAAAAAATAATCAAAAGGGAAAATAATTCTGGGGAGAAAGATGAATTTTTGATTAAAGAAAGATTGCATTGTGACATTTAAATGATCATTTGGTGGCACAGAGATTTTTATATCAATAGATTTCTTTTTATAAGAACATTCATATTGAGGATGGTATAAAACTTTGATTTCAGGAATTAGGATGAAATTACAATGCATTTTAGAAATCAAATATGGCAGCACTTCCCTGGTGGTCCAATGGTTAAGACTTTATCTTCCAATGCAGGGGGTGAGGGTTCTACCCCTGGTCAGGCAGCTAAGATCCCATATGTCTCATGGCTGAAAAAAACCAAAGCAGAAAACAATATTGGAACAAATTCAATAAAGACTTTAAAAATGGCCCACATCAAAAAAAAAAAGTAAGAAAATACGAAAGTGAAAATCTATAATTTGTAGTTGATGTCATTAAAAAAAAAAATCCTATTCTTTTAAATAAAATACTTGTGTTTCAAACTTGATTTTGAAAATTCCAGAAACACGATAATTTTGTTCAAACAGAAACAGCTGGGTTTTTTTCTAAGTTGCTTTTCCCCCCTTTATTTTTCAGGTTACTGTCTATGGATAGGGGCTAAGCAAGCTTCTACTGTTAACCATTTAGACAGCAGGGCTTATCTGAATAGCTCCGTGTGTCACTGCCTGGGCAGGAGCTGCCATCTTCAATTCTATTACGCTATGGAAAACAGTGTTCTCAGAGTAGGACTGTCTAATGATAAGGTGAGAAGAAATTTGTATTATTTTCAAAGTCATTAATAAATGAAATTTCTATTCTTGGCAATTTGTGTTTCTGTTTCTTAGTTATATGTAGACTGAAGGTATTCTTTAACTTGCCTTTATTTGATATACTTTTATTTTTTTTCTCTGAGGGGGAGTTTATGTTTTTCTTTTCCATTATGGTTTAGTAAAAGATACTGAATGTAGTTTCCTGTGCTATACAGTAGGACCTTGTTTATTTGGTATACCTTTAAAAAATGTACCAAGAAATTGGTTTCAGAGATATCGTCATGTACAAAAGTCATGGTGGTAGTTTGTAAAAACTTCATAAGATTTTTAAAATTCATGAAAATATGTTAAAAGAAACTATGGTGTCATAATGTGTTGGGGATTCCATATTATTAACTCTACGCTGAAGTGTTGATGTGATCTGCTCTGGACCTTTTTTTTTTCTTTTTTTAAATTTTATTTTATTTTTAAACTTTACATAATTGTATTAGTTTTGCCAAATATCAAAATGAATCCATCACAGGTATACATGTGCTCCCCATGCTCTGGACCTTTAATCTCTGTATCCTTAAAGCTATAAATATGATGGAAGCAAATTACTTGTTCTGTTGCAGTAGATACAGTTTTAAAAGATTGATAATTGCTGATTAAATAAGCCAAATGAGTCATATAAGTGGAAAAAAATAGTGCATTGGGCAGAGTGAAAGCTGTAGTGGTAATGTTAGTGAGTAAAAAAAAAACTAATTTTAACTGAAAACAATTCTCTACACATGCAAAAAATACTTGAGACACTGAGCATTTCTATTGTGAAAAATTTATTTACAGGTAGGAATAAAGAAATCGTAGGGGTAAACAGCAGTCCCTGTAGAAATGGGAGACATTTGACAATAATGGCAGGAATCCTGACATTGGAAAGGACAGTAAAAGCCTCCAATCAAGTTTCCTTTTGCTCAGATGGCTTTGGGTAAATCGAGTTGAAACCTCTGTGTGACATCAGTCAGGTTCATTCTTCAACGGAAGTTTGTCACTTGTACTTACCAGGTGCCACTAACCGTCTTTCAGAAGCATTTTCTTTTGTTCTTTTTTTAAAATTCATTATTTTTAATTGGAGAATAATTGCTTTACAATATTGCATTGGTTTCTGCCATATATCAACATGAGTCTGCCATAGGTATACATATGTCCTCTCCCTCTTGAATCTCCTTCCCACCCTCCACTCCATCCCAGCCCTCTAGGTTGTCACAGAGCACCAGATCTGAGCTCCATGTATTATACAGCAAATGTCCACCGGCTATCTAATTTTACACACATAATGTATGTGTTTCAGGGCTAGTCTCTCCATTTGGCCCACCCTCTTCTTCCCTTTGTGTCCACAAGCCTGTTCTCTATGACGGCCTCTCCATTGCTGCCCCGCAGATAGGTTCATCAGTTACCATCTTTCTAGATTCCATATATATATACATCAATATATGATATTTGTCTTTCTCTTTCTGTACTTCATCTTGTATAATAGGCTCTAGAAGTGTGAAGTGACTTCATAGTTGATCCTCAAGTATCAGACTTCTTATTACCAAGATACTCGAACATTGACAAGGCATTCTTTTTCTCCTGAGTTCTATCATTTCACCTGTCCCTTTTTCTTTTTGTGTCATTCTCATCATATCCAGTTTTTTTCCTTCTCTTTTCTAGGACCTTCACAGACTTCTAAAGCTGAATACTCTCATTAGATGGCCTAATACATTTTCCTTTGTTACATGGATGAGACACAATTTGTAGCATTTTGTAACTATATTTTCATCACATTTTTTTTCAGTAGTATTTGGCAGTCTACTGCCCAAGAATCTATTTGATATATTTCATTCAATTTGACATGGTATGAGGTGGGTGGAGGGGCTGAAACATCTCCCTGCCCTTTCTGTAGGGCTGCAAACTTTTCAGATAATTGGAGAAATTTCACAAACAAAAATAGGTTTAACTTTATGTATATATGTTGTAGCATTCAAGTGTCAAGCATCTTTTAGTTATTATCAGCTGTGCCACGTAAACCAGTCCAGTGAGCTTTCATGTACTTTGAAACTTTCTGTAATTTCCAAATCCTTCTTCAACAAAGGCATTGTAAAAAGAAAATTGTGAGATTTTGTTGAGCTTATATTATGGTTAAAGATGCGTTTTAAAAAAGTATGATGCTACAATACTGCTTTTCACAAGATGGGTAATTAATATTCATTAAATGTTGAATGAGTTACTACCCTAAGTAGAAATTTGTGTTATTTATCTTCTAGTACTAAGGATTATTTTAATATCCTGAACATCAGTGGTGGATTATGTTTCAGTACATGTATATGGAGATTATGAATTATTGGAAGTGAGCAGTATCATTCCTCTGGCTTTGGGACTGTACAAAAAAAAAAGTGCAAATAAATTGGTTTCAGATACTATGTCATATAATAATAATAGACTTTTCAGGATTCTGTCTCCCACATTATAAGAAGAAGTTAACCGTGGAGAACTGATCCAGCGTATTAATCAGAACCAATTGGAGGTATACATCTGAGGCAGTGTTAACTGATACTTGATCCATGAGTTCACCAGTATTCTGCAAGGCACTATCCAGTCTTTTCTGACACTATTCACTGTGCTCGCTACATGTAACACATCGGCAGTAGTGAAAAATCTGCATCACAGTACATTTAAATTACAACTTGATGTTTTGTCACAAAGTTAAAAAGGACTTCAAACCTATCATTTAAAAAATTAACTCTTGATGAAAATGATCATTAACATAATCTGTGGATAGAATAACAAAAACAACCCTTATGATAACGTGTGCTGGTGAACCAAGAAGTATCTAGGGAGAATGCTTAGCACAATTTTATTTTTGGAGTACTTTAGAGCTTGAGAAATAAAAAATAGGTGAAAGAAAAGTTGTTATATAAAAAGTTGAAACTTTGAAAGTCAGCTTCAGTGTATGTACCATCTAACTGTTCTTAGGATTAAGTCTCTGCCCATCATCTATAAGATAATAATCATAGCAACAGCCTATCTTTTATCCTCAGGAAAGTTGCCATGTCAGTGAGCCAAGGATAGTAAGGGTTCCCAGCTTGTGGTGACTTTTATATATTTTTTAAATTCCCACTGGCAAATAAATAGGAGGATCCTGTAGTTGGGAAAGGAAAGAAAATGCCTTAGAAAAATATATTTTCTTGTATGATACAAGTTTTAAAGCTATAATAAGCTCTCCTTGAAGAAGAGCTTTTGCTAAAGTACATGGACCTATCACCACATGCAATCAAAAGTAGTTAAAAAAAAAAACAACTTGAACTTGATATCTGATTCCCCGCCCCCCCCACTGGAAGATGGGGGAGGGGGGGGAGAAGCAGAGAAGTCTAAGAGATCTGATCATAAATATTTTTCTTGAGAGGTAAAATGGCATTATTAAGCCTGGTCTGGGGGAGTTCTGTTGTTGTTTTTGTCCAGTTGCTAAGTTCTAGGTGTGTGCTCAGTTACTCAGCCGTGTCTGACTATTTGCGACCCCATGGACTGTAGCCCACCAGGCTCCTCTGTCCATGGCATTTCCCAGGCAAGAATACTGGAGTGGGTTGCCATTCCCTTCTCCAGGAGATCTTCCTGACTCAGGGATGCAACCCACATCGCTTGCATCTCCTTCATTGGCAGGCATATTCTTTACCACTCTGCCACCTGGGAAGCTAGTCTAGGAGAGTAAAGACATTTAAATAATTTTGATTGATTTTAAGATAGTAGAAAATTGGAACATCACCTGAAGGCTTTTCTGACCTGAGGGTTTGTATTTTACATTGACACCTGTTGAAAGTAACTAGCTAAGTCTGAGAGTATGGACAAATATAAACTAAAAGCTGATATCATGTAGTTGGAATAAATTTTTTTCGTTTGCATTACTTGTGTTGTCAGATAGGAAAATGTGGTAGAAAAGTCTGGATTTCATACACAATACACCATTAAATGGTTTTTCAAATGCTAAGTTAAGTTTAGAAAGAACTATGCTCAGCCTCTTGAACAAAATGTAAATGCATTCTTCTTCAGGTAGAATGGGGAAAATCAATTAGTCATTGTGAAGAAAGAGCAAAACAACTGCACATTACCCTCATAAAGTGAAAGTGAAGAGACGTGGTGAATGCAGCTTGCCTGGTAGTGCCAATAAAAGCATCAGCGGAGGACATAGTGTCTCAATGCTAAATAACTAAAGTTGCTTAAGAAATTATTGAAAGAAAATTTGTTGTATTTCTCAACCCTTTATAACTTCATTGTGATGTGACCTGGAAATGATCAGCGGAAAATATGTGTCCTCCATGTATGTTTCTTTGTCTTATGGAAGTCTTAACTGTTCATATAAATAAGTAATAGAATGAAGTACATTTTAATGGGTTTAGACTATCTTCTCTGAAATATTTAAGACCTAGAAATTGGAGTAGATAAAAGAGGGCAAAGAACAAAGCTAAAAAGAAATTCATATTTAGAAAATCTTGCATATGAATGAAATAAGTGAAACCAAGTAAGGAGATAAAGGCTCTTAAGAGTCTGAAAATGATGGATGTCATGTGTCATCTGGATTACAATTAGATGTCACCTTCCAGTGCTGTTTCCTATCTCACGGATGTGAGGTCACAGAGATGGCCTCAGAGTTTAACCTGAGACATTTATGCCACTGTCTGCATTTTCACTGTATTTCACTATATATCTCTATCTATCTATCTGTGTGTGTGTGTGTGTGTATGTGTGTATATATATATATATATAATCGTTCAGTTGCTCAGTCAAGTCCGACTCTTTGCGACTCCATGGACTGTGGCACTCCAGGCCCCTCTGTTCCTCACCATCTCCTGAAGTTTGCCCAAGTTCATGTCCATGGCATCAGTGATGCCATCCAGCCATCTCATCTTCTGATGCCCTCTTCTCCTTTTGCCTTCAATCTTTCCCAGCATCAGGGACTTTTCTAATGAGTTGTCTGTTCACATCAGATGACCAAAATACCAGAGCTTCAGCTTCAGCATCAGTCCTACCAACGAATATTCAGGTTGATTTCAAGATTGACTGGTTTGATCTCCTTGCTGTCCAATGGATTTTCAGGAGTCTTTTCTAGCACCACAGCTCAAAGGCATCAATTCTTTGGCATTCTGCCATCTTCATGGTCCAGCTCTCACAACCGTACATGACCACTGGGAAGGCCATAGCCTTGACTATATGGACCTTTGTTGGCAGAGTAATGTCTCTGCTTTTCAACACATCGTCTAGGTTTTTCATAGCTTTCCTGACAGAAGCAATCATCTTCTGATTTCTTTGCTGCAGTCACCATCCACAGTGATAATATATATATCATTAAATCCAAGGAAAATAGGGTTATTTCATAGCATGAAAGCACAATCAAAATCATAAAGTCCAACACTATGGGCAAAATTTTGGAGTACTTTATAAACTTTTATCAAATAAATGACCTCCTAGTATATAGTAACATAGTTTTGCATATACTTTGCAACCTGGAAAATGACCATCATAGAGACACCTGACATAGGATGCTTTAGAAGACATGGAAAGGTCTTTGATCGAGTGACTGGAGAGTAAAATAGAAATATAATCTCCAAAAAAGAACTGTATTATTTAGAACTTGGAATGACTTCTTCCATAGGAAAAAATATTTGAGATTTGCAGAAAATATATATGATAACATTTTTTTACTTTCATGTTAAATATTTGCCTGCATTTTTTCTTTTCTTTAATCAAGGCAATATTGCAGAATGTAGTAGTATCAGTGGGATCAGTGTTTAAATAGTTGGTTTATTCATTGATACTTCAGTTCAGTTGCTCAGTCGTGTCTGACTCTTTGCGATCCCATGAATCATAGCATGCCAGGCCTCCCTGTCCATCACCAGCTCCCAGAGTTCACTCAAACTCACGTCCATCGAGTCAGTGATGTCATCCAGCCATCTCATCCTCTGTCATCACCTTTTCCTCCTGCCCCCAATCCCTCCCAGCATCAGAGTCTTTTCCAATGAGTCAACTCTTCGCATGAGGTGGCCAAAGTACTGGAGTTTCAGCTTTAGCATCATTCCTTCCAAAGAACACCCAGGACTGATCTCCTTCAGAATGGACTAGTTGGATCTCCTTGCAGTCCAAGGGACTCTCAAGAGTCTTCTCCAACACCACAATTCAAAAGCATCAATTCTTCGGCGCTCAGCCTTCTTCACAGTCTAACACTCACATCCATACATGACTACTGGAAAAACCATAGCCTTGACTAGACAGACCTTTGTTGGCAAAGTAATGTCTCTGCTTTTGAATATGCTATCTAGGTTGGTCATAACTTTCCTTCCAAGGAGTAAGCATCTTTTAATTTCATGGCTGCAGTCACCATCTGCAGAGATCTTGGAGCCCCAAAAAATAAAGTCTGACACTGTTTCCCCATCTATTTCCCATGAAGTGATGGGACTAGATGCCATGATCTTCGTTTTCTGAATGTTGAGCTTTAAGCCAACTTTTTGACTCTCCTCTTTCACTTTCATCAAGAGGCTTTTTAGTTCCTCTTCACTTTCTGCCATAAGGGTGGTGTCATCTGTGTATCTGAGGTTATTGATATTTCTCCCAGCAATCTTGATTCCAGTTTGTGCTTCTTTCAGCCCAACATTTCTCATGATGTACTCTGCATAGAAGTTAAATAAGCAGGGTGACAATATACAGCCTTGCTGGACTCCTTTTCCTATTTGGAACCAGTCTGTTGTTCCATGTCCAGTTCGAACTGTTGCTTCCTGACCTGCATACAGATTTCTCAAGAGGCAGGTCAGGTACTCTGATATTCCCATCTCTTTCAGAATTTTCCACAGTTGATTCCACAGTGATCCACACAGTCAAAGGCTTTGGCATAATCAATAAAGCAGAAATACATGTTTTTCTGGAAATTTTCGATGATCCAGCGGATGTTAGCAATTTGATCTCTGGTTCCTCTGCCTTTTCTGAAACCAGCTTGAACATCTGGAAGTTCATGGTTCACGTATTGCTGAAGCCTGGCTTGGAGAATTTTGAGCATTACTTTACTAGCGTGTGAGATGAGTGCAATTGTGTGGTAGTTTGAGCATTCTTTGGCATTGCCTTTCTTTGGGATTGGAATGAAAACTGACCTTTTCCAGTTCTGAGGCCACTGCTGAGTTTTCCAAATTTGCTGGCATATTGAGTGCAGCACTTTCACAACATCATTTTTCAGGATTTGAAAGAGCTCAACTGGAATTCCATCACCTCCACTAGCTTTGTTCATAGTGATGCTTTCTAAGGCCCACTTGACTTCACATTCCGGGATGTCTGGCTCTAGGTCAGTGATCATACCATCGTGATTATCTTGGTTGTGAAGATCTTTTTTGTACAGTTCTGTGTACTCTTGCCACGTCGTCTTAATATCTTCTTCTTCTGTTAGGTTCATACCATTTCTGTCCTTTATCGAGCCCATCTTTGCATGAAATGTTCCCTTGGTATCTCTAATTTTCTTGAAGAGATCTCTAGTCTCTCCCATTCTGTTGTTTTCCTCTCTTTCTTTGCATTGATCGCTGAGGAAGGCTTTCTTATCTCTTCTTGCTATTCTTTGGAACTCTGCATTCAGATGCTTATGTCTTTCCTTTTCTCCTTTGCTTTTTGCTTCTCTTCTTTTCACAGCTATTTGATACTTAGAATTTTATATTTGGAAGTGTAGTACTTTATTCAAGATTCCATTCAAATTTTTCTTCTAAACTTTTTCTCCATCATAAAAAATAGGCATCTTTATTATGTATATATACTTTATTTCCTTATTTTTTAAAAGATAATTTTTATAGAGTGGTTTTAGAGTCACAGAAAAATCAAAAGGAAGTATAGAGATCTTCCATACACCCCCTGTTCCCACATATTCAGTCTCCCCCATTAGTATCATCTCCCACTAGAATGGCACACATGTTACAATTGATGAACCTACACTGACATATCATTATCACCTGAGGTCTCTAATTTACATTACGGTTCATGTTTAGGGCTGCATATTCAGTGGGCTTGGACAAATGTATAATGAATGACATGGACCCATCATTATATTATCATAAAGGGTATTTTTGCTACCTTCAACACTCTCTGCACTCTCTCTTTTCATCCCTCCCTATCTCCATTTCTTTATTTTTCTCTTAAAATATAATATACCATTTTAAACAATACTTCAGTTTTTTAGTTCTTAATACCCTACAGGTACAATCAACTCTACTGAAATGTAATTAAGAGGGCACGTATATAAATATGAGAGTTGAATTTTGGGAATGAGTGATGTTTTTTTTTCTTTGAATCAAAGGAAGAAGAAACATTTTGGATATACAACACATCAACTCACAGAAAATGGGTGAAAGTGGATGTGGTAATACCAGAAGAACTGAAGACATTCAAGGTATAAAAGGGAAAAACAAGTATTTTTTATCATAGGTTTAATTTTTAGTCTTGTAGTGAATTTATCACTCGTTGTTAATTTAAATTAGCATTTAAATTAGAAATACAAACTCATGTTTAGGGAGAGCAATTTCTTGTTTTCATTGTACCTACCTGTGCTCAAGTCAAATTTGCTTGAGTGGAGAAGCAAGAAAGTAACTACTATTTTTTTTTTAAAACAGAGTTAGTGTATTGATCAAATCTAGGAAAGAATAATACAGTTCTTATACTGAAGCTACAGGTTACTCACAAACAAAAGACTGACACATTCAAATTTTATATAATTCAGTATTCAACAAATGTTTTTGAAATGATGAGAATATTAACTACTCTTGTTTAAAGCATCCTCGTTCTCCATGGGCTTCCTCCCTAGCATCCCCAAACACTGTGCAGTACAACCAAGGAAGCCAGTTGCATTTGAAGCAGATAAACAATAAACCGGTATTGAAAAATCAGGGGAGTATATGCAAATATTTTGAATGCAGGAATTCACATCTTTATGATGCATGGGTAACTCTGTCTGTCCAAATATGCATCTGAAATATACATATGCTCAGTGGGAATGCTATCTCTTAAAATTATTAACTTGGGTTTTGTGTTGAATATAGAGTTGAGATTGTGCAGAAAAATATCTGGTAACATTTTAAACTTTCATATTGAGTGTTAGTTTGTCATTTCTTTTCTTATATCATGGCAATATTGCAATGTGTAGTAATGTCAGATCAACATTGAAATTCTGGTATTATTTATTGCTGTTTAGATTTTTATTTTTAAAGTACAGTACTTTAAGGTTCCATTCATTTTGTGTTGTATACAAAATACATAAATGTATTTATATTGGAGTGTAAGTGTAAAATAATGAGGCTGATTGTATGTGTGGCTTATGAAACCAATTTCATTCCTTTAAGGTAATATCACACTCATACATTTTTCTAGGTATTAAAAGGAGGACCCAAATGATATGAACTGTGACTATGCAGATTTTTTAAATCCAATTTGCAGCTGAATTTGGAACTTAAGAATCACAGCATTTTTGTAGCAATCTCAGAAGTTGAGCTTTATATCATAGCCCATTGAGTTAACATTTTGATACTATTTTATAAATTCTTACATATTTATGCAAACTTGATCTTAAGTAATTCTTAAATATATATTGTTCATGTTTTTGAAAAGAAAATTTCTCAGACATTTGAAGCTGGAAAAGACTAAAAAGAGTCAGTCTTTGTTCCTAGAATCTTATTTACAAATTAACAATATCGATGCAAAAAGAATACCCCCTGAATTACTATGCTGTACGTCTGAAACACAATATTATAAATTAACTATACTTCTAAAAAATAGATATACTTTTGTTGTATTCCATGAAAACCAAGCCAAACCCAATATCTAGTTCAGTGGTGATCAACAGAACTTTCTGTGTTAATGGCAATTTTATCTGTGTTCTCCAGTATAGTAGCCAGTAGCCACATGTGGTTATTGAATTCTTGAAATGTAACTATTAAAATGTGGAACTGAATTTTAACTTAATTTTAGTTCATTTAAATTGATATAGCCCTATGTAGCTAGTGACTGGAGAAGGCAATGGCAACCCACTCCAGTACTCTTGCCCGGAAAATCCCATGGACAGAGGAGCCTGGTAGGCTGCAGTCCATGGGGTCACACAGAGTCAGACATGACTGAAGCGACTTAGCAGCAGCAGCAGCAGCAGCTAGTGACTACCATATTGGATGGCAGAGAATAAGGCATCTGCTATACAGTTTTTGATTTCTCTTGGACCCTTGGTGTTACCTAATAATTGCTCTTGTTAAAACCTCAAGGGATATTAATACTTTCACATTATCTTACACTAGAAGAGCAATGTATGGTTGTTTCAACTTGCTAGTAGTTTATACCTTTAGAAAGCCTGCAATTTAGTTAGAGAAAATGAATTCATTTCCTTTAACTAGCACTTATTTGATTGTTAGAGCAATTCTTTTATAAGGATTAATATATTTTAAAATTTATTCTTTTAAAATGTTTTCCTATTCTATTGCATCCCTTTTTATCTGCCTGACATTTCACTTCCTACCTTCTAGTAACTAATTTCAGTAGTTAAAAATCCAAATGCATCTATAACTCTTGTTATATAAATAGCAACAACACTAATTTTTTCCTTGAATATTAAAGTCAGTGGGCTGTGAAAATGATGACCAAGTAAGTTTGCAGTCAGGGACATTGTTGGTGATTAAATGGGATCATGATCATGGGTGATTTCTCAGATCAGATCATCAGATCATGGGTGGTTTCTTAGACACCTCAGTGGCTCTAATGTGCCCATCAATCTGATGCATGTGAGTCAAGCTTATCAAATGGGAACTTTATTCTTAGTTGTATTTGCTTTATCTTTAAAAAAGGCATTTTTCTTAATAATTCTTGAATCTCCAGTATTATTTTTGGAGTCTTTTTGAAGAGATTTTTAAGGTCACAAAATGTTCTCTGTGCTTCCCTAAAGATTATTTTTGAAGGAACTGTTTTGAGCCACAAAGGTTTTATTGGGCTTGATGACCTGTGGGTCTACGCCTGTGCCCAGGCCCCGTCCAGACAACTTTGCTCTGCAGATGAATTCACCTGTGGCAGCGGCCAGTGCATTGCTCGAGAATCGGTCTGTGACTCTTGGCAGGACTGTTCTGATAAGAGTGATGAGGACCCGACAACTTGCTGTAAGTAAATTAATGGTTGACTCACTCCTATGCTCACATTCATGACAGTGGTTGAATTTAAAAGAGTCTTTATCTTGAACAAGGTGAAGTTAGTATGTATGAAGTAAGATGAATGTATGTTCTCACTTTGAAGCCATTAGCGCTATTCCTTGTGGACATCTCTATGCTAACTTAATGTTTTGGTGCTTTTTTTCTCACTCTCAGAATCTATTTGTTCAACAAATGAATAGTTGTGATGTTGAGTGAGGTGTGTGTATTTTGAGTAAGAGGAAAATGGATGGGAGAAGGAACCTATTTGTATTCTTCTCTTAAATACAAATTTACTATGGGTTAATAACTTTTTTTAAATGTAAGATTTTTTTCCATTCTGACCAATTATGTAGAAAGCTGTGGAGCAAGGAAAAAGAGAAGGAGGGCTGTCATTACCTTCCAGATAGCCATGATGATGTAGAAATCAGCCATGGTGGGTATTTACGACTAGGCAAAAAGGCCAAACTCCTTTATTTCAGACCTTTTATGAAGTCTTTGATAAGAGTAATGATAAGAAATTCTATTACTATTCAAACCTAGTTATATCAGAAAGGAAACAAAATTTAATTTACAACTTACATCATGGTTTTCATTCATATGAGGTAACTTAGCAACTAAAATATTTGTCTTTTTAGAAACAATGAATACAACTAAATGCATTCAATTTCTATGTCACAAACAGGAGGGTTTCTTAATTATTAAAAACTTTACATTTATTTTTGCTGCAGTGCTTTATTTTAGTGATATACTTTATTGAGCAACAGAAAAATATAACAAGATGGATATCACCTTTTTAATGAAAAGCTTTTACAATATGCTTCTGCTGATTGGTAAGTAAGGATTTTACTGATAGTAATGGACAAAGATGTAGAAAAGATGAGATGAGAAAGCAAGGAAGAAACTCTCTGCCTGTTTGTAAATAGCAGTTCAGTCTATTCCCAAGACACTTGGTTTTAACCATAAATTTAAGTAAAATAATCTCCTTACCAATATGATTTCCATGGATTTTTTTTGTGCCCTTTTTTCATTAGAAAAGAGGCATTTCATTTTCTCTAATGTGACTGTCACTTCCTCTTTTTTGCTTCATTAAAAAGTTTTTTTATTACAGACAATTTGGTTCATTTCTTGTGACAAATTCACCTTTCTAATGGTTTGTATTATTCTCAATTTCAATAATTGAGAGTAAATATATTTCTTGTCTTTTCAATTCCACATATTGAAACTTAAACTTATTAATAGCTTTTCTCCTTTCTTTCCCCGCAATTGAAGGATTCTTTATGCTATCCTTTTAACTGGTTTTCTTCATCGAATTTCATCTAGAATATTAGTAGATACTTTAGCATTTGATTTTGGACATACTTTCCCATATCTCTTTATTGGAAGTTTTATTGATTACTTATCTGGCGTTTCCCGCATAGATTATATCTTGATACCATTTTGCTGTTTCCTTTGTGTGAATTTAGGGACCGATGTCTGTCCTTATCAAAAAGTAGTTTTACTTCATAGTCAGCTAAAGTTTCCAAATAATGTAAGCTCATTTAGTCAAATAGTCAAAGAACACCTGGCATGCTTGCTTGATTTAGATCAACTTTAAATAGGAGCTATGACATAAAAAGGTGGCCATGTTACATATTACAAAACATCCATAGAGTTTGGTGTCAGCATGAGTATTTCATGTACATATTTGTATAATCATTTTTGCTTGGAGGAAATTATTGCATAGTAATGGAATTACTAGAATCTATATAAATGTTATAATGTTATACTGTTTTCTGCACTGAAGTATTTAACATGTGCAGCCCATGTGTAATATGCAAAACATGTTAAATACTATAGTGCATAAAATAGTGTAGCACTGTACCAATTCTAACAATTCCATTACTATATAAATTTCTCCAAGCAAAAATGATTATACAAATAAGTACAGGAAATAATCATGTTTACATCAAATATATATATATGTTTTGTAGTATGTAACATGGCTACATTCTTATGTCATATCCCCTATATAAAGTATATAAACACATGTATATATATGTTATTGCAACATAAGAGGCTTTCCTTTGACATTTTAATCCAATTTCAAACATTGTACAACATACTTTGAGTTTGTATTTTATAAAATTGAATTCATTATACAAATTTTTTTATAAATAGAATTTTCAGGTCCATAAAACTCAAGAAAAATGTTTTTATACCTTTTTTTAAAATGTCAGCATAGGATAAATCTCTAGTATAGCTCATATTGCCGGGAGAAATATCAACTACCTCAGATATGCAGATGACACCAAGTGAAAAAGTTGGCTTAAAGGTCAACATTCAGAAAACTAAGATCAAGGCATCTGGTCCCATCACTTCATGGCAAATAGATGGGGAAACAATGGAAACAGTGAGAGACTTTATTTTGGGGGGTTCCAAAATCACTGCAGATGGTGACTGCAGCCATGAAATTAAAAGACGCTTGCTCCTTGGGAGAAAAGTTATGACCAACCTAGACAACATATTAAAAAGCAGAGACATTACTCTGCTGACAAAGGTCCATCTATTCAGAGAGATGGTTTTTCCAGTAGTCATGTATGGATGTAAGAGTTGGACCATGAAGAAAGCTGAGTGCCAAAGAATTGATGCTTTTGAACTGTGGTGTTGGAGCCACTCTTGAGAGTCCCTTGGACTGCAAGGAGATCAAACCAGTCAATTGTAAAGGAAATTAGTCCTGAGTATTCATTGGAAGGACTGATGCTGAAGCTGAAGTTCCAAGACATTGGCCACCTGATGCGAAGAACTGACTCATTGGAAAAGACCCTGATGCTGGGAAAGATTGAAGGTTGGAGGAGAAGGGGCCGACAGAGGACAAAATGGTTGGATGACATCACTGACTTGATGGACATGAATTTGAGCACCCTCCGAGTGTTGGTGATGGACACTGCTGAGCAACTGAACTGATATTCATATATACAGCTTGAATACATCAGATTTTTTTTACTATATTCCAGAGGCTAAGTAAATATTAACTCATGAATATTATCAGTTGGTATCTGTGGTCAGTGTGATTTTTGCAAAAATGCATGTTTACTCAGGTAAACATTCTTTTGAAACCTGTGCCGCATC
>NW_011495023.1:3111795-3130967 GCF_000754665.1 Bison bison bison
TGTGCCGCATCCTTCACCTCCAAAGATTTCCTTGTCCTTCCCTGCCCTCCCCCCTCCACTTTTTTGTAGCCAAAACACTTGACCCAAGATTTATCTTCCTAACCGGGAGGGGCCGCGCATACAAGTGCCCTGGAAGCCTAGGTGCTGGAGGGTACCTGCCGCTATCTGCAGGCAGCAGAGGCGAAGGGCATGGCGGGGAGAGGGGCAGCCGGCGGTACCTGAGGCTGCGCCCCCTCTCCCACTTCCTCCTCCGCTGCCTCCTGGTTTTTCTCTGGCTCAGGTCAGTTAAGGGCCACCGAGTGTTTCAACATTTCCCAGCAGCGGAAAGGTTCAGGGCCCACCTGCTGCAGGTGAACCCCTGCCTGGGTCTAGCAGCCTCCACGACTGGCCCTTGCAAGTGAACCCACGCCGCGATGTCTTGGTACAGCGTTCATTCGGATGGTGGAAGGGGCGCCGCAGGACCCAAGACCCGCCGCCCTAGTGATCATGGTCCTGGGGGCGAAGGCACTGGCCTCTTGGCCATCGCCGCAGGTCACCCAGGTCCGGGGCCTCCCCTTAGCAGGGCATCCCCGTGTGACAGCGCCCCGGGACCTGGGCACTCCTGTGGAGTCCTCACCTTCGCCGCGGCTCCTCCTTCCTGGAAGAGACCAGTCCAGCGGAGGTGGGGGTGCCGAAGGGAAAGGGGGGCCACCCCCTCTGACACTCCGGGGCAGGTGAGGTGTTGCCGGGAAAGGTGCCCAAACGGCAGTGGTCCCTGCGGGAGAACGTGGCCCAGGCCGCGGTGCCAGTGAGCCACGGAAGGTTCAGGGAGGGGCGCACCGGGGAGCCCCGAGCAGCCGCTGGAGGAGGGAAGCCCGGACGCTGTGACCGCTGTGACCGAGGGGAATCAGCCCCTGAGGAGAGGGGTGGTGGCCAAAGAACCCCGAGCAGCAGCGAGGAGCGCAGGCCTTTCCAGTTCTCAGAGCAGGAGCAGGACTGTAAGCCCTGCAAGGACGGGGAAGCGCCAGTGCGTGGTTTACTGCAAGCAGTTTTGTAGAACTTGTCCAAAGTCCTCTAACCCTTCCTAGTGGAGGATATCACCTGTCAAAGTTCCAGATAGCTTAGATGCTCTTGCCCAGTAAAACTTCGCCACTGTCCACTCTTAAAGGCTCAAGATTGGTGTTGGAGATGCACAGGCAAGTGCCTGTCCTCACAGCTGCTGCTGCTGCTAAGTCACTTCAGTCGTGTCTGACCCTGTGTGACCCCATAGATGTCCCCACAGCACTTTGAGCTTAAAATACATCGTTTACATGAACACGAAAGACGGTTCAGAGAACGGGTGCTTGTGGAGCAGACAAGTGAGCTTTTTTTCATGCTCCTTCTCCTTTCTGCCTCTCCCATTTTAAAATACTACGCTAAACGTTGTATTTTTTTTTTTTTACAAGTATTAAGTATTGCAAAACAACTGGCAAAGTGTATAATACAGTATTGTTGACTATAGACACTACTTTGCTTAACCAAAATTTGTATCAACTGAACAGCATATGATTTCCAGTGTTTTCCATACCTGATGCAAGTGGAATCATTATTCTAAGTGAAATAAGCCAGTCACAAAAAGACAAATACTGCACAGTTCCAAACTATAGATTCTTGATGGTTATTAGTATGATCCTGTATAAAACAGGGACATTTAAGAATAAAATACTCATGCCATATATTTTCTCCAACATTTCTAAAAAGATGTAACATATACCAGGTATACATTGGTATATGCATACATGGTCTAAAGGTATACATTGGCTAGCAGAACAACTAACAGATCAGATCAGATCAGATCAGATCAGTTGCTCAGTCATCTCCGACTCTTTGCGATCCCATGAATCACAGCACGCAGCACGCCAGGACTCCCTGTCCATCACCAACTCCCAGAGTTCACTCAGACTCACATCCATCGAGTCAGTGATGCCATCCAGCCGTCTCATCCTCTGTTGTCCCCTTCTCCTCCTGCCCCCAATCCCTCCCAGCATCAGTCTTTTCCAATGAGTCAACTCTTTGCATGAGGTGGCCAAAGTATTGGAGTTTCAGCTTCAACATCAGTCCTTCCAATGAACACTCAGGATTGATCTCCTTTAGGACGGACTGCTTGGATCCCTTTGAGTCCAAGGGACTCTCAACAGGCTTCTCCAACACCACAGTTCAAAAGCATCAATTCTTCGGCGCTCAGCCTTCTTCACAGTCCAACTCTCACATCCATACATGACCACAGGAAAAACCATAGCCTTGACTAGACGGACCTTTGTTGGCAAAGTAATGTCTCTGCTTTCAATATGCTATCTAGGTTGGTCATAACTTTCCTTCCAAGGAGTAAGTGTCTTTTAATTTCATGGCTGCAGTCACCATCTGTAGTGATTTTGGAGCCCCCCAAAATAAAGTCTGACACTGTTTCCACTGTTTCCCCATCTATTTCCCATGAACTGGTGGGACCGGATGCCATGATCTTTGTTTTCTGAATGTTGAACTTTAAGCCAACTTTTTCACTCTCCACTTTTCACTTTCATCAAGAGGCTTTTGAGTTTCTCTTCACTTTCTGCCATAAGGGTGGTGTCATCTGCATATCTGAGGTTATTGATATTTCTCCTGGCAATCTTGATTCCAGCTTGTGTTTCTTCCAGTCCAGCATTTCTCATGATGTACTCTGCATATAAGTTAAATAAACAGGGTGACAATATACAGCCTTGACGAACTCCTTTTCCTATTTGGAACCAGTCTGTTGTTCCATGTCCAGTTCTAACTGTTGCTTCCTGACCTGCATACAAATTTCTCAAGAGGCAGATCAGGTGGTCTGGTATTCCCATCTCTTTCAGAATTTTCCACAGTTGATTGTGATCCACACAGTCAAAGGCTTTGGCATAGTCAAATATACCTGATTTTCCAACATATGCTACAATGTGGCTAAATCTTGAAGACATTATGCTAAGTGAAATATGCAGGTCACAGCAGGACAAACATTGTATAATTCTACTTACCTAGAGGACTCAAAACAGGAAGCAGAATGGTGGTTGCCAGAGGTTGAAGGGAAGGGAAAAATGAGAATGTTTAATGGGTATGGAGTTTGGCTTTGGGATTATGGGAAAGTTCTGGAGACACATGATGGTGACAATGTACAACTGTGTAAAGGTGCTTAGTGCCACTCAACTGGACACTTAAAAATGGTCAAAAAGGTAAATTTTATAATAAGTGTGGTGGTGGTTTAGTCCCTAAGTTGTGTCTGGCTCTTGCAACCCCATGGACTATATAGCCCACCAGGCTCCTCTGTCCATGGGGTTCTCCAAGCAAGAATAATGGAGTGGGTTGCCATTTCTTTCTCCAGGGGAATCTTCCTGACCCAGGAATCAAACCTGGGTTTCTTGCATTGCAGACAGATTCTTTACCAACTGAACTACAAAGGAAACCCATATATTTTACCACAATAAAATGTTGAAAAAATATATATATATAGTTCATGCAGAAAGACTGTGTGTGAACAAGGACAGAAGGATGGACAGATCAGTGTTTAAATTAGAGCAGTTTGGAAAATTCCATGGGAAAACTCTTTTAATTGAATGAAAAAATAGGGATGTTTTAGAGCATTTAAAATGCAAATAGAAATTGTGACACTTCAAAGAAGAAGGTACAATATTCAAGTGAAAGAAACTTAAACCAAGAATCCGGTGCAAGATGTTTAATTTTCAATATGATACTGTGCCTGAATGCTTTCCATATTTTGAAGAAAAATGTTGAATACTAAAATACCTCCTGAGGGTAAGGGATATATATGTACACTTAGTGGAGAAAAGATCTTGTGGGTTCTCAATAAATAAAATATTTTTGTTAGTATAATCATATTAAAACCTAGTGTCTGCTTAATGAATGTATAATTCCCACACAGACTTCTTTTCTTATACAATAGAGAACTGACTGACTGACTTCTGAACCGGGGAGTTCATAAATATTTTAATTTTCATGATCCAGAATTTTCCTCAGCTGCCACAATAAAATTCTTTTTCTCTTGCCAGTATGCTTCAGTGGTTAAACATGCAAGAGAAAGCTTTGTCATAATTTAAAAATATTACTCTAACTGATGAACTCAATGAAATTTCACTGAAATTATAAACTGTGGCATATCTCATCCTCTGATTAGAGATGGCTATATGTATTCTGCAGTCACAGAAATTTAAGTAAAAGCAACCAGATAATCCAAATCACTACTTGTCATGAATACAGTTTGTGTATAATATGAATAGGTACATTTTTAGATTTTATAAATATTTAACATTTAACACATGTGGTATCATAAGGCATTTATTAACTGCCTGCATGTGTTTGTCCCACCTGGTTTTACTTCAGATAATAACTTTATCTTAAATGTTTGGAATTATGTAGGGGAAATATTAAACTCCAGTACTTTGGCCACCTCGTGCGAAGAGTTGACTCATTGGAAAAGACTCTGATGCTGGGAGGGATTGGGGGCAGGAGGAGAAGAGGACGACAGAGGATGAGATGTCTGGATGGCATCACTGACTCGATGGACATGAGTCTGAGTGAACTCTGGGAGTTGGTGATGGACAGGGAGGCCTGGCGTGCTGCGGTTCATGGGGTCGCAAAGAGTCGGACACGACTGAGCGACTGATCTGGTCTGATCTGAGAGGAAATATTAACGGAAGAACTTCAGCTTTGGTGACTGGAATTTGACTTATATTTTATAGTGCAGTTAAGTTCTGGAATATTTAGCTTTAAGAAAGTCCTTTGACATGTACTGGAGTGAATGTCATTGGTTTAAAAAAAAAAAACAGCTGAGCAGTTCACTAAGATCTCTATAGAAATGATTGCATCATTTTATAGAGGTGATTGCTTCCCTGGTATCTCAGCTGGTAAAGAATCCGCCTGTGATGCAAAAGACTCCAGTTCGATTCCTGGGTTGGGAAGATGCCCTGAAGAAAGGATAGGCTGCCCACTCCAGTATTCTGGCCTGGAGAATAGTCCATGGCAAGGAGTCAGACATGACTGAGCGACTTTCACTTTCACTTTGCATCATTTTGCTTTCATATATCTTTATGGTGATGGGTTTTAAAAATTAATTTTCATTTTTCAAAAGACAGTGTTTTGGGTTTTGTGGAAAGTGCAATGATTGGCATTTTAACTGATAAAACATCCAGATAATGAAAGAAACGGTTAAAACTTTTCTTCTAAAGCTGAATTTCAACATGAATACAATCTATTTTGTCTTAAAATCTTTACGGGTTTTGTAGTTGAGTGATGCAGGCACAGATGTGAAACATCTGTGGAAGAGCTGGTGATGATTGGGTCATTTTGTACTTTCCATTTCCAGTCAGTGGTATAGCCATTTCATACCATTGCGTCTAACAGTGATTGTTCTCTGCATGGTCTTGCTTGCTTCCTTTGTGTATTAACCTGTAATTTGTTGCTCCAATAGGGCTATATTGAATATATTGCCCAAACAGGGCACTTGAGAGGAAAGAGGAGAGATATTAATTATTCTCCTTGGACATGGGTATAAACTGGAACATTTCTGGGCCAACCCAGATGGGGGTGCTTGTGGTTGAGGGAGGAGGGATTCCTTGACCAAGTTCACAGTGAAGAATTGGGAACTTGTTAACACATTTTGGAGGTCAAGTATATATTTAAACCTTGTCTATTTGTATATTCTTCTGACTGAGAAGAGCTGGGAGGTGGCTTAGCAGGTGGTGAAGTTCACAGAAGACCAAAGAACTAGATCAGAAGATTTTCTGGATGCTGGGGGAGACAGTCACAGTTAGGTCATAAGTTCTTAACACTGTCAAAAAACCGAAGAGGCTCTGCTTGGAGCAATAACTGGCTATCAATAGCAGTATTCCAGCAACACTGTAACCAGAGCTGAGAAAAGAAAAACATCCAGAAGCAATAGATTTCCAGTTATGTACTATGTGGGTGAACAGCATTTCCTTGTCATGTTGATTCACCATTAGGTTATGAGCAACATTTTCCCATTATTATATGGTAGTTAATTTGCTTGTTTTTATTTTTGGAGAATACATTTAAGGGGAAATAATATTTGCTTGTAGAGAAAAATCTTTTGTTACATATCCATTATATGACTATCTAAAGAAGCATAGCTCTAAGAACTAAACATTGAATATACATGGAGAGTAAATTTGTGGCCTTATTTGCAAAGCATCCTTTAGTGTTCTAAGAGCTGACATATTAGTGATAAAATATCTGGTCGTGACCCAGGCGTCCATTTTTATAGAAATTTGAATATTCTTTGATTATTAAGATATAGTGAACTTATTCAATATACTGGTAAAATTGGTCACATTTTAAAAAATTGAACAAAACCATTAAGAGCAAGCAGTGATGCAGTCGTTTAAATTTTGAGGCAAAGTCCCTGGTGTAGGGAGGCTTCAAAGTATAACCTTTGGTATCAGACAACTCAGTCTGGATATTCCATTTACTAAAATGTATCATAGGCAAGTTACTTAGCACTAACGTTTCCAAAAGATAATTATACTTGCTTTGTAGGGTGTTTGTGAACACAGATGGTAATATATGCAAAATACTTGGCACATACTTGGAGCTCAGTGGGAATACATCTATTCCTATTTTATTAAAGATCATAGAATTGTGATAAGGGGGAGCTGTCAAAACTTTAGGTGTTTTCTGACCAAGACCAAGAATTATTTTATCCTTCTTTTAGTTATGAAAATGCCTCTGCATAAAGAGGAATACTTGCAAATATGTTTTAAATTAATTTCATGGATTTATCCACCAAACTACTAATATAGGCTGATACAATAATTCTTATTTTAGGATAAGGAAACTTTATAATTTCTTGAAAGCACAAATCAAGTTGTTAGAATTTCTAGTGTACTACCCAGTCCACTGAAACTTGCTGTTTTCTTCCCTCACAAATTTGGTGACAAAGCTATGATTAGTGTTTAGGCCGCTTACTCTAAATCCTGACTTTCTCTAGAACTCGTTATCTTGTGATAAATGTAGGAACTTAAGTATTTTTCAACTTTGTAGTTGTGTATTAAGAGAAAGGAAAAAAGTGAAGTTCAAAAATATCTAATTTACCTGCAATCCAAAGTGGGCTGGGGATTTTTTTCTTTTCTTTTTTTTTTTTTTAGAGAAACTGTTAAACTAACATAATAGATTGAATTCTAAGGTGCTGACCTCAGGCTCTTCAGGTGTCCAGAATTAATTTAAATTCCATCCTTTTAACCATCCCAGCAGGTGAATCTTTTTCATCTTGGCAGTTGAACTGGTTACTCTGAAAAGCTGCAGAGTTTTACCTTGTGTTATTAAATGCAATAGAGATGGCCAACCAGGAAGAAATGTGCCAGGTGTAGATAGAAGAGTAGAAGGACGCTGCCTCACGCAGCACAACTTTGTGAGGTTGGAAAAAGCAAAACGACTCTGATGATCAGAAGACATTGATGGTTCTGACCACCTAAGTTGATGGGCTATGCTAGAGTCAGTGTTTCCCTGCTTGCTCCCCCTTTATTCTCTTTTGTTTTCCTTTCTGTCCATAACAGCCAGTCATCTCAGGTGTGACTTTGAGTCTGGTTTCTGCGGCTGGGAGCCATTTCTCACAGAAGATTCACACTGGGAATTCATGAAAGGGTTGCCCAGTGCAGACCACCATCTTCCTGATGCTGAGCACCCAACAAACACAAATCATGGTAGGATATTTTCCTCTTTTCTTTAAAAAAAAATTTTTTTTCCCCCTGTTTTGGAAGGATGATTCTGTGCATTTTCATTTCCCACTGTAGACTGTATAAGTGGAACTCTGGTTTGTCTTGCTTTCATTTCTTCTAATCAACTTCATAATTTGTGGTTGAGTTTCCTGAAAGGAGCATTAATTTAATAACAAAACGTTTTGTTACACCTTTTAAAAGGTGGGATTGAAGGCATGAAGAGGGGAAAAGTCTTCTGATAATTTTCTCTCGTCATGAATCATGTACAGTAGGCTTGCCTTCTTTTTGGAACAATCCAAGTTTTGCAAAACAGAATAGTTTAATCCTTTTTCTAGGAAAAGAGAACAGAGATTTAGCACTAGCTCGAAAATAAATTGCAAATACTCTAATACAACTTAATCACCCTTAAAGCTTCTTTGTAACAGTCTTACTTTTCCCCCCGTATATCCTTTTATTTTAACCAGCAGTACATTTTTTACATATCCCCTTCAAATAGAGCAACCATAACTATATACAGCATTCCACTGAAGGGTTGTAAAACTCCAGGGAAAATAGAAGGGTTTTGTTCTGTTTTTGTTTTGTTTGATGAATTGCAAAGGTACATTAGTTTCATATAACTTTATAATAACACAACTCTGCCATAGATCCTCTTTAAGCTTGCATAACCTCCACTAGATATTATATCTCTTTCTCCTTTGAGATTTCCAAAGAAGTACACCAAAACTAATAGAGTTGACTGTGTTTTTAGCCATTGGAAATTGGGGTTAGTGGGGAAGGATGTTAGAGGGCAGAGAGGGAGCCTGGCTATTCATCCCATCTGTTGTCTATAAACTCAGCTTATTATTTAACAGTAGATTAAGATCTTAATTTCTGCTCATGTGCCAGTGGGTCTTATTTTTCCCTTCAGATTCTGTAGCAGATTGGATTAAATTTACAGTTTAAAATAGGAAGGAGACTATTAATTATTGAAACTACATTTATTACTAGTACATTTCCTCAAAGTTTATATGTTTTCTTAAACCAATTGAGTACATACCATATATTAGACCTGGGTGTATACCAGTGGAAAGATATTTGAGTTGTTCCTACATTTTGGTGATTATGAGCATATAATTTAGACATAAATTTTCATTAGAGTTGAGCACTCTGTCCAATTCCTATGTATAATTAATGTTTCCACTCTGATTAGTAAAAAGACCCTACTGCTTCTGGCCCTTTATGATCTTGGGGCAGTGTTTCAGCTGCTCCTTTTAGAAGGTTTTCCTCCAGCCTCAGGTGGTTACCTTATGCCCACGCCCTGGTCAGTACTCAGGTGGAGAGTTGGAGGGAACTCTCTGGAGATCTCCGGAGTTCGCTCTCTTTGCAGCTCTCCTTTTCCTGGAACTCTGCTTCATGAACTTTGGCCACTTGTGTTTCCCCAAACTGCAGTCTTTTCAACTTGAGAAGACCACCACACTGCTGGCCTCCGCCTCCCTGATTGGCAGTTGAGAACTGGGTTTAGGTAGCAAGCTGGGAAAATGGTGTCGCTTCGTTCGTTTGTTTCCTCTCTCAGAGATCATTGTGATTCTATATTCCCATTGTCCTACATTTGAAAACCATTATATAATATAAATTGTTTTGATTTCTTTGCTAGGGTAAGATAGAAGACTAAATCTGATGCCTGATATTCAACCTTGCCTTAAAACAGAAAAAAGCCTAATTCCTTTTGTTAATTTGCTTAATTTCTTTGGTCTGGGTATGCTGTAATATATCTAGCCATCCTCTTATTGCATAACAATATTATGACAATGCTGCAAAATCTATACTGGTATGCATTTTCTTATATGGGGATCTTTAATTCTATGTAGTAAATAACTAACAGTGATACTCCTATTTTTTACAGAAATGTACTTTCTCTCAAAATTGTAATACTTAAAATTCTAGCAGCAAAAGGAGTACTGTTTTCTATTTGTCTACCATCAATAGACATGCTATTCTCTTAATTAAAAAAAAAACTTACGTGTAAAAAATGATTTCTCATTTCATCACTTCCCTGGTGGCTCAGAGGTTAAAGCATCTGCCTGCAATGAGGGAGACCTGGGTTCGATCCCTGGGTTGGGAAGATCCCCTGGAGCAGGAAATGGCTACCCACTCCAGTATTCTTGCCTATAAAATCCCATGGACAGAGGAGCCTGGTGGGCTACAGTCCACGGGGTAGCAAAGAGTCGGATACAACTGAGCGACTTCACTAAGCTTTATATAAATGGAAATATATAACCTTGATTTGTATTTCATGGAAAGATGATCTTTTTCAAATGTTTCTAATTTTTTCCATTTATTTAGATCTTTAATTTCTCTATATTTGAAGCTTCAGTGTATAAATTTTAAAAAGATTTTGCTAATATTTCCTTAGGTTTTTAAAAACTTTTGCAGCTATTGTAAATGTCACATTTTAAAAACTTAATTTTTGGAGTTGTTCCTGTATATATAAATGTAGTTATATTTTAAAATATTGACCTTGTATTCAATGACCTTGCTTATTTTAAAATTATAGTTAAGAATTTATAAATTATGGGCTCATAATTATTTTGTCTTCAAAGATTGACAATTTTATTTCCTTCTTTCTAAATCTTAAACTCTCTATTTTCAGTTTTATTGCTCTGACAAGGACCTCTGGAAAAATGTTGGCTAGAGATGGTGATAGCTGCTGTACTTGTCTTATTCCTGTTGAGGGGAAAAATTGTCAGTAATTCAGCCTTGAATACTATAGTTACTAAAAGGTTGTTTTGTATTAGATAAAGATGTTCCTATTTGTAGTGTTAAAGTTTATGTATATGTGTGTGTGTGTGTTGGGGGGAGCCTGGGGTCTTATGATTGTATTTTATGATGAAGTATTTTTGGATATACTTCCAAAAATATATCTCTGGATTTATTTTCTTACAAGCCTGCCCCACAGAATGCTCTGAGTTAAGAGACCTATGGAATTATAGCATACCAGAGTGACTGTTCCTGTTTCTTTGGTATTTATTTAATAAATAATTAAAATAATAATTATTTTGTCTCTGAAGATATTTTTAATATAAATATAATTAATAAATATTCAAAATATTTATTTTGAATTAAAAATATTCAAAATATTTTGTCTTCAAAGATATTTTAAATATAAATAATAAACATTCAAATATAAATATAAATATTTGGATTTAATGATTTATTAATTATTTAATCTGTTAAAACTGGGTTTATGATTTTCAGAACATATTGTGATAATCATCATTGTGATATTATCTTTTTTGTTTATAATAAAATAATGATTTTTTCAAACATTAAACCACCCTTGTATTCCTGACGCAAACTTCTTTTGACTGGTTTTATTTATGATTTCTTCCTGCATAATGGTATATTTGTGATATTTTTACCTAAATTCATTATAAGGTATTTTCTAATGTTCTCACAGCATCTAAGGAATCCTTTTTGGGCCATATTGCATTACAAGGGGTGCATCCTTTGCAAAAGGTGAGGTTGAGGCTGGCCTGGACAGTGTAGCCTGGGGAGGCTGACCCCTCCATTCTTTATTTTTATACTGTGCTGGTCAGCTAGCCCCTCTGGTGTTACAGGAGTTTTACAAGAACAGTTTTACGATGAACAGTTAAGATAAACAGAAACAGTCTCTTTGGTATGCTATAATTCCATAGGTCTCTTAATTCAGAGCATTCTGTGGTCCAGGCCTGTAAGAAAATAAATCCAGAGATATATTTCTGGAAGTATATGGGCCTGGGGTCAGAGTTCATTCTCTTTAGGGTCTACCTGCATATATAAATTTTAAGTCAATACTGTCTGTTTTTCAAGCATTTGGTTAAAATGTTCTCTAGATGGCATTTAGCTTCCACATCAGTTTTCACTAATGTAATATTTTCATAATATTATCTTTTCGTCTAAAACATGTTATCTCTTTTCACTTAATCAGAAGTCTTATAGTTTTTCATGGAGTTTTATGATGTTCTTCATACAAGTCCTGTCCTTTTCTTGTTAAATTTATTCCTACATATCTTGTATCATCATTGTTAATTGTGAGTAGAATATTTCTTATCATTCTATATTCAGGGTCTTATTGCTAAAATAAATTAAAAAACTTAGAAGTATTTCTCTGAATTTACCTTGCTAAATTCTCTTATTGATACCTGTCTTTATTAAAAGAGAATTTGTTGGGGTGTCTGATTTTACAATTACATTATTGGCAATACTGGAACTCTATCTCTACTTTTCTGTTGTATTTACTAGAAATTTTATTTTCTTGACTTGCACATTTGCTAGACCTATGAGATAATATTAGTCTAAGATAAGTAATATTATCATATTATATCATATCATAATATTTCCTCTAATTAGTAATAGTGACAGAATTTTCTAGGTAGTTTCTCATTATAATTAAAATAATTTTGTTGTTGGCCATTGAAGACATTATTTATTTTGAGGTAGATCATTAATCTTTATTGTTTCTTTTTAACATTTTATTGAGGTTATTGGGAATGAATGACTATTTTTCACAGTCTTTTCAATATTTGTTTATAAGGGTTTCCTGGTGGCTCAGACGGTAAAGACTCTGTCTGCAATGCAGGAGACCCGGGTTTGATCCCTGAGTCAGGAAGATCCCCTGGAGAAGGAAATGGCAACCCAGTCCAGTATTCTTGCCTGGAAAATCCCATGGATGGAGGAGTCTGGCCAACTACAGTCCATGGGTCGCAAAGAGTCATACACGACTGAGCGATTTCACTTTTGCTTTCACTCTATATGACTCTATTATTTTACTCTTTAATTTGATCTTATTGACTATGTTGATAAGACTGTTAAACCAAACTTCTATTCTTGGAAAGCTCATTGGTCGGGGCACAGCATTTTTTTTTAAGAATTGCAAATGCAATTGATACATTTTAATTAGAGTTTTGTATCTATGATCATGAGTGATATTGATCTATAGTTTAATTCTCTTTTCATCATTTTTAACATTAGAGATATCTGGCACCATAAAATGAGTCAAGGAACTGTTCATATTTTCCTAAAACCTGTGATATATGAAAGTAATGTGCAAATATTTGTTCTTTAAAAATAAAATAAATGGTGGGGCCATACACCCTGGTAGATTGTTTTCCTATCACTTTTCCAGTTAATTTTGTGGGATAATCAACTTGTTCAAACCTTTTGCTTCTTTTAGATTTTGGAGTTTTAGTGTTTATGTGTTTCATCCTTCATTAACTGCTTGTTCGAAATTGTCCATATTGTTTTAAATGACCAGAGGAGTAAGATCTTTGAATATTGTTAATGTTTAGAACTTTTATTAGTCTTTTGGCAATATTCAGTTGATTTTTACTTGAACCTGAAGATTTTTGAGCTGGAATAATTTTTCAAAGTCATCTTTTCCTACTCTTTTATAGGTGAAATAGAGAATTTAATGAACTCATATACTCTTTCTATTACTCTTAGTCTGGAGTTGGGAACAGTGGGCATTATCCTTCCCAATTGGGTTTGGATTTAAAGCCCATAGAAACTGGGTTCTGTTTTTCTCACTCAGAGACTGCACTGCTGACTTGCAGCCGTGGTAGTTTGGTTAAACATGTGGTGGTACCTGTAACACATTTAATTATGAAATCCTTTTCATTCTGTGCAATCAGCGTTGATCTGGCTAAGAAAATTCCCTTCTGAATGTGTTTTATTTCATCAAAATAGTTGTTTTTACTATTTTGTGATTATCAAAGGGCAGAATCAGACCTTGACATTGTGCAGCATAGACTACCTTGTAAATTTTCATTAGTCAAGGAAGCTACCCTGACCACTCTTCTGAATGTGTGATCTTTCCAGCTGCTTAGAGATGTTATCCCCGTTGTACATTTGCCATTAGCACTTCCATTGTAGTTAAAATCTAAAAGCAGTTATTTTGTTAACACTCAGATTACATCTTTAATTAAGCTTTCATTCCCACCAGCACAGACAACAATGACAAACATGTAAGCCCCAGGAGAAACCAAGCTCATTCTATAGGCTCTCATCTTTCAGTACATCCAGAAGAAATTTACAAGTAAAGATCTCCTAGGAATTTTCTAAAGGCATGCTGAATGTCTAATTGTAAATTTAGAAGCTTCGTTTAATTTAATTTCAAACCGTGACTTGAGTTAAGCCAATAAAACATGTTCATTGAGAGAATTTAGATCAAGAGCTTATTTTTCATCAATGAGATTTTATTTCAAATATTTAGTGTTATCCATATGACAGCAATTCATGGTTATCTCTGGAATTTAATGGTAAAGAAGTAAAAACGTAATTTTCTTTATCTGATTGACAGTTGAATGTGTGCACGGTTGAGCTATTAGAGCAAAGAACCGCCAAATGTACAAGAGAAGAACTTTTATCCACATGACTTTATGTTTGTTTTTGCAGGATCATTTATTTATTTTGGGGCACATCAACCACCTGCAGTGGCCAAGCTTGGAAGTCCTGTTCTTACAAAATCAGTCACTGCCTCTACCCCATGTCAGGTAACCAATTACTGGAATTTTCATTGGCCAGTCTGTGGTTATAAACTGTTAGGCTTGGGTTACTCCAGCTAGTAAATGCCTCCTATGTTTTACTACTATTTTCATGATGTATTGAGAGATCTGTGTGAGCTATTTCAACAGGAAATGTCATGTCATTCCAAAAGACATTTACAGCGTATAACTTGCACCCTTTGTTCGGGGGGCCTATTCAAAAATATTTCTATCATTTTGTATTCTTTCCATGTAGTTCTTTCAATAATTTAAAGCTGTGGATACATGTTGCCCCAACTGCTTGTTATTTTGGCCAGAAATGTTGCTAATAATTGAGGAAAATAAAAGCAGTTTAACAAATTCTGTTGAAAACAAGATGAAAGGGTGAATAAATGAAGACAAATCTGTGCAGGAAAAATAAATATATTTCCAGAATTTTATTTTTTCAGTTAGTCTTTCTGGTGCCACTAAACACAGACCAAGCGGTAAAACACTCAGTTCATTCCCACAGCATAACAGAGAAGAAGGCGAGGGAACTTTGGAGTCAGATGAACCTGGTTCCAATTTCACTTCTGCCACAGATGATATGCTCTGAGACTCAGTGTCCACACTGGAAGCATAGTGTTAGTACACCTACTTCACATGGTTGTGAGAACTCAAATGTGATTAAATAAAGGATCTGGGAAAGTATTTGGGACATAGTAGGTGTTCAATAAACATAATCCTTCCATTTTTCCATAACACTAATGTTTCCATTAGAAGTTTTTATCCTTTTGAGAGTTCTAACATGTCTCTGAGCCTGTAGATTTCAGCTTTCTTTTTCTCCCTTTACTTATCAGAAAATAATGAAGGAATCAGTAGTCCCACACACTAAATTCATTGCCTGGAAATGCAGGGTTACAGAATTAATTCAGGCATTCCTGGTGATAAATTACAGATCATTCAGAGGTGTAAATTTAATTATACTTTCAGCATGGTATAAGCCTGACTGAGAGTGCCTGCAACTCTTAATAGATTGTCCTACTCTTTTTATTTTTTCCTTTGTTTTTTTGTTGTCCATATCTTTGTGAGAATTTGGATTAAAACAATGGCCTGAACTCCACCTCCATCTCACCCACTTGGACTCTAGACTCTCCCACCTTTGGTTTATTTTAATTAAATCTGATGTGATAGATATAGATTTTTTTGGAGAACTTGTGAAACATTTACTTGCTCTTTAAAAGCACTTTACAGACTTACTGAACTTTAACTCAAGATCACATACCAAAGTAATGCAACTGCTGTTGTTAAATTCATTAAAGACTGGATAAAAAGGAATGGAATGTATTAATTCTGTCTCTTTTACAGAAGTATGGAAACTAAAATTAAGAACTTATTAGAAATTCTGAGACTCATTAAGAAATCATACAGCTCTCTTCTTTTTCAAGATGATTTGCATTTCCTGTTGTGTGTGGGTAGCCATTAATTTGTGGTCATTGGGATTGACCCACAATTTATGATTCTTTCCACTTGGGGACATTTTTCTTTATTGTGGCTTAAATTTGGAGCTTACCTATGGGAGCTATTGGGGTGGAGCCTCAGTAAAAGCAATGAGCAATTTAGATGCTTTGTTGTTTGTCTCTCCACCTTTGTTCTCAGATACTAATTTAGGGGCTTGCCTTGATTTGTGGAAAAATAAGAGGTTACAGAGGAAGACTGCCAGAGGAAGTCTTTGTTCCCTTTTAACTGCATCTGCTTGAATGTTAGGAATATTTGAGTTAGAAGGGTGGATATTTGGGTTACTTCATAGTACTTTCCAGCTTAGAATTATTATTTAATTGTTATAGGTTATTCATAGTCTGAGATGGGCATAGCCAAAGAGAGATCCCATAGGAGTATTTTAAGAATATACTATTACTTTTTTAGAAGTCTGTGGTAATGTGTGTTTCTTTCTTTCATGAAAGTTACAAAATAAGCTAACAGAACAAATTCTTATCTTCCTCAGTAACCAGAAAATGCAGCTGATCTTCCTAATTGGAACCTATTGATCATAGCTGTATTCATGGAATAGCAAATGTTCTTTGTAATAAAATAATAAAGAGAGGCAGTGAGATAACCAAAGTGAGGAACTTTGATATGATTAAAGCTTTCATCTTATGAAATTATATGATTTTTTCTCTACATAATCATATCAGGCTAATACAGCTAAGAATATATTTTTGAAAGGACTTTATGAAAGGAATATGAAGCTTTCTTTTGAAACTTTTTCTAACAGACTTTTAGGGTCATTTTGCATGAATTACCTTGTACTTTATGTGTAGACTACACATGCCATCGACATACAGAATTGGTCCTGCAACTATGCAGTATTCATGGTGTGGACTTTTATTTAAAAGCTTCAAAAACTCCTTTAGTCACTGGTGGAAATTTGGCATTTTTCCTTAGAATAGCCAGGAGATAGGACACACAGAACATGTGGAAGCCAGAAGCTAGTATTTCTTATTGCTGTTGAAATACTGTTACTGTTTTTAATAAATCAGGAAATATAGAATATGAAAGAGGTTTGTGAGAATATTAATATTTTCTGAGCTCTCATATTTGAGTTACTGTTTGAAAGACCAAATATCTCACTTCACAATTAAATACAGCAGGACTGATAACATGAAGCTTTTGCTTTCAATGCTATTAACAGTTTATCTGTTTGACTTTTGTTCTAAATTCCCCAACACATACTTGCTATTCTAATAGTCTTTAATTTAAAAATTCTTAAAATTAAAAAAAAAGTCAATGGGTATATCAGGAAAAAGATTGATGAAACAAAAGATAGACTGGTTCCAAAAATAAAGTTTGAGGGCCAGGCTACATGTTTGAATTGAAGTATCCCAGCAGCTAGTACAGAGAGACATGTGAGTTGTCATTTGGCTCAGGTTCAAGGAATTAAAAAACAAAAGAAAAATAATTCTTCTGAGACTCCTGAGTGCATACATACAAGTGTACATGTTCTTTCTCTGACTCAGTGCACACCTGTTACTTCCATACTCCATGTGGATATTAAAGGGACAATAGAAACACATTTGTCATAATATAGAAAATATTTGCCAAAATATAGAATTTAGTGAAGGATACTAATAGCAGTTCAGTGTTAAATGCTTCACAGCATGATAAAAAATATAATATATGTAATACCAGAGTGGGTAGCCATTACCTTCTCCAGAGGATCTTCCTGACCCAGGGATCAAGCCCAGGTCTCCTGCATTCCAGACAGATTCTTTACCATCTGAGCCACCAGGGAAGCCCAATATATAATATTATCTGTAATTATGTGTAATGTATAAAGTAACAACACATACATTAAACATATATAAGATATATAACATTTAACAATATAAAATGTAACAGTGATAACCCACTTGTAGCAACTCTCTCAATGAGTTTTAAGAGGCCATGTTTTATCATGTTCCCCTACTAGAGTGATAAAGTCTTATCAGAGAGAAATTTAGGAAATTTGCGGTGGGACTTGAAATGGTGCAATCATGATTTGTTCTGTTTTCTTTACTCCAAGGATAGGATTAGATCATGTTAGAGATCCTGGGCTTCCCAGTGGCGCTGGTGATAAAAAACCCACCTGCCAGTGCAGGTTAGATGTAGAAGACTGGGGTTTGTTCCCTGGGTCGAACTAGAGTGGGTTTCGATGTATTCTTGCCTGAAGAGTCCCATGGACAGAGGAGCCTGGCAGGCTGCAGCCCTGCGGGGCACACAGAATTGGACACAGCTGAAGCGACTTTGCATGCATGCATACATGTTAGATATTCTAGAGGAAACAATGGATTTTGGGGAAAAGTTGAGCAGATATTCTTTCTTATTGGACATGGTTAAAACACACCCAGATTAATCATTTAGATGAGAAAAGACTATATTTTATTGAAGACTTCAAACTTCCGCTTAAGCTCATTCAGATAAAAAAGTCGGTCAAAAGCATCATTATGACTAGTAGTCATAAGAATCACTATAGTAGTAGTAGTGTTAGTCACTTAGTCATGTATGACTCTTTGTGACTCTATGGACAGTAGCCCACCAGGCTCCTCTGTCCATGAGATTCTCCAGGCAAGAATACTGAAGTGGGTTGCTATGTTCTTCTCCAGGGGATCTTCCCAACCCAGGGATTGAACCCAGGTCTCTGTGCATTGCCTGCGATACAAGAGACCTGGGTTCAATCCCCGGGTCAGGAAGATCCCCTGGAGAAGGGCATGGCAACCCATTCCAGATTTCTTGTACTCCAGTATTCTGGTAATGTTAAAGGGGGATGTATGAGAGAGACAGATGAATGCTCCCTCTCTACTACATGAACTTATTCCCAGCTGAGTTTTGAGGAGTTACAGATATCTTGTTTCTTTCTCTTTTTTTGGTGTATGCATGTTTTATTTTTTTGTCTTATTCTGGATCTTGAAGCTACAACAGGTGTTGGAAACACCAGACAGGGGTCGATGTTTGTGGCCGAGAAAACAAAGCTAACTGCGCATTTGGAGAAAATGAGAAAAGACATGAAGATTTGACCAATAAGCTCCCTCATAGGGAAGCAAAAGGAGTCAAGAGCATAAGAAAGTTGAGGAAAAAAGCAGAAAATCTAAAGAGTAGAGTTCTGATTGGAGACAAACCCAAATCAGATGAAATAGCAAAGAGAAATAAAGAAGACATTATTTTGAGCTTCTAAATAATGTCCTGTTATATCTGTTGCTGCTGCTGCTGCTAAGTCGCTTCAGTCATGTCCGACTCTGTGTGACCCCATAGACAGCAGCCCACCAGACTCCCCCGTCCCTGGGATTCTCCAGGCAAGAACACACTGGAGTGGGTTGCCATTTCCTTCTCCAAGGTATGGGAGTTGGTGATGGACAGGAAGGCCTGGTGTGCTGCGATTCATGGGGTCGCAAAGAGTCGGACATGACTGAGCGACTGAACTGAACTGAATATGTATTACAGT
>NW_011495023.1:3131067-3157625 GCF_000754665.1 Bison bison bison
AGCAGCCCACCAGGCTCCCTCATCCCTGGGATTCTCCAGGCAAGAACACTGGAGTGGGTTGCCATTTCCTTCTCCAATGCATGAAAGTGAAAAGTGAAAGTGAAGTCGCTCAGTAGTGTCAGACCCTCAGCGACCCTACAGACTGTAGCCTACCAGGCTCCTCCGTCCGTGGGACTTTCCAGGCAAGAGTACTGGAGTGGGGTGCCATTGCCTTCTCCTAATAAATAATTCCTAGTTGTTCCTAATCATATTGTTTTGTAGAGATTGGCCTTTCCTCTGGGAATATCACAGGGCCCTGTAGAAACAGAGTAGCAAGATTAGTTATTCAGCCTGCACTCAGTAACTAATAGTATAAGTCACGCATAACTAATAGTGTAAGTCACTCAATAAGATGTCCTTTCTTTTTATAGTAAAATGAATGATTCAGTATTTTAAAAAATATATACAAATAATATAAAATCAGAGAATACAATTAAAAACAGTAAATTAATTTGAGCTTCATTTCTTTTCTCTCCAATTTGCAATTAAAGGAATTGCTTTGTTGGAAGCTTTTTAAACCACATAAAATTCTCTTGAATAAATTGATTCAGTGTCTTGCATAGTCATCTTGTACATACAATCCAAGCTGTGGATATACAACTTACTGAAAACCCAGAAGAAATAAAAGCAAGCCTTTAATATTAACACTTTATATAACTGCTTTTTTTTTTTTTTTTTTCCGGCAGGGGGGCACACCAGGTCATAGTTCCCTGACCAGAGATTGAACTCTTGCCCCTTGCATTGGGAGCACAGAGTCTTAATCACTGAACCACCAGGGAAGTCCCTATATCCCTGCTTTTTAGTGAATCAGACAAAAATCAAGATAGTAGTTTCCTTTAAATGATAATTAATAAATACATTTTAAATGGTTGGTATCATTGTAATATGGGCTTCCCTGGTAACTCAGTGGTAGAGAATCCATCTGCCAGTGCAGGAGATGCGGGTTTAAACCTTGGGTTAGGAAGATCCCTTGGAGAAGGAAATGGCAACCCGCTCTAGTATTCTTGCCTTGGAAATCCTATGGAGAGAGGAGCCCGGTGGGCTGCAGTCAATGGGGCCACAAAGATTCAGACATGACTTAGTGACTAAACAATAAGAACAACAACATGATTTTAATATACATGCTTGATAGTTCTTTTTAATAGAATTTTCTGTGATGAAATTGTCTTCTGCATCCACTATGGAAGTCAGTAGCTACAAATAGCTATTGAGCATTTAAAATGTGATGATAACATAGAGAGTGAATTTGTCATTTTGTTGAATTCATTTACATGTAAATAGCCACACTGTTTTCATATGCTTGTCATTATATGCTTAATTGTTCCTTTTCGTTCTCTCCCATAAAACTTTGAGGTCCCTAAGGACACCTGATTCCTTGTACATTTTATGATACATGGCGGGGGGTGGGGGTTCTCTCTTTATTACTCTCTCTGAAGGTCTTTAGACATTTATTTATTTTTGGCTGTGCTGGGTCTTGGTTGCTTTGCGGGAGCTTTCTCTCATTGTAGCGAGTAGAGGCTGCTCTTGGTGGTGGTGTGCAGGCTTCTCATTGCGGTGGCTTCTCTTGTGGACACAGACTCCAGGCACACGGGCTTTAGTCGTGGTGGTGTATGGACTTAGTTGCTCTATGGCATGTGGAATCTTCCTGGACTAGGAATCGAACCTGTGTCCTCTGCATTGGCAGGGGGATTCTTATCCACTGTACCAAGAAAGTCCTATAAACATTTACTCTAACACTAATGCTGATAGTCCTACTCAAACTTCCTTCTTTTCTTTAGTATCTATTAACTGAATACCTACTAAATACAAATTGCCCTAGTTGGTTCTATGAGGAATTAACAACGTGCATTGTGATTTTGAGTTCATGACATAATGTTACACTGCTGCTACTGCTGCTAAGTCACTTCAGTCGTGTCTGACTCTGTGTGACCCCATAGACGGCAGCCCACCAGACTCCCCCGTCCCTGGGATTCTCCAGGCAAGAACACACTGGAGTGGGTTGCCATTTCCTTCTCCAAGGTATGGGAGTCTGTGATGGACAGGAAGGCCTGGTGTGCTGCGATTCATGGGGTGGCAAAGAGTCGGACACGACTGAGCGACTGAACTGAACTGAATATGTATTACAGTGGGAACTACAGATGTTGACTACGTTCCTGTCTAAAGTCATAGCTGTATTAACTTTTGTACAGTATTTTCACCCTGACCAGTATTAAATTTGGAAAGATTCTGGGAGGTTTCTTGGACTATACCAAACTAAACAATTCTCCTCAAATCTCTATAAAGCCAATTCACTTTTAAAAACTAAATTAAATGTGAAGTTCTAAGCTCTTATCCAATTGAATATAGATCCCATTGGCATTTACTCTTAATGCACTATTAACCTCGCACGGGTAATGTACTGAGTGACAATTTGACAGCTTGAAATTCTGGTGCGGCATGCACAACTCTTCAACTAGGTTTAAAGCTCTGTTTTGAATATTTACAAAGTTGGAACATGCTGAAACTATAGCAGGGATCTAAAATTTAATTGTGGTAGGGGACCCTGTAGCCTCCCTTTCCACAGAATTTAATTAAACAGTTCCATTTGACTTTATGTTTCTTGGTTTGCCTCAAGACCTGAGTGTAGGTGAGCTTGGTGGTAAAATCTGATATGAAATGGATGATCAGAAAGGATGCTTTGACCAAGTGATGGCAATTCGGTAGCCACTGAAAAAAAATGTGTACCACATTGCAACAGAGAATGCTAGATGTTTCAAACAGTTTTTTAGAAGACATTACACATTTTTTTTCAACTTTCATCTCCACAGAAATTGGTACCCACAATGACATAAATGGGATAATAAATAAATAAATAATGCATGTAATAATGCCTGTCCATGCAGCAAGGTAAAAGTCCAGTGATGAAGGGAAAGAAAAAAAAAGCAGGAATTTAAAATGTAGTGAAACTGAAAAGGAGTCACTTTGAGTCGAAAGAGAATGATTTAATTTCTCAGGAGCCTCGTCTCTGAACAATGCTCTGTCTTTGAAACATGAAGCATTAGAACTCTATGGCATAATGAGAGGAAGAAAAAATTGCTGTTGTGTCTGAACCTGGTTTTGTGGGGTTTTTTTCTTGATATATTTTGTATTATATCATCCAACCACTGAGGCAATTAATTTTCAACTTGCCTTGTGTCCAGTCCTTAGTAAATGGTCAGTAAATATTGGTTGAGTAATGATAGTGCTGAATTCCACGTTATAGCTGCAGCTGTCAGCACCTAAAATAATCCTCTCTGTTTTCTCCACTACCTCGTTAACCTGTCAGTCCTTTAGATTGTGCCACCATTGATGGTGAGTAGGAAACAAAATGATCAAACCTGGGCTCCCTAACCTCAAAAAGAACATTCTCTAGTTAGATTAAACTATTGATAAACAGTACTATGTGATCTCCCAAGGTTTTTGCTAATGTCACAACAAAGAAGGAATTAATGAAAAAGTATTCCTTGCTGTCTTCTTTTACTTGAGGAAATTTTGAAGACATCAAAGAGAATAAATAGCAGTATGTGATTTTGTAATTTGAGTCAGATATAGAACGTGTGTCTTCCTATATTCATAAGAAGCAGGAAAGCAAGAGAAAAGGGTCCTAAAATTGTTCCCTAATGATGTAGACAAATATTTGTCCTCATGCTTGTCTGAGCAGGATGCTGGTGTCCCATGTCTTTAGACAGCTCTATAGCATGTGTTTAAAATACCAGTTAATGTAACTGCCTTGCGCCTTTTCTTAAGGAGGGGCCACAAAGGCTGGCAGAAGATGTACTTAGCATTTTCTGGGTATACATATTTGGAGGAGAATTAAGATGATATTGAACACCAAAGTAATTTTGGGTATTTTTAATTATAGATCTACTGGGCATAAGTAAATGGAATATTTATATCACTCAAACACACTTTTCACCAGGTGCAGTTTTGGTATCATTTGTCTCAGCATTCACGTCTCTCGCTTTTTACAAGAACATCTCTGAATGGGGATTTGCAGAAGCACAGTGATCTAATCGGAATCTCTGAATCTCAATGGCGACAAGCAAAAATCAATCTCATTGCAAAGGCTGGAGAATCTACTCTCCCTTTTCAGGTAAGCATGTAAGAGATGAATACAACTCAGAAGAAGATGCTTATTTAATGCTGATCTTCCCGGACAATAGGAGAACATGTATGTCCCATAAGTTTGTCTGATGTTAATAAAGCAAGCATATTCACAGTCAGAGATAAGTAGAGAAGTTATCTTGACTAAGTACTCACGACTTGTGGAAGCAGAGCGAAAGTGGAAGTAAGGATTGAACAGATGGCAGAGAGAAGAGAAATGTAATGGGAAAATATTTTTCTTAAATAAGGATGGTGGAGTACATGAGGTAGTGAAAAAAATCTGAGCTGCATTCCTGTTTGCTGTCCATTAATACTGAGAATTTTTATCACACTTTTACGTCATTTTCTTGGTTAAATAATGAAAGAAGGAAACTGTAGCTTATCAGATGAGTGCCCCAGCTTCCACCCTTCTGGACATGACTCCCTTCTGGATGATGTTTGGAAAGAGCTATTTAGTAACTAGATTGGGTGGTGGAATTAGAGGAACACACACTGCCATCAGTCAGATGGTCTGAGTTCCCATCTCTGCTTAACCCAAGGGTTGCTAAGTGACTGTATACATTATACTTTTGAGCTTCAGATTTCCCAGTCTGTGAAAACCACAGTGATAATAAAAGCAATACTTGGGGAAGCTGAGTATTAAAGAAAATGTAGCTAAAACGGTGGCTGTGAACCTGGGCTCTTTAGCCTGAGGTTCAAACCCTGGTATATAGTCAGAGGGAAATTGCTTAATCCTTCCATGCTTCTGATTTTCTCTCTATAAATGGGTGCATGGAGGTCTGTTGGGGTGTTCAAAGCCTCTGAAAAATAGCACACCTCATCTGCTACTCACTTCCTAACTGAGGCAAATACAGAAGTCCAACAGGGAGAACAAACTATTTTGGAGAAGATGCCTTTAGAACCTTTAGGGATATATTTAAAATAAGGACTTCCCTGTGGTCCAGTGGTTGAGAATCTGCCTGCCAATGCAGGGGACATGGGTTTGATTCCTGGTCCAGGAACTAACATCCCACTGGCCACAGGGCACCTAAAGCCTGTGCTCCACAAGAGAAGCCAATACAATGAGAAGCCTGCACGCGGCAAGTAGAGATTAGCTCCTGCTCTTCGTAAGTAGCAAAGGCCTGTATGCAGCAATGAAGATGTAGTGCAGCCAAGAAATAAATTAATTTGTTTAAATTTAAAACAATACTTCACCTCAGAATAAACAGCCCCACCCAGAGAACAACCAAGTGCTAGAGAATCCAAGATTCAACCTTTGGGGAAACATTCTTATCATGAGTGACTATGATATATCACTGTTGTCTCCTCACTTGTAACAAATGCCCCCCTCTGATGGGGGTGGTGATGATAGAGGAGGCCATGGATGCTTGGGGGCAGGAGGTGTGTGGGAACCCTCTGTACCTTCCTCTAAATTGTGCTCTAAAACTGTCCCTAAAGGTGCTCTAAAATCTTAATAAAAAACAAAATACAAAAACCAGAATGTTCTTTGTTGAAACTGACTCTTTGAGAAATATTAGCAGTTGAAACTCATACTGTTCTTTCTGGGCTTCATTAACCTGTCACTTATTATTGAAGAGTTTTAGCATAGTATAGGTGTTTTTTTTTTTAATATTTCTTCTTTTGTCTTTGTTTTGCAGTGAAAATTGAGATTGCTCTTTATTATCTGGGGGACATATTAACTAGTTTGTGGATTGATCAGGGTTTGACGAGATTTTGTAATTTGGCAAACAGCCGCACTCTGGTGCTCTCTTTCTCCCTTCACTCCCCTCCGTGGTGAATCAGCATCCTGTGTTGGTTTTTCTCTCTCCTAACCCGAGGGGTCCCAGTCAGCACCAGTCAGCCTCTTTTCTTTTTTTTCTTTTTAGTATATTTTTGGCCGCACTGTGCAGCATATGCGATTTTAGTTTCCCAACCAGGGATCAACCTGCACCCCCTGCCCTGGAAGCACGGAGTCTTAACCACTGGACCACTAGGGAAGTCCCAGGTTCTTCTTAATTGTTCTGGCTCTGGAGGGGAGTGAATGGCCCTGGGTTCTTGCTTTAAGCCTCAGCCGTGTTTAATTTGCCCTGAAAAGCTAAGGGTTTTAGCCTGTGCCTCTGTTCTGTTGTCTTCCCTGGTGTTCAGACGGTAAAGCGTCTGTCTACAATGTGGGAGACCTGGGTTTGATCCCTGGGTTGGGAAGATGCCCTGGAGAAGGAAATGGCAATCCACTCCAGGACTATTGCCTGGAAAATCCCATGGACAGAGGAGCCTGGTAGGCTACAGCCCACCGGGTCGCAAAGAGTTGTACACGACTGAGCGACTTCACTTTCTTTCTGTTCCATCTCATGTAATCCTGTTAATTGGCTGTAGTAAAGGCTTGTTTTAGAAACTATAGTCAGTGAAAAGAAAAATAACTGTTTTCTCAGATTTCACCATTCAGAAGGCTATTATAGGTCCACAGTCTCTAAGCAGAAATTTAGAAAGTCAAAATTTGGAAAGCAATAAGCTTTTGAAAAACAAATTTAGAGGCAAAATTTAACCTGAGCTGAACCACTGTTAAGCAGTTCATTTAGTGATGGGTTTGATGATAGAAAGCTGCCCTCGGTCTCTCCGAGGGCATCATGATACATTTAAGATGAACATCCACAACTCTGAACTATTCAGATTTCAAATCCTAGTTGGACTCAAAGACTGTGGGTAAGGAATTGGGTTCTGTGTTAACATCCTGGTGTGAATCAGTGCAGATTTTATACACATTTTATAAGATAGATAAATACACAGTCACACACATACATAACGTGTTTTTATTGAATACATTGATATTATTTAGATACATTAGTAAACCTTTCAAACAAGTAGAAAGTACACAGAAAGGCGAACACCCATGTACTTAAACTTCAGAATGAATTAATATGAACATTTTTGTTTGCTTTAAATGTTGATATATTTGTTTCTAAAAACACAGCTTTTATCTTCTTGGTTCCCTTTTCTACTCCATTTCTTATCCTCTACAAGCAACAAAAATGCTAAAATTATGTTGTTTTTAACCTGATTTTTCTAAGTGTATTTTCAAAGTTACAGAAATATGCGTGAGGAGCCTAGCTAGATGTAGTTCTACTTCATTCTTTGGTCAACAGCAAACGGAAAAGATGTTATACCTACAAAGAGTCAATCTAGCTCTTACATATTCAAATATTTAAAGTTTATCTTCTTGGAAACAGTCTCCTTTGGCACTTTAAATTTAATGGACTGAAGTATTTAAGGGTGACCTTCTTCATTGCCTGACCATCAGTGTAATGTGGCTAAGCATATATTTGTACAGAGTTATCTAATCCAAACATTGGAAAGGAGAAAGGAACGGGACCGTGTGACCTCTCCGTTCTCTTGTAGCCATGACATTCAGATTCAGTGTGGTCCTTTTATGTCTCTTGTACACATCGCAACAGAATATAAATTGCTCTGATTTCTTTAGGAAATCAGTGCCTGGGTTAGGTAGGGCTTTCAGTCTTCTGGTAGAAGTGAATTTGGCTTACTGTTTATTTTGCAAGAACAGCAAATTAGCATTTTAATATTCTCTCCATTGCCTTTGCAGTTTTTATTGGAAGAACGTATGTCACATATTTCACATTAATAGTATTTTTTTTCCAATCTGTTTTAACTGTTCCTACTCATTTTAAATATTCAGCTTTTTACATAAATATATCCACTTAATTTGCAATTTGTTTCCTAACTCTTCTTAATTTCATATCTAGAAGTGGTACTTTTTCTAAATACTGTTTATTGATTTCAGGTTGACCTGCTGTCTTTGAGTTTGCTACTAAAACATAATCGTGTCATATTTAGATTTTATTTTAAGATGACACTTTTGTGAAATTTTCTACAATAATTTTTACTCTTGATCAGTGTTGATGGTATAAATCAATAACAATTTCCTGACGTTATTTGAGGAATCGGTGAAGGGTAAGATTTATAACGCAAAGTAAAAGCTGGTCTGGTCTCTGTAAATGTTGCTATGTCCTTGGCCTTCTTAGTCCAGGGCTTCATTAAATCTTCTTTTGCCAGGTAGCTGTGTCCTCCAGCATCTCTGAAGACCAGTTATCTCTTATTTCATGGTAGTGATGATGTTCAGCATAATCATCCATGGCTTAGGTTACACATTTTTCTTACTCAAAATGTGACCTTCAACCAATAACTTCAGCTCTCTAAGCTCTGTTTCCTTTGCTTTAAAATGTGGACAAAAGTAGCACTGCCTTCATAGGGTTAAAATAAGTGAATGCATTTTAACTTATTTAGCTTACTCCAGGCCTGGCATGTAAAAAAACAAAAAAAAAGCATCCAAGCTCTTTAGTAAAAGTTTGCTGTTGATTTTATTTTTAACACCACCGTCATTGTTTAAAAATTACTGTAGTCCAGTTTTTCTTTATTTTTTCTTATCATATTCCTATAGTCTCCGTTTCCCCTTAGATTCATATTTATTCATTCTCATTATCCTTTATTTAAAACAAGATATCAAAGAACCAAAATTTAAATATGCTAGTTGAATATTTCTCTGGAAAACCTTCTCTCAGTTTTGCAGATGTAAAAAGTAATCACTTGACTGTAAACAATATTTACCATTGCCGTGCTTCCTGAAAGCAAAAATAAGAATTGATTCTGCTCACTCAGGGAGTCATATAATATAATTGAATAAAACAAAACTCAGCAAGATCCTAAAAATTAGTTTTAGAAGGAAAGATATCTACATATAATTAGAAATTTTAGCTCTCAAGTTACCTTCAGAATCTTCTTAAAATTAGGTTTTTCTCTCTGCATTTTTGCATGGTTGAAGCATCTCTTCTGAGCAACCTCTGGCTCACACAGTGGTTATTAACTGATACTGTAGTTCTCAGGGGGGAGCTACCTTCAGTGATGAATTGAAAGATGAGCTTGGTTTAAAGCAAGTAATACAAAATAGAAACAGTGAAGATGATTTGGGCACAATCAGGTGATATTTACAGATATGAGATATATATTTTTAGAGGAATTTTAACATTTTTCTCTACTTAAAATTGGAGGATTTTAATTAATCTAGATCAAATTGTAACTGTTCATCACATAGTCTTGCATTTAATTATATAGAGGAAAGCAGGCAAAGGTGTAGGTGACCTAAAACTGAAGTTTAGTAATACCTCTCTACTGAAACTTTTTTCTGAATTCTGTCTCACATTCTTGGCAGAAGTAATGAAGTGCTTTTCTTTGATTCTCTTAGTATCTTATCATATTTCTTATATAGTACTTATGGTATAGTCTAGGTGTCAATGTGTCTTACCAGGTTAATTTTAAGGTCTTTGAGCTCAGAGATCCTCCCTGATAACATGGAGATGCACTTACTAGCCACTTGCTAGCCTGGACTAGTTGTCCTGCTATGTGTTGTTAAGACCCTGCACATATATATTTTCTTTCTTTCTTTCTTTCTTCTTTTTTTTTTTTTTTAAGATGGTGGATAACAACATAATGTGAGTGATTAACAAGAAAGAAAACAAATTATATTAGTCATTGTTTAGAAAGTTAGAATAAATTAAACCTAAGTAGATGCCTCCAAGTGCTTTAGCATATGAATGTTATTAACCGTTGTAAGTGGTTTTTTGCCTAAGTAGGTTTCCATATATGTATATGTAATCTACATAAGTGTTTAAATATTCTGATATGTAAATGAATCATTGCCTTCAGCAGACACATTATAAATGAACTCATATCTCAATTAAATTGAGTTGTAAACCACGCAGTTGATTACCCCAAAGAGCTCATTTTAAATGCTTATAACTCTTAATGGCTCCAGTGGGAAGGTGGCCCTTCAGTTGTGATGAATGTTGCAACTTCTAATTGAAACAAGGTTACCTAGGATATTAAGGTTGCATAAGGTGCTGTCAAAGCAGTTATGACTTTATAAATTCCTAATTTGAATTTTCTGATCAAAACAGTTTTCTAAAATTAGGTTGGAAGATTGGGACATATGCAAATAAGCTTCTCTACACAAAGAAATATGATTGTAATACATTTACTTTTGTTAAAAAATGATTAAGGAAGATAGTTTAGGGGGTACAAACAAGGTTTATTCAACACTTCAAGAAACAGTGTCTAATTTGAAGAAATGCAAAATGGGGTGGAAGGCAAGAAGCTTTATAGGGTAAAGAATAAAAAATGAGGACGAGATAAAACAGAAAATATTCAGTTGGTTGAGGCCTCACAGTCAACCTTGTTTGGGTTGAGAAGGAATAAGGAAATATAGAGCCCAGAGTTGGCTTGAAGTTTGGATACTGACTGACTGAATATAATGTGTTTCTGGTGAAGAGGAACATTTAAAGACATGAAAGTTACTTAAGTTTTGATTTGCTGTCATGGCACCCAGGGCAGGAATGGCTCTATCTTGGGTCTAGAAATTAAAAAAAAATGTTTATAGTATATTTCTAATAATTTATCTTTCTGTAATTTTAGTTAATTTTGGAAGCTACAGTTTTATCATCAAACGCTACTGTTGCTCTAGATGACATCAGTGTATCCCAGGAATGTGAAATTTCATATAAGACACTTCCAGGTACTAGTGTACAAAGCAAAGGTAAGTTTTTTCTTTTTTTTTCTTATGGTTGTTGCAATTTTGAACATTAAAATGGTTTTCTTTGATACCAAAATATAAAAATATATGTATACATTTTAAGTTTTTGATATGGACCATTTAAAAAATCTTTTTTGAATTTATTACAATATTTTTCTGTTTTGGTTTTTGGCTGCAAGGCATGTGGGATCTTAGCTTCCTGACCAGGGATGAAACCCTCACCCCCTGCATGGGAAGGCAAAGTCTTAACCACTAGACCACCAGAAAAGTCCCTCAAAAATATAAAAATATATTAGAAATCCTTCATTAATAGTTCATTAATACCAGGATGTGTATTATGTCACATGTCCATGAAAACTAAAACATTTCTTTTTTTTAAAAGAAAAAGGTAAAAATACGATCTATCACAGTCTAGGCCGAGGCTATCTAAAATAACATTGTACACTTGTGGCTAAAATTGTCACATACAGATTATTTAATTATAATAGTTATGAAAGAATTTTAAATATTTTGCATGTTTTAAAATACCTCTCTAATAATTTATTGTATTTTAATATTGTTTGATACTTCAAGTGAATATGTAATTAAATTCATGTTTCAGAATCACTCAGGAGTTCAAAAAAAGTATTGTTTGGAAAAGTGACTTAAGGCCAAAGAAGAATTTCAAAATTGACCCTAAAATTATGTGTTTAAATTCAAAACAACTTTTTCAAGAAATAGATGGAGTTTGACTAATTCTTTGACTACATATTTTGTAGAGAATTTCAATTGAGAGAAAGATATACTGTCATAACAATGGATCCCAAATAATAGAATAGGCATTTTTGAAAACCTCTCCATAATATACAGGCTTCCCTGGTGTCTCGGTGGTGAAGAATTCACTTGCCAATGCAGGAGACTCAGGTTTGATCCCTGGGTGGGGAAGATCCCCTAGAGAAGGAAATGGCAATCCACTGCAGTATTCCTGTCTGAGAAATCCCATGGACAGAGGAGCCTGGGGGTCTATAGTCCATGGAGTCTTTGTGAGAGCACGTTGAAACGGGTATATATTGTGCCTGCAGTTACTCTGTTATTTTAACACTGGTTGATGTTTCTCTCTGACCACCTCTTTCCTCAGGTCTCACTTAAGAAACAAAAATGAATGTTAAAAATGTTTCTGAAAATTGTCACACTTCATTTTATTAATCTCTTTACATAAAAAATAATTGCATGTGGACATCAGGCATGTCATACATTCTGAAGTTATGTTTTCTTATATGACATATTTAGTGAGAGAAGTTGCATTCTTAACAGGAGCTAAGTGCATTAATCAAGGATGATATAGGAGAAACAATTTTAAATTGAGATCTGAGTTAAAGAACTTTTCATTAAAGATCCTTTATTAAAGGCATCTTTCATTGGTGAGGCTGTATATTCTATGTCCTAACTGTACTGTGTTAACATGCTTTTACATTATTCAGAATATGTGTCCTGAATTTACAATAAACCATTCTAAGCTGTGTGTAGTGTGAGTGTGTGTGGGGAGGGGGAGGGGGTGTTGATAGACATTACAGAATGTAAAGCAGCAGATTTAATGATTAATGAGTTTTGGAGGGTTAACCAGAATTACCTTATTTCTGTTAATTAATTAAATATTTTCCTTCTCCTAATTAAATGCTGCATCACCAGAATTGGAATAGTAGGAAGGTATTAGAGTTGACATTGAGGGCAGTGTATTTGGAAGCCGAAGTGGTTAAAAGTTTGAAATTATCAGTAAAATTAACCCTAGTAGAAGTCTCTGAGAATACTTGATCTCACTTACAGAGAATTCTCTTCATAAATTAACTCAAAACTCATTCATGTGTGCTTCAATTGGCACGCCAGCTCAGTTGGTTAGAGCATAATTCTCATTAGGCCAAACTTAGGTGAATTATTCCTGAAAGACCAATGATTTTACACAAAGGAAAAAACTTTCTTACCATTTGTACAAATTTATCCAGTAGGCAATTCTAAGATCTCCTTCATGGACTTTAGTATTTCTACCAAGCAGGAGTTTAGGGATGGGAGTAGAAGGGGACTTGTCTAGTCCTACTTATGGTGAATTATGTTACATTTATGGCCAGAGATTTATTGAGACCCCATGCTTGCCATTTTTAGCCCATTTAAAAACTAGTGTTCATGAAACAATTACACATTCCATCTAGTTGTTGGAGGAGAAAAAGATGTTTTATTCTCTCCATCTCTTAATTTGAAGCTGGACTTGCGCCACCTGAGGATGCAGGCTGGACTTCATCCAGCAGGGTGCATGATTTCACGTCTGACTGTCCAGATGGAGCAGAGGAAGCTAACTGTGGTGAGTGAGAGAGTCCAGACTCACTCGACTAAGATCTGTGGGTACATATTTACTCTCTGAATGTAAAGTACATGCTACTTAATTAATGAAGAATGTTTCTTTTTTTGTTATTAATATCTTTAAAATATTTTTATCAAGGTGTGATTAATGTCTAACATTATATTGGTTTCGGACATACAACACAGTGCTCTGATATTTGAATATAATGCAAAATAACCATGAAAATAAGTCTAGTTATATCACCATACATAGTTATACAATTTTTTCTTATAATGAGAACTTTTATTTAAACAAAATATTTATTTGGCTGTATTGGATCTTAGTTGTAGCATATGGGATCTCCATTGTCCTTTAAAAATTTACTCACTTAACAACTTTCAAATGCACAATATAATATTATTGATTATTATTACCATGCTTATGTTTTTACATCCTCATGACTTATAAGTTTGTACCCTTTGATCCCCAGTTCCCTGCCTCTGGCCATCACCAATCTGTTCCCTGAACTAGGACCTTGGGTTTTTATTGTCTGTCTGTTTTCTAGATTCCAAATGAAATCATATGGTATTTGTCTTTCTCTGTCAGACTTACTTCACTTAGCCTAATGCCCTCAAGGTCTGTCTTTGTTGTCACAAACAACAAGATTCCTTTGTATTTTGTGGCTGAATATTATTCCATTGTGTCTATGTACCACATTTTCTTCATTATTGTAGTGATGCTGTAGTGAGCAGGGGGCACAAATATCTTATTGAGTTAGTGTTTTTGTTTTCTTCAGATAAATTCAGGGCACCATCTGAGTGTCCTACACCTTTAACTCAGTTCTGACACTATCTACCTAGAGATGCCATTAAGTTCTGCAGGTTGAGGCTCAGTCCTATAAGATGGCCCCCCTTCTTCTGCTGTACTTTGGATGATGATCTCAAGTCCAGGTTGTTGTTAATGGGCTGGCTTTAAATCAGGTTCCTTGGACTCCCTCCTTGGATTTGATTAATTTGCTAGGGCAGCTCACAGAACTCAAAGAAACATTCTACTTACTAGATGACCCGTTTATTATAAAAGGATCTAACTCAGCAACAGTTCGATGGAAGAGACACAGAGTGGGGGCAAAGGATAAGGGGCTTCTGTGTCCTCTCCAGGTGCTACTCTCTCAACACCTCCATGTGTTCACCAACCTAGAAAGTCTCCAAACTCCATCCTTTTTGGTTATTATGAAGGCTTCATTACATAGATATTAATGTGATTGATTAAATCATTGGCCACCAATTCAACCGCCAGCCTATCTCCTCTCCTTGGTGGTCAGGGGTAGGACTGGAAGTTCCAACCTCTAATCACATATTTGGTTCCATTGGCAACCGCCCTCTGTCCTTAGGTTCACTCCAAAGTTGCCTAATTAACATGAGAATACACAACTTTGTTATTCTCCATACTTAGGAATCCCTAGTGGCTTAGCAGTAAACAAACCACCTGCAGTGCAGGAACCTCAGGAGATGCACATTTGATCCCTGGGTTGGGAAGATCCCTTGGAGAAGGGAATGGCAACCCACTCCAGTATTCTTGCCTGGAGAATCCCATGGACAGAGTAGCTGGGTGGACTACAGTCCATAGGGTTGCAAAGGGTTGGACAGGACTGAAGTGACTTAGCATGCATGCATGCACACTTAGGAAATTCCAAGGATTTTAGGAACTCTGAACCAGAAACAGGGATGAACCTTTTGGATGTAATCCCGCTTGTTTATTTTTGCTTTTGTTGACTTAGCTTCTGGTGTCGAATTGAAAAAGCATTTCAGAGACTTTTGTCATGGAGCTTCTTGCCTGTGTTTTCTTCTAGAACTTTTATGTTTCAAGTCTTATGTTGAAGTTTGTAATCTATTTTGAGGTAATTTTTGTGTATGGTGTAAAGAGAGTGGCCCACTTTGGTTTTATTTTTATGTGACTGTCCAGTGTTCCCAGCACCATTTATTGAAGAGACTATCTTTTCCCCATTGTTTATTTTTACCTTCTTTATTGAACATTAATTATCTATGGGTGGGTTTACTTTTGGGCTCTCTATTCTGTTCCATTGATCGATGTTTGTTTTTATGTATGGCAATAACATAGTTTTAAGTATGATACCTTTGTAATATAATTTGGAATCAGGATGTGAGATGCCTCTGTCTTTGTTCTTCTTTCTCAAGATTGCTTTGGATATTTGGTGTCTCTTGTGGTTCCATAAAAATTTTAGGACACTTTGTTCTATTTTTGTGAAAAATACCCCTGAAACTTTGTTAGGGATTACATTAAATCTGTAGATTGCCTCATAGGCAGGGCGGGGGGTGGAGGGGAGGGGGTGAAGGGCGGGGAGGGGTAGCATGGACATTATAACAATATAAATTCTTACAATTCATTGAGCATAGAAAATTGTTCCATTTATTTGTGTCATCATCCATGTCTTTCATCAATGTTTTATAGATTTTAGTGTCCAGGTTTTTCACCCCCTTGGTTATATTGATTCCCTAATACTTTGTGTTTTTTTTTTTTTTGGTGCAGTTTTAAGTGTCAATCTTTTCTTAATTTATCTCTCATAGTTCATTATTGATATATAGAAGGGCAATAGATTTTTGTATATTGTTTCTGTATCCTGCAGCTTTACCAATTCATTGATTGGTTCTAACAGATTTTTGGGGAATCTTTTATAATGTCATCTGCAAATAGTTTTATTTTTTGTTTCTGATTTTGATGCTCTTTATTTTATTTTTCTTGGTGGATATTGTGACTAGGTCTTCCAATACTGTTAAATAAAAATGATAAGTGTAGGCATCTTTGTCCTGTACTTGATCTTAGAGGAGAAATGTTCAGCTTTCATCATAGATTATGATGTTGATTGTGGGCTTGTCATATATGGCTTTTACTATGTTGAGCTACATTCTGTTAATACCCACTTTGTTGAGAGTTTTTATCATAAATGGATGTTGAATTTTGTTAGGTGCTTTTTCTGCATCTATGGAGATGATTATATGATTTTTATCCTTCATTCTGTTCTCATGATATATCACATTTACTTCATTTTGTTACATGGTGTATTACATTTGTAAATACTGAAGCATCACTGCATTCCGGAAGTGAATCCTTCTTGATCCTAGTGTTTAAACCTTTTAAGGTGCTCTTGAATTTGGTTTGCTAATATTTTTATTGAGGTGTTTGATGAGGATCTTTGTTCATCAGAAATATTGGCCCTTTATTTTTTTCCCTTGTGGCATCCTTTTCTGATTTTGGTATTTGGGTAATGTTGGCCTGAAGGTGTATTTGGAAGTGTTCTTCCATTTGGAGAAATCTGCTGGGGTGCTGTGGGCTAGATTTTGTTAACAGCTTAGTATTCAAGGAAGAAATTATCCACCAAGATACTTGCAAAACTCACTGAAGGGTGACTTAACTGCATTGTCTTATAAGGTTGGTTGTCATGGTTTAAGAACAAAAACAAGAAAAAAGTACCCTGGAACCAAAAAGGGAGGGTCCTTGTTCTGCCATGCTTTGTGTCATTCTTTGCTCTTTATTAAGAAAGCCAACCATTGCATGAGCTATTAAAAAGAGAAATGTTTGCACAGTCCAGCTCTGTTATCTCAAAGCAGAGCAAAGAGGGTAGATTTGGAGCTGGGACACAATGTGATTATAATTGGCACGTGTTCCTAATGTTGTGTAGTTTGTAATTGGTGGAAGGTCATCTTACATGTGGGTGATCTGTTCCCAGATTTTAACCACACATTTTGCAACCTTTCTGTCCTTTCAAGTTCATCATTAAATTGAAAATGATAGTTTCCAGAAATTAAAAGTTGCTTCCTTGATCAGTTTGAGCAATAGGAAATTTGAATCCAGTGAAAGAATTTACTTTTGGAGGAGAAATCATGCTCTCAGGCCCCTAGGATGTCAAATGGTATCTTAGGAATTCTGTCTGGAAGTTTTAAAACATTAATATCCTTAAAAAAGAGAGAAACCTTAATCTTTTCTCTTTAGAAATTATTGTGTTTATCACATTACATCTCATAAATCAGAAATGTACTAAATTTCTTTCCATTCCAATTGTGTGTTTCAGGGATTTAAAAGATTTATAGACACAAAAAGAGGATGGGAATCTTTATTTGGCATTGGATCCATGATTATAGTGAACTGAGTTAAAAAATAAGCAAATGAACTTCATATCTCTAAAATCTTTGTCTTTATTTCTTTGCTTGTCCCCCCCCCCAACCCCCGCAAGGCTGATTTTATCCTGATGAATCTGTTTTGTCATACAAATGCTAATTCTTCAACCCATTTTTATGAATTCATACATTAAAGATTCCAGCTGTGAGTTGAAATGAAGTTAAGAATTTGGAGTAAAAGTAGGCATCTTTTGTCGTCTTTGCAACAAAAAAAGAGAAGTAAGCACAGTGATTTTAGGCTGAGAGTCTAGCAGAGAACTAACTTGTCAGATTTCCCATAGAGAGCTTCGCTTCAGTTCAGTTCAGTTCTGTTGCTCAGTTGTGTCCAACTCCTTGTGACCCCATGAATTGCAGCACGCCAGGCCTCCCTGTCCATCACCAACTCTCGGAGTTCACTCAAACTCACGTCCATCAAGTTGGTGATGCCATCCAGCCATCTCATCCTCTGTCGTCCCCTTTTCCTCCTGCCCCCAACCCCTCCCAGCATCAGAGTCTTTTCCAATGAGTCAACTCTTCACATGAGGTGGCCAAAGTATTGGAGTTTCAGCTTTAGCATCCATCCTTCCAAAGAACACCCAGGGCTGATCTCCTTTAGAATGGACTGGTTGGATCTCCTTGCAGTCCAAGGGACTCTCAAGAGTCTTCTCCAACACCACAGTTCAAAAACATCAATTCTTCGGTGTTCATCTTTCTTCACAGTCTAACTCTCACATCCATACATGACCACTGGAAAAAGCATAGCCTTGACTAGACGGACCTTTCTTGGCACAGTAACATCTCTGCTTTTCAATATGCTATCTAGGTTGGTCATAACTTTCCTTCCAAGGAGTAAGCGTCTTTTAATTTCATGGCTACAGTCACCATCTGCCATGATTTTGGAGCCCCAAAAAATAAAGTCTGACACTCTTTCCCCGTCTATTTCCCATGAAGTGATGGGACCAGATACCATGATCCTAGTTTTCTGAATCTTGAGCTTTAGGCCAACTTTTTCACTCTCCTCTTTCACTTTCATCAAGAGGCTTTTTAGTTGAAGCATGAAATGTTCCCTTGTTATCTCTAATTTTCTTGAACAGATCTCTAGTCTTTCCCATGTTATTGTTTTCCTCTATTTCTTTGCATTGATCGCTGAGGAAGGCTTTCTTATCTCTCCTTGCTATTCTTTGGAACTCTACATTCAGATGCTTAAATCTTTCCTTTTCTCCTTTGCTTTTTGCTTCTCTTTTTTTCACAGCTATTTGTAAGGCCTCCCCAGACAGCCATTTTGCTTTTTTGCATTTCTTTTCCATGGGGATGGTCTTGATCCCTGTCTCCTGTACAATGTCATGAACCTCTGCCCATAGTTCATCAGGCACTCTATCTATCAGATCTAGTCCCTTAAATCTATTTTTGACTTCCACTGTATAATCATAGAAAGCTTAATTGCTTAAAAAAAAAAAAAGATTATCTGTAAGGAGGAAGAGACGATACCACACTCAGGATTTCTACACATAAAAATAAATTCTCTGTAAAAAGAATATTGCTCCTCTAGGGTTTCAAATATTAATATCTAAATGCAATTTATTCTAATTTTCACAACTATCTCGGACCTAATTTGAGTTGTCTTTCTTTATAATAAGAATGATTATGACTTACCTCAAAAAAGTTGTTAAACTTACTATGATTTAGATATTCTGTGTCTCTAAAATATCTTTGAACTTTTTAGGAAAAAATTACCAAATGTAATTTTTAACCAGTTTTGGTAAAAGACATAGTTTATCAGATAGATGAGAAAGCCTGTATTTTTTTAAACAACTCTCTGTGTTTTAAAGGTATTATAATATTCCCAAACGTCATTTTCTAAGCACTTGTATTTCTGTCTAAAAACTGGTTAGCAGAAAATGCATATGCTTCCTTTCTAAAAATAGATCTACACAATTTCTTATTTTCTACTTTTCTCTCTGTTCACAGGAAAAAACACATACATCAGTACTTGGTTTGAATTCAATAAAGTCTAAGCCAAGGCAGGTTGAGCAGAAAAGGAGAGTGATTTATTATTTTTCTGATTTGACTTTTCAAACTTAAATATTGGCTGTTTATTTTTCCCAAGCTACTATATCTGCTAAATATAAAAATGTATGTATTAAACCCTGGCATTTCTACAGCTGATAGTGAGGTAGAGGCCAAGTGATTTTATGTGTTGATGCTTTGGAGGCCATCTCCATGTATTTTTACTAATGTTTTACCTTCCAATGGGCTTCCCTGATGGCTCAGATGGTAAATAATCCACCTGAATGCAGGAGATCCAGGTTTGATCCCTGGGTTGGGAAGGTCCCCAGGAGAAGGGAATGGCTACCCACTCCAGTATTCTTGCCGGGAGAACTCCATGGACAGAGAAGCCTAATGGGCTACAGACCATGAGGTCTCAAAAAGTCGGACATGACTGAGTGACTAACATTTTGATTCACTTTGCTTTACCTTCCAATAGCAATTTTTGTATTCTGTAGTGAGACAAATTTCTTTCATGACACAATAGCATTATGAGAAAGCTTGAATTTTCCATATCTGTGTTTCTTTTGTTCTCTATTTCTTGAGAATGTGTATATGTTTGTGTCTGTGTGTGCATGTATGTTAGAGAGATCCAATGAAGGCTCTGCTTTTACTGCTTATATTCTAAAAAAAAATGTTCTTTGAGAAGGTATTTTTTTGGTGAGATTGAACATATATAAACTCAATTATAGAATTTAAGGCTTCCTAAAATGTACTTTTCTGTATAACCACCAATTGCTTTTTATTTTAATGAAAGATGTGGAAATAAGCTATTTCCTGTTTTCTATCTAATGCTGTTTTCTAGAGGCCCGACTGCCAGGGAAAAAAAGGGTCTCCAAATAAAACTAGATTTGCTAATTATTTAGCATCTTGCTTAAATGTATATCAGTCTACACGTTTTTGTAGAAAGAAGGAGACCTTGCTATTTTTTCCTTACCGAACCGGGTTCTCTTTCTCTCCATATTGTACTCCATGATTTAGACACTGTTTTCCAGTCCAAAAAAAAAAAAAAAAAAAAGATCTCCCTAGACAGAGGTAACTGTAAAAGACTAAATGGGAAGTTGTTTCTGGTGAAAGGCTCATCATTTCTGTGACATAAAACCATGAAGTTGAGAAAAAATCCATTCATTCTCAATTGTGGAGCCATTGATCACTGAGGAAAGAGAAAACTATTTCTGTAGACAAGCAAAATCTGGTAAATAACCCATGATGATTTGATCAGTCTTTGTTGTGGATAATTATGTTGTTAGGCTAGAGAAATTCAGGACAGTAGGGATAAAATAATAAAATAGGTAATGCAGTAGACAGTGAATTTTCTCAGTTGAAAATTCTATTGAGAATATGAATCTATGTATTTAATAGGAAAGTCTTTTTCTATGATTATTTAAGATTAAATTTCAATAAGTTACATTATTAAGAGTATCTATGGAAAGATTTTGTGTGCATCATTGTGTTGAGCTCAGTTCAGTTTAGTTGCTCAGTCCTGTCTGACTTTTGCAACCCCATGGACTGCAGCCAGGTTTCCCTGTCCATTACCAACTGCTGGAGCTTACTCAAACTCACATCCATTGAGTTGGTGATGCCATCCAACCATCTCATCCTCTGTTGTTCCCTTCTCCTCCAGTCTTCAATCTTTCCCAGCATCAGGGTCTTTTCCAATCAGACAGTTCTTCGCATCAGGTGGCCAAAGTATTGGAGCTTCAGCATCAGCCCTTCCAATGAATATTCAGGACTGATTTCCTTTAGGATTGCTGGGTTGGATCTCCTTGCTATCCAAGGCACTCTCAAGAGTCTTCTCCAGCACCACAGTTCAAAAGCATCAATTCTTCAGTGCTCAGCTTTCTTAATGGTCCAACTCTCACATCCATACATGACTACTGGAAAAAACATACCTTTGACTATATGGACCTTGGTCAGCAAAGTGATGTCTCTGCTTTTTAATATGCTGTCTAGGTTTGTCACAGCTTTTCCTCCAAGGAGCAAGCATCTTTTAATTTCATGGCTGTCACCATCTGCAGTGATTTTTGAGCCCAAGAAAATAAAGTCTGTCACTGTTTCCATTGTTTCCCCATCTATTTGCTATGAAGTGATGGGACCAGATGTCATGATCTTAGTTTATTGAATGTTGAGTTTTAAGCTAGCTTTTTCACTCTCTTCTTTCACTTTCATCAAGAGGCACTTGGATTTTGTTTTTCGGCATGCTCATTGTTCTTCTTCACTCTGAAAATTATAAGCTAGAAGTATAAGTGGCATTATTTTTGCTTGTATACCCCAACTACTTCAGTCCTTCTCTTTAGTTTCACACCTGCTACAGTTGTCCATTTAGTTTCTATTTTCAGGTTAGTGATGGTTGTGATGAGAAATATAAGTGGATTTAATCATCCTCTCCTGTTGAACACTAGATTTGCTTAACAGTCCCTGTCTCCTTGCCTTGAAGAACTTTACCACTGTAGATAGTGAAGTTATCATTTTCCTCCAAGGTTGATAGAAACCCCTTTCTTTGGGGTGTAGACTTAAACATGGGTTTAAAGATGGTATGATAATAATATAAATTCTGTTACACAGTTCTCATGCACTTATTTCATTCCTAACATTGTTTAAAATGAATGTATATGTATTAAATAATGTATAGCTAAGAAAAATAGGCACACACAATGAATATCACAGCTCTTCCTGTGGTTGTGGTCATGCAGTTAGTTCAGTAGAGATAGAGGTGGTGTGAAAAATGGATCTTGGGATTGATTTTCATTTCACCCACTGAGTCTTCAGGGTGCTTAAATTTGTAAAGTTCTCAAAGACTGTGAACCATTTCACCCCCATGGGTATTTATAAGAAAGGCATTAAAATAGGTTGGTATTTCCAGTGACTGTATTTTAAGACTGTTTGAACATTTCCAACACTTTGTTAGGTTTGTATGGTAGACATAGAAAGGAGTTTTTACTTTAGGGAAAAGCAATCTAGTGAGAAAATCTAGACAGTGTGCATAAAAGAAGTCATGATAATCTATTGCCAGTAACCTGGTTAATAATAATAATAAACAGTGGTTGTACTTAATATCTGCTAAAAGAAATGTGTGTAGAGTATGTAGAGATGTTAATATATTTGCTCTGCTGTGAGTAACAAACGGAATTCCACAACCCATTAAAATGGTCGTAACACCATGATCATGTTGGGTTTATTACAGGCATGCAAGCATTCTTAAATATATGCAAATCAACCAATGTGATACACCATATTAACAAATTGAAAGATAAAAACCATATGATAATCTCAATAGATGCAGAAAAAGCTTTTGACAGAATTCAACACCCATTTATGATTAAAAACTCTTCAAAAAATGGGCATCAAAGGAACCTACCTCAACATAATAAAGGCCATATATGATAAACCTACAGCAAACTTTGTTCTCAATGGTGAAAAACTGAAAGCATTCCCTGTAAGATCAGGAACAAGACAAGGGTGCCCACTCTCACTACTACTATTCAACATAGTTTTAGAAGTCCTAGCTGTGGCAATCAGAGAACAGAAAGAAAGAAAAGGAATCCAGATTGGAAAAGAAGTAAAACTCTCACTGTTTGCAGATGACATGATACTATACATACAAAACCCTAAAGATATCTTCAGAAAATTTCTAGAGATAATCACTGAATTTACAAAGTGGTGGCAGGATACAGAATGAGTACACAGAAATCACTTGTATTCCTATACCCCAACAATGAAATATCAGAAAGAGAAATCAAGGAATTGTTGCAAGGGGGACCCCTTCCAGGGCCCGAAACTGGGCTCTTGTCTAACACTCAGAAATGAATTGTCCAAGGAGACACATGTGCTGACAAAGCAAGAGATTTTATTGGGAAAGGGCACCCGGGTGGAGAGCAGGAGGGTAAGGGAACCCAGGAGAACTGCTCTGCTGCGTGGCTCACAGTCTCAGGTTTTGTGGTAATGGGATTAGTTTCCGGGTTGTCTTCGGCAAATCATTCTAATTCAGAGTCTTTCCTGGTGGTGCATGCATCGTCCAGCCAAGATGGATGCTAGCGAGAGGTATTCTGGGATGTGGACGGACACGCGGTGTCTCCTTTTGACCTTTCCCAAACTCTTCCGGTTGGTGGTCGCTTATTAGTTCCGTGTTCCTTACCGGGATCTCCTGTCATAAAACAACTCATGCGAATGGTTACTAAAGGGCGTGGCCAGGGTGGGCAGTTTCAGTCAGTGTGCTTCGCCTAACAGAATCAATCCCATTTACCATTGTAACAAAAAGAATAAAATACCAAGGAATAAACCTACCTAAGGATAGAAAAGAGCTGTATACAGGGAACTATAAGACACTGATGAAAGAGATCAAAGATGACATAAACAGATGGAGAGAGATTCCATGTTCCTGGGTTAGGAAGAATCAATATTGTGAACATAACTATACTACCAAATGCAATCTATAGATTCAATGTAATCCTTACCAAATTACCAATGGAATGTTTCACAGAACTAGAAGAAAAAATCTCACAATTAATATGGAAACGCAAAAGACCCCAAATTGCCAAAGCAATCATGAGAAAGAAGAATGGAGCTGGAGGAATCAACTTTTCTGACTTCAGACTATACTACAAAGCTATAGTCATCAAGAGAGGATGGTACTGACATGAAAACAGAAACAAAGACCAACAAGATAGAAAGCCCAGAGATAACCCCTGCATCTATGGATATCCTATTTTTGATAAAGGAGGTAAGAATATACAATGAAGCAAAGATAGTCTCTTCAGTAAGTGCTGCTGGGAAAAGTGGACAGCTACTGGTAAAAGAATGAAATTAGAACACTTTGTAACACCACACACGAAGATAAACTCAAAATGGATTAAAGACCTAAATATAAGACCAGAAACTATAAAACTCAGAGGAAAACACGGGCAGAACACTCTGTGACGTGAATCACAGTGAGATCCTCTATGACGTACCTCTTACAGTAATGGAAAGAAAAGCAAAAATAAACAAGTGGGACCTAATAAAAGCTTTTGCACAGCAAAGGAAACTGTAAGTAAGGTGAAAAGACAACCCTCAGAATGGGAAAAAATAATAACAAATGAAACAACTGACAAAGGATTAACTTCAAGAGTGTACAAGCAGCTCATACAAATTGGTACCAGAAAAATAGCCTAATAAAAAAGTGGGCAAGAGACCTAAACAGACATTTCTCCAAAGACCTACAGATTGCTAATAAACACTTGGAAAGATAATCAATATCACTCATTATTAGGGAAATGCAAATCAAAACTACAATGAGTTATCACCTCATACCAGTCAGAATGGCCATCAAAAAATTTACAAATAATAACTGTGGGAGAGGGTATGGAGAAAAGGGAACCCTCTTGCACTGTTGGTGGGAATGCAAATTGATACAGCCACTATGGAGAAGAGTATGAAGATTCTGACAAGAATCTAGAAAGATGATACTGATGAACCTATTTGCAGAGCAGCCATGGAGACACAAATATTGATAACAGACTTATAGACACAGCTGGCGGTGGGGAGGAAGGAGAAGGTGGGAGATATGGAGAGAGAAACGTGGAAACATACATTACCATATGTAAAATAGATAGCCAGTGGGAATTTGCTATATGACTCAGGGAACTCAAACCGGGGCTCGGTAACAATGTAGAGGGGTAGATGGGGAGGGAGGTGGGAGAGACGTTCAAGTGGGAGGGCACATGGGTAAATCTATGGCTAATTCAGGTTGATGTTTGTGATTCATATTGTGTTGGTAGAAACCAAAACAATACTGTAAAGCAATTATCCTTCAATTAAAAATAAATTAAAGAAATAGATGAAGATATACATAAAAATGTAACTAATAGAAAAAGCTGGTTTTGCTTCATAGACAATAAGGGTGGATTAGGATAGGCATGAATCAGATTCTAAAATGAGAAACTTGTGGGGAAATTTTAATGAAAAGTTTGAGAATAAACATTTCTTGACTTCAGTTGAAAATTCCATACAGCACAGGTGAAGTTCACTGGAAGCACAGTTTGCATGGTGTAATCAATTTTATCTACTGTCGATAAAAGTAGAGTGAGGCAAATTAGCTGGGAAAGTTTTTACCTGGGGCGTTAGTGTTGTAATATTGGGCTAGAGGAGTGGATACCTTGGGAGAATGCCTGAAAAGAGTGGATAATAGCAGGAAGCAGGTGTAGTTTAACACTTGCTGTCCTCGGCAGTGCAGTTTATGCATTCAATAAATATTTATCAAGCACTGTACTTGATTTAACAGCTGTTTACAGGGTGAACAAGACACATGTAGTTCCTACCTTCTTAGGGATTATAGTCTAGTGGGGAGATCTATATTACACTAATATAGCCATGATTCTAATTCTGATGAGAAGTATGTAGGAGTTAGAGTGAAAGTTATAGATTGACTCTTTTATTGGCCCTAGTCTTAAGATACCAAAATTTTTTTCTTAGTGCACTAGCCTTTTTTTAAATTAAAAGAATCAATATAGTAAAAATGAGTATACTACCCAAAGCAATTTATAGATTCAATGCAATCCCTATCAAGCTACCAATGGTATTCTTCACAGAACTAGAACAAATAATTTCACAATTTGTATGGAAATACAAAAAACCTTGAATAGCCAAAGCAATCTTGAGAAAGAAGAATGGAACTGGAGGAATCAACCTGCTTGACTTCAGGCTCTACTACAAAGCCACGGTCATCAAGACAGTATGGTACTGGCACAAAGATAGGAATACAGATCAATGGAACAAAATAGAAAGCCCAGAGATAAATCCACGCACCTATGGACACCTTATCTTTGACAAAGGAGGCAAGAATATACAATGGATTAAAGACAATCTCTTTAACAAGTGGTGCTGGGAAAACTGGTCAACCACTTGTAAAAGAATGAAACTAGAACACTTTCTAACACCATACACAAAAATAAACTCAAAATGGATTAAAGATCTAAACATAAAACCAGAAACTATAAAATTCCTAGAGGAGAACATAGAAAAAATACTCTCCGACATACATCACAGCAGAATCCTCTATGACCCACCTCCCAGAATATTGGAAATAAAAGCAAAAATAAACAAGTGGGACCTAATTAAACTTAAAAGCTTCTGCATAACAAAGGAAACTATAAGCAAGGTGAAAAGACAGCCTTCAGAATGGGAGAAAATAATAGCAAATGAAGCAACTGACAAACAACTAATCTCAAAAATATACGAGCAACTTCTACAGCTCAATTCCATAAAGATAAATGACCCAATCAAAAAATGGGCCAAAGAACTAAATAGACATTTCTCC
>NW_011495023.1:3157725-3198415 GCF_000754665.1 Bison bison bison
AACATCACTCATTATCAGAGAAATGCAAATCAAAACCACTATGAGGTACCATTTCATGCCAGTCAGAATGGCTGCGATCCAAAAGTCTACAAGCAATAAATGCTGGAGAGGGTGTGGAGAAAAGGGAACCCTCTTACACTGTTGGTGGGAATCCAAACTAGTACAGCCTCTATGGAGAACAGTGTGGAGATTCCTTAAAAAACTGGTAATAGAACTGCCTTATGACCCAGCAATCCCACTGCTGGGCATACACACTGAGGAAACCAGAATTGAAAGAGACACGTGTACCCCAATGTTCATCGCAGCACTGTTTATAATAGCCAGGACATGGAAGCAACCTAGATGTCCATCAGCAAATGAATGGATAAGAAAGCTGTGGTACATATACACAATGGAGTATTACTCAACCATTAAAAAGAATACATTTGAATCAGTTCTAATGAGGTGGATGAAAGTGGAGCCTATTATACAGAGTGAGGTAAGCCAGAAAGAAAAGCACCAATACAGTATACTAATGCATATATATGGAATTTAGAAAGATGGTAACAATAAACCCTGTATACGAGACAGCAAAAGAGACACTGATGTATAGAATAGTCTTGTGGACTCTGTGGGAGAGGGAGAGGATGGGATGATTTGGGAGAATGGCATTGAAACATGTATAATATCATATATGAAACAAGTCACCAGTCCAGGTTTGATGCACAATACTGGATGCTTGGGGTTGGTGCACTGGGGTGACCCAGAGGGATGGTACGGGGAGGGAGGAGGGTTCAGGATGGGGAACCCGTGTATACCTGTGGTGGATTCATGTTGATATATGGCAAAACCAATACAATATTGTAAAGTTAAAAAATAAAATATAATAAAAAAATTTTTTTAAGCAATTTTAAGTTCACAGCACAACTGAGAAGGTAGGGAGCCTCTGTAGAACCCCTACTCCCAATACATGCATAACCCCTACCATTATCAGCATCACCCACCAGGATGGGGTGTTTCTTAGAGTTGATGAACATACACTGACACATCATGATCATTCGAAGTCCACAATATACCTCATGGTTCACTCTTGGTGTTGTGCATTCTATGGGTTTGGACAAATATATAAATACATACATCCATCATTACAGTATCATGCAAAATATTTCCATTGCCCTAGAAAATCCTCTGTGCTCTGCTGCTCCATCCCTCACCTGCTCCCAACTATGGGCAAACACTGATCCGTTCATTGTTTCCATAGTGTTTATTGCCTTTGCTGTAAGGTCAGGTAGTTGGGATCATATGCTTTATAGCCATTTCAGATTGGCTTATTTTATTTAGTAATATGCATTTAAGGTTTTTTCGTGGCTTTCAAGTGCATTACTTTTTTGTGCTGATTAATATTCCATTGTTCAATATTTCATATGAAGAAAGCAGCTATAAACATCTATGTGCAGGATTTTGTGTGGACATACATTTTTGGTTCCTTTTTGGGTAAATACCAAGGAACATGATTGCTGGATTATATGTAAGATTGTGTTTAATTTTCTAAGAAACTGACAAGCTGTCTTCCAAAGTGGCTGTACCATTTCACATAATCACCAGCAATGAATGTGAGTTCCTGTTGCTCCACAGTCTCACCAGCATTTATTGTCATCAGTGTTCCAGATTTTGACCATTTTAATAGGTGGGTGGTGGTATCTCAGTGTTGTTTTAATTTGCATTTCCTTGATGATGTACAAACATGGAGCATCTTTTCATATGCTTATTTGCCAGCTGTGTATCTTCTTTGGTGGGGTGTCTTCAAGTCTTTGGATTATTTTTTAATCAGGTAGTTTATTTTCTTATTGTTGAGTGCTAAGATTTTTAAAATTTTGGACGAGAGTCCTTTATCAGCTGTGTCTTTCATAAGTATTTTCTCCCAGTCTGTGGGTTGTCTTGTCACTCTTTTCATGACATTGTCTTTTTAAATTTTAATTGAAGTATAGTTGACTTAACGGTATTATATTAGTTTCAGGTATACAACATATAATTCTATATTTTATAGATTATGCACCATACAAAGTTATAATATTACTGACTTTATATTCCCTGTGCTATATATTACCTACCTGTGACTTATAAGTCAAACACAGAAAGAGAAATACTGTATGTTGACATTGTCCTTTGCAGAGCAGAAAATTTTAATTTTAATGAAGTCTAGCTTATTAATTATTTCTTTCGTAGCTTATGGTTTGGTGTTGTACCTAAAAAGTCTTTGCCATACCCAAGGTCATCTAAATTTTCTTCTAAGTTATCTTCTAGGATTTTTATAGTTTTACATTTTGCGTTTAGGATTGTGATCCATTTGAAGTTAATTTTTGTGAAGGGTATAAGGTCTGTGTCTAGTCTTCCCTGCATTGGAAGGTGAAGTCTTAAACCACTGGACGCCAGGGGCATCCGTGAATTTTGGTAGAATGGAAAATGGGTGTCTTATGTAGTACTTATCAGTATTTCTATCTGGAATCACAGGATATAGAGTGAGTAAGACGGAGAAGTAAGATTGAAGGAGGAGATCATTATTGTCTGTAGTTTGGATAGTTCTGGCATTAACAAGAGGACAGTGAGTTGAAGAAATAATTATTGAATAATTTTATTGACATAATAAAGTAATTGAAACTTTGATATTGGATGGAATATACTGGGGAGAGAGTATAGGCTAAGAGCCAGTGTTTTTAACTGAAAATCTGACGTGGTGACACCACTTGAGGTTTTCCATTCCAGATGAAATATGATATTTAATTACATCTCCTTTGAGAGGCAATTAAATATAATTATAAGTAAGATGAAAAAAAAAGGGTCAAATAGAACCTAAAGAGAGACACACAATTAGGGAACTCTGGCAAAGGAGAAACCTAGTTAAAAAAAAAATAGGAGTGAATTTTTAGGAGTGGATGGACTGATAAGTGGGCTTGTATTAGGGAGTCCCAACTAAGTATGTCTAACTCAGTAATAGAATCAAGAATATGGGGGAAAATAAGAAATGAGAAAAAAATTATTTCTGAAAAAAGGAAGGTCATCACTGATGCTTTAACAAGTGCGTTTTGAGTGCCTGGTCTATGCCAAGCATATAGATCCCACAATAAGTAAAACAGACAGATATCCCTCTCTTCTTGGAACTTGTTCCAAGTAGGGGAGAGACTGAAACTATGATAAATGAGCAGAGTGCATACTATTTTAGAAGGGGTATATGTTATAATAAATAGAGTGGTGTAAAGGCAATCAGGTAATGATGGAGGGGATGACTTTGCAATTTTAAATAGGATTGTCATAGTAGCTCTCAAGGACAAGGTGGTTTAATGCAGACTGAAGAAGGGAAGGGAAATAAACTGAGAATATCTCAGAGAAAAGATTTTCAGGCAGAAAGCAAAAACAAAGGGATTGAAACAGGAGGCTATCTGGTGAGTTTGATCAATAGCAAATGATTTGTTTGGCTGGAAGAGAGTGATTATAAGAAAAAAAGTAAGGGCTTCCCTGGGGGCTCAGGTAAAGAATCTGCCTGCCAATGCAGGAGACACAAGTTCCATCCCTGATCAGGAAAGATCCCACATTCCTTGAAGCAACTAAGGCTGTGCTCCAAAACTATTGAACTTGTGCTCTAGAGCCTGGGAGCTGCAACTGCTGAACCCATGGGCCCCGACTACAGAAGCCTGGGCGCCCTTGAGCCCATTCTCTGCAACAAGAGAAACCACCTCAATGAGAAGCCCTTGTGCCACAACTAGAGAGCAGAGTCCACGTGGCACAGCTAGAGAAAAGCCCACACAGAAATGGACACCCATCACAGCCAAAAATACATAAATAAAAACAATTCCCAAAAAAAAGAGAGAAAATAAAGGATTTCTTTAACAAAAGATAAAAATAAAAATAATAGGAAATGAGGCCAGAATAATAAACAAATGATCTAAAGCTGTGCTTCTCAACCTTGACTGCATTTGAGAAGTATTGAAAGTCACTCAGTCGTCCAACTCTGTGACCCTATGGACTGTAGCCCACCAGGCTCCTCTGTCCATAGGATTCTCTAAGCAAGAATATTAGAGCGACTTGCCATTTCCTCCTCCAGGGGATCTTCCCTGCCCAGGGAATGGTCTCACCAGTATTGTAAGCAGTTTCTTTACCATCTGGGCCACCAAGGAAGGCCCTGTGAAGTATTGGGTTGGCCAAAAGTTCCTTGTAGTTTTTCCATGACATCTCATGGAAAAACCTGAATGAACTTTTTGACCATTCCAATATCTAGAGAGCTTCTAAAGCTCTAGCTGTCATGGCCAATTAACATTGCAGTCACTTGGAGGTGCAACCCAGGCTTAGCAATTTTAAAGCTCCCTATGTGATTTTTAATATGCAACCAAGTTTGAATGCCATTCAGTTAAGACCTTACAGCGTCATTGTAAGGTCACTGGCTTTAAATGAGTGAGATGGGGAACCATTGTGGCACTTAGCAGAGAGGCCTTCCAGGAACTGACTCAATAGAATCACTATGCGTACTATTTTGAGAACAGACAGGAGGGTACTAATGCCCATCCATCGGAGAAGACCAGTTCAGTTCAGTTTAGTCGCTCAGTCGTTTCCGATTCTTGGCGACCTCATGGACTGCAGCATGCCAGGCTTCCCTGTCCATCACCAACTCCCTGAGTTTACTCAAGCTCATGTCCATTGAGTCGGTGATGCCATCCAACCATCTCATCCTCTGTCATCCCCTTCTCCTCCCACCTTCAATCTTTCCCAGCATCAGGGTCTTTTCCAATGAGTCAGTTTTTTGTATCAGGTGGCCAAAATATTGGAGTTCCAGCTTCAGCAGCAGTCCTTCCGATGAATATTCAGGACTGATTTCCTTTAGGATAGATTGGTTCGATCTTCTTGCAGTCCAAAGGACTCTTATGAGTCTCCTCCAACACCACAGTTAAGAAGCATCAATTCTTTGGTGCTCAGCTTTCTTTATAGTCCAACTCTCATATTCATACATGACTAGAGGAAAAACCATCAGAGAATACCATACAATCCCTGTAACAAAACTGTGTTGATTGATACTTGCAGAACAAGGAAAATGGTTTACCGTGGGGACCTGTGGGGCATTTTAGCAGGAGTGTTAGGAGGAACTTGTTAATGGATTTAGACTTGTGCTGTATAATTTGTGGGAGGGTTCAAGGAAGTAGGAATTCCCTCTGGAGAGATCAACAACCAAAAGTACAAATCTAGTAAAAGGCAAGGGTAAAATTCCACCCTGGCTTATCTTATAAAGCTTGTACTGTATCTGTGGCAGAACATGTATAGAGCAGATTTCTGAAACACCATTTTGGAAATCAAAACTGAACATTTTTGCTCAAAAGATAATGAGTTCCATTTTAAAGAAAATATTCTGTGTTTAGTTTTCAGTTTAAAAGGAAAAGCACAGTTCAACTTTTCTCATCTTGTTTCTTCAGTTAATCATATACATACATGTAGTAAGATTCTATCCATAATTCTGTTTTCAGAACCATTGATATTCTTTAAGAAAACCATTTTAGTAAGAGAATAAAGCTTTGAGATGACACTTTTAAACAATTTAATTTTATTACCATCTTTAGACTGTTGTGTCTATGGGTGTTTTTAATGAATATGTTTCCTTTTTCATTTTAGTTTACTACTGAAATTTTTAGTCATTTGTGAATAACATTCTTATTCTTAACACTCTTTAAAACTTGAATAAGGTTAGCTGAATCTTAGGCTAACCATGTCTTAGACTAGCTCCATCTTAAGTAATAATTCAAGATCACAAGGCCTTACCAGATATATAAACAAAGAGAACTCCCTACCTTTTGTTGACTAAGAGCAAAGATTCTGCTTCATCACATTTCCATGGAAAAATGTCTAATAACCTCTCGTTTTGTGCTGCTTCCATAGAGCAAGAATAAGCCATGCACAGACATGTAATAAACTCATTATGTTCATCTCCCTAACCTGAACTTAAGAGGAACAATTTTTGAGATGATAATCACATTAAATGAATACTCTAGTGATATAAAGACAGAAAATATGATTTGTAAAAAGGCTTACTATTTTTTACCCCAAGAGTAGGCAGAAACGAATGATGACTTTTTTTAAAAAGGGTTATCAGATGACACCACCCTTATGGCAGAAAATGAAGAGGAACTAAAAAGCCTCTTGATGAAAGTGGAGAGTGAAAAAGTTGGCTTAAAGCTCAACATTCAGAAAACGAAGATCATGGCATCCGGTCCCACCACTTCATGGGAAATAGATGGGGAAACAGTGGAAACAGTGTCAGACTTTATTTTTCTGGGCTCCAAAATCACTGCATGGTGACTGCGGCCATGAAATTAAAAGATGCTTACTCCTTGGAAGGAAAGTTATGACCAACCTAGATAGCATATTCAAAAGCAGAGACATTACTTTGCCAACAAAGGTTCATCTAGCCAAGGCTATGGTTTTTCCAGTAGTCATGTATAGATGTGAGAGTTGGACTGTGAAGAAGGCTGAGCGCCGAAGAATTGAAGCTTTTGAACTGTGGTGTTGGAGAAGACTCTTGAGAGTCCCTTGCACTGCAAGGAGATCGAACCAGTCCATTCTGAAGGAGATCAGCCCTGGGATTTCTTGGGAAGGATGGATGCTAAAGCTGAAACTCCAGTACTTTGGCCACCTCATGCAAAGAGTTGACTCACTGGAAAAGACTCTGATGCTGGGAGGGATTGGGGGCAGGAGGAGAAGGGGACGACAGAGGATGAGATGGCTGGATGGCATCACTGACTCGATGGACATGGGTCTCAGTGAACTCCGGGAGTTGGTGATGGACAGGGAGGCCTGGTGTGCTGCGATTCATGGGGTTGCAAAGAGTCGGACATGACTGAGCATCTCATCTGATCTGAACTCTTTTTTTTCTATCCTGTTAGATTTTTATGTGTATCTTCTTTGTATAGGTATTGTATTTCTTTCCTCAGACTAACCTAATGATTTCAGATATTTTGTATTTCTTGCTGCTGCTGCTGCTAAGTCGCTTCAGTCGTGTCCGACTCTGTGCGACCCCATGGACTGGAGCCTACCAGGCTTCTCCGTCCCTGGGATTCTCCAGGCAAGAACACTGGATTGGGTTGCCATTTCCTTCTGCAATGCATGAAAGTGAAAAGTGAAAGTGAAGTTGCTCAGTCGCGTTGGACTCTTAGTGACGTCATGGACTGCAACCTACCAGGCTCCTACGTCCATGGGATTTTCCAGGCAAGAGTACTGGAGTAGAGCCCAATTATCTGTGGAGCTAATAAGCTCAGGTTATTTCGTTAACATTTATAGGGTTTTTTCATTTACCCAAGGTATCCTGTTCCTCTGTCACTTCTGAGTCACTTATATTATTATCTCATCCATTTTAAGATGCAAGGCACGTCCAGTTTTATTAATAGTCTCCTATCAGTATCACATCTTAATGATGTCTTTTTATTACATGATTTTCTAGGCTTACCTTGCAAGTTATTTTATTCCTACATTCTATTTCCTTGTTAAAATTATATTTTTGATTATTTGGTGGAATAGTCTTGACCTTTCAGAATTCCCTGTGGGACTTACAGAATTTCTAAGGATTTCTCATCCTTATGGATAAATGAATTAGTAACTCCAGAAGCTCAAGCTTTAGGACAAACCTCAAATCAAAAAATATATTAACAATAATTTATTGATTTTAAAAGAATACCAAAGGTTCAAATTTAGCATTTTCTGGTATTTCCATATTTCCTCATTCTTTTCCTTTCCCAAACAAAAATGAAAGACTATTTATAACTAAGTTTGACCATATTTCCATTTCTGACTTGGTATCCTATGAATGTATTTAATAGTAGTTCCTGTTTTAGATATATAGACGCCATTGCAACACCTGTTAATAAAATATTTTAGAAGCTATATAGATACAAAAATTTATTAAGTTTAAATATTGACATAAGATACACAAAGTAGACTGGAAAGTTTTTAAATGAATATTTTATGTTATTTATCACATCAATTTGTACCTTATATATACATCTAAGTATACACATAAATTTTCTTTGTTTTTTTCAAAAACAATTTGACATTAGGAAAAATAACTTTTCCCCATTCCATAAATAAAATTCTACTAGAGCATTATGTGCCCATAATTACTGTATAAATATTTTAATACAGTTGTCTCCCTTCATCAGTGGTTTTCCTTTCTGTGGTTTCAGTTACTTATGGTCAGCTATGATTTGCAGGTATTAAATGGATAATTCTAGAAATAAACAATTCGTAGTTTTTGAATTGCATGCTGTTCTGAGCAGCATGATGAAATCTCCCACCATCTTGCTCTGTCCTGCCTTGGACGTGAACCATCCCTTTGTTCTCTGTATCCTGCCCTTAGTATCGTCTTGGTTATCAAGTTGAGGATCATGGTATTACAGTGCTTTTGTTCAACTAACTCTTAATTTCACTTAATAATGGCCCCAAAACACAAGAGTAGTAATTCTGTTCATTTGGATTATGCTGAATGGGAGCTGTAGAGTGTTTCCTTTAAGTGAAAAGTTGAAAATTCTTGACTTAATAAAGAAAAACACATGAATATTGACATTGCTAAGAAGGAAATACATGAAATTGTGAAGTAGAAAAAAAGCTAGTTCAGTTTACTGTTGCATCTCAGACTACAAAAGTTAATAGCCACAGTGCATGATAAATATGGCAAAGGAATTAAATTTGTACAGTAAGATATTTTGAGACAGAGGCCATATTCACATATTTTTATTACAGTATATTATTGTAATTTTTCTATATAGTTATTGCTCTTGCTATGCCTAATTGATAAATTAAACTTTATCATCAGTATGTGCAGGAAGAAAGCATACAATATATAGAGTTCAGTACTATCTTTCAGTTTCAGGTATGCTCCAAGGGTCTTGGAACATATCCCGCATGGCTAAGGGGGGACTACTGTATGTGCTATTATTACATACAATTTGTTCTAAAGTAGTGTTTTAAAAAGTGGAAATAAAAAATTCTAGAACTTCGATTTCTAGTTATGGTAGATTAATTTGGGACACCCTCTGAGAACAACTAGAAATCTAATCAAAAAGATGTTGATAAACCTACTCGAATGCATTGAAGATGTAAAAAGGAAGGGACAAATTAAGTGACCAGTGAGAAGAAAGACCTTGGTAACTGAATCTGGTGTTTAGTACCACTTCATATGCCAACATGGAACCGGTAGTTGAAAATTAGAGTATAGAACTTTGGAAGTCTTGTTAGGCAAGGGAACAAGTTGGAGTCCAGGCTTAGTATACTAAATATGGGTCGGTAAACTGCAGTTTTGTTTGCAGTGCCTAAAATCTGTATCTGAGAGATCTGCGTGAACTGCAAGGTATGGTTCCTCAGAGCCTCAAACCCCGTTCCAAATACCCTCAATCTCTGAAGTTAGTTTTGTGTAATCCTCAAATATTATTTACTCTTCATGCCCACAGAAACAAACATAAATCTCACTGAAGAAAGGTAATATCTTAGGTCCCAAATTATTTTACCTTTTATTATATACAGTGACAAGCACTTAGACTCCAATGAGATGAGGCCACAGGAAAGAAAAAGCTCAATTAAAACTGAAACCAAACAAAAATCCCTCCAGATAAAGCAGTTATCAGACACTGAATTGAAAAGACTTATCTTTTATATGCTCAAAGTTTAAAAAAATAAAACAAGCTGAGAATTTGAGCAGATAATTAGAAGATATAAAAAAGAACTAAATGGAATTTCTAAATTACAATAGAATAATCAAAATTCACAACTCATCAATGGTTTATCAGCATACTATACACAGCTAATGAGATAAGGGAATTAGACTTTAGATCAAGAGAAAAGTGAAGTAAAGTATAATAAAATGATTGAAACTACAGAAAAAGAAAAAAAAAAGAATAAGCATGGGAGAGCAGTGAGAATTTCTAGTGCTATATATTTGGAGTCCCAGAAAAAGAAAAAAAACAAGACTGACAATGTTTATAAAGAGTTTAGCTAAGAGCTTTCAAGTTGAAAAGGATACAAAATCATATTTCAGGAAGCCCCGTGGGCGTGAAAACAACAAAAATGAAAACCCTGTGGGGACATCATAGTGAAACTGCTAAAAATCTATAACAAAGTGAAACATTTTTAAAACAGCTAGAAAAAGGTATAAATCACTGTCAAAGACTGACTATGAGACTTTTGTAATGGAAACAGTGGAAAGCAGAAGAAAATGGAAAGTTATCTCCAGAGTGTTGGGAGAAATCAGCCGTCAGTCTCTACTCAGTACATGAGTTTTCTATTGTTAGATAACTAACTACTGCAAACTTAGTTTCTTAAGGCAACTTTTATTTATTATCTCTTAGTTCTGTAGGTTGGAAGTCCATATCCATTGCCTCCCCCATTATCCACACCCCCCCTCCAGACTAGGACATTTGTTTACTATTGACAAGGTGTATATTTAGTTTGAGAAGGTTTCATCTGATTATTACGTCTCTGATCAGTCAAATTGAGTTTTTAAATGTGTGTAGAAATCTAAATATATAGAAACAAAGTATACTAACAAGGCATATTTGAATTTTAACAGCAAAATTGTCTCCTAAGGCTCTTCAAAGATAGTTATTCGAGAACTATAGAATTGCTGCAGTAGTTTCTTAAATTTTACTACTGTTTGAATATTCATTTATTTCCATGGCAATATATCCCATGATAGTAGATGACAAAGTTCCATTTTCAGGGATCTATGTGGAATAGATATTATACAGTAGCAACAACTTATTTTCTTTCTATATGTGCATAACAAAACTCTTGGATCCTATTTTTGGGATTGTCTGAACTAGGAATCAAAAGTATTTACTTTCTTTGGGATTGGAATACCATCTACATACTGGAATCTATGCATATTTATGGGCTATTTGTATTGGTAGAGATGGCTTTTGAAAATACAAAGAGTTAAATATTCTTAGCATTTGTACCTAGTTTGTCATATTTATCACTATTGTTTGTCACTTTTGAATAGCACTTAATTTTGCTTTCTAAATTTATTTGAAAATCTTTATTCTAAGTGTAGCAATTGTGTCTCCATTTGGATGATTTCTATTTGTCTCTATTGAAATATAATTATTGCTTGTTTATTAAAGTTGATGCAACATTTTCAAAATATTTATTTTGAAATGTATTCATACCTTCTCATTGACTTTTGATAACATTTGAAAGTATTCTATTGGCCGTATTTTGGGCCAGAAGACCTGATAGAAAGCATATTTTTTGAAATATAGAATCTTAAAAAAATAAAAAATGTTTATTATGTTACTAGTCATCTAACATCCCTTCCCATGTGGAAGGAGCATTTTCAAAATTAAACATAACTTATCATTAGATATAATTGCCTTTACCATGTAAAATTTTATAATTTCATTGAGTGATTTACTTTATACTTTTATCTCTTAAATATACTGCTTACTTTCTAAATTGTTTTTTTAAAGGAATATCTGTGCAGTTTATTACTGTGTCCTTGGATAAAAATATCCAGCGGCCAAGGATCCCAGTGTAATAATCATCAATGGGGCAAACCTTATTTTTCACTGGAGTCTGTAATAACACCTAAATATCCTCACTAAGAAAATTCAGATCGTGCCTTTTTGGTTTATCCCTTTTCCAATCTAATGACAATTAAAAGTTACTGTCAGCAGTTGCAAAAATAGTATTAGAGTAGAAGCCAGAATATTTGATTTCAATCAGTCTCTATGACTTTCTATCTATGTGACCTTGGTTAAGTTAAAAGCTGTCCTAAACCTTCCTTTCTTCCTCTGTAAAACAACAATAATAATACCTTCTCCACATAGCTATTGTGAAAGTTAGATTTATATAAAGCCTACTGTATAGGGTCTGTTCCACTACGTATTACTTTTAATTCCACAATACTATTATTAAAACTTCCCCTTCTTTCCCTTTTACTTTTTTCTTCTCTTCCTCCTCCAGAATGCCTTTATGGAAGTTAACTGTTTCTCTTCCTCTTTACTTGAAAAGTAGGTCATATTATTTTGCCTTGTGCCTATTAGGTGATACATTTGATGCTTTGGGAAATAGTAACTCTACAAATATCAGAAGTGAACATTAATGTTAAAAATCATGGATTTTTCAAATATTAAATTTTTTAGAAGTAGCTTTTCATGATTTAGTTTAAAATAGTCTGTAGGAACAATGAAACCTTCCAGATAATGTAATAGCAGAGAAACTAACGTAAGTATCAGAATAAATTAGACCTCTGCAATTCTATAAGCAATGTGTTTCTTTCTTTTTTTTTTAAGGTTTCTTTCTTCTTTTTTTTTTTTTTCTGAGGATAGTTTTTTAAAGTCTTTATTGAATTTGTTACAATATTTCTTCTATTTTATGTTTTGGTTTTTTTCACTGCGAGGCATGTGGAATCTTAACTCCCTGACCAGGGATCGAACCTGCACCCCCCTGCATTGTAAGGTGACATCTTAACCAGTGGACTGCTAGGGAAGTCCCAATGCTGTTTCTTAGAAAAATATTTGGAAAATATTCTTAAATTGTTGATTCTACCTATCAATTTTCAGGTTTTTTGGAGGGGATTTTTTTTTTTGAGGGGATCAGATATCATCCTTTTCTTCCTCAAATAAAACTTTACTTAGGCAAATGTGGCAAGGTGATTCCCATTGAGCTCTGTCTACCCTTTTAAACATGTGATCACCTTCAAGAGTCTACCGAAAAGCTGCATTTTTCTTTTTCAGTTACCGAATGTGACTTTGAAACAGATAGCTGTGGTTGGTTTGAAGCAGCCCGTGGTGATGATTTTGAGTGGACCTGGAGCTCTAGAAGTAACCTCTCTGCTGAATTTGAGGATCAGGCTCCACCTTGGGATCACACTCACAACACATCTCAAGGTAAGACGCCTGTAGAGGTTCTTCGAACCTACCCACTTTCCCCAGCTAACAATGGTTTGACCTAATGATTCGTCAGTTTAATGATGGTGTGAAAGAGATCACATTCAATAGAAACTATACATCACATTTAGAATTTTGACCATTTCTGGGATAATGATACACCTGTGATGCTCTCTTCTGATGCTGGGAAGAGGCAGAGATGCGGCTCCCAGGCAGCCACATGATCACCATGATGCACAATCGATATAGTTACAGCTGTTCTGTTTTTTACTTCCAGTAGAGCATTCAATAAATTACATGAAATATTCAACACTGTAGTATGAAATAGGCTTTGTGTTAGATGATTTTGTGTAACTGTGGGCTAATGTAAGTGGTCTAAGCATGGTTAAGGGAGGCAAGGCCAACTGTGATGTTCAGTAGGTCAAATGCCTTTTGAACTTCAATATTTTCTTTTTTTAGAAAAACTTTTTATTTACATAGGGTTGATTTACAATGTTGTGTTAGTTACAGGTGTACAGCAAAATGAATCAGTTATACATATATCTGATGTATGTATTTTAAAATACACATATTAAAAAAAAACTTCATTTTACATTGGAGTATGGCCAATTAATATTGCTGCGATAGTTTCAGGTGGACAGCAAAAGGACTCAGCCATGCATCTACATGTATCCATTCTTCCCCCAAACACCCCTCCCATCCAGGCTGCCACGTGACACTGAGCAGAGTTCCCTGTGCTGTATACAGTAGGTCCCTGTTGGTTATCCACTTTAAACATAGCAGAGTGGATATGTCTATATCCACTCTTTTTTAGTTTCTTTCCCCATATAGGCCATTACAGAGTATTGAGTAGAGTTCCCTGTGCTATGACTTTGATATTTTTAACTTATGATGGGCTTATGAGACATAACTTCATCTTAAGTCAAGGGAGATCTGTACTTCAGTTTACCTTTGCTCAAGTCTGAGAAGAAAAAGAGAAGCAGTAAAATTCTATGATACTACATCATAGGACAATGTGGAGTAGGAAATGGCAACCCACTCCCATAGTCTTGTCTGGGAAATCCCATGGACAGAGGAGCCTGGTGGGCTACGGTCCAGGGGGTCACCAAAGAGTTGGACACAACCAAGCAACTAAACAATAATAGAACAGTTGAATATTATCTATTGTACTTACGTTGTCAAAAAAGAAATGCTCCTTTACAGGTTTTGGGGATGGAGTATAGATATATTTTTGGCTGAATTAATGGAAACTTCCAGTTGTTTTTGGCATCATTTTGGCCCAGCTCTAGATAATAGTTGAGTGCTCATAAAAGAAAATTTGCTAACAATCACTTTTATTGCTTTTTAATTGTTGTATTGTCTTCAGTGTAAGGGTTACAGAAAGATGTCTCATTTTAGAATTTAGCAGGTTAAGTTATGATTTCTTCTTATTTTCCAATAGGGCACTTTATGTTCATTCTGAAGAAAAGCAACAGCTTATCACAAATTGCTAGACTCCAGAGCCCAACTTTCAGCCAGACAGGACCTGGATGCACTCTTTCCTTCTGGTAAATATTGAAAACAATGGTCAATTACTCTAGCAGCTTGGCAGCTGCAAGGATAGCCCTGCATGTACTCGATATTGTAATTTTTCCTATAATTTGGCTTTATTTTAAAAATAGCTATTGCATCAGATCCATACATTTAGCATTTTACTTAGGAGCACATTATCAGTATTTATAATGTTCTTTCTTAAAATAAAAAGGACTCTTCCTCCAACAGTGAATTATAATTAACACTGCTTCCTGAGTTCTGGAGTGAACTCCTTGAGAAAGGGTCCCAGGGTCCTGAGAGTCAGAGTATGCACCTAAGCAGATAAGCTCTTTCATATGGGTGGCCACAATATTAAATAAAGGCATCTATTGTGATAACTCATTTTTGATTGACTGTTGACTGAGTAAAAGTCACACAATTAGTCTTTTCCAGAAATCATTTCCATTTCTTGTGTTTGTTCTCTTTCAGGTTTTATAACTATGGCCTATCAGTGGGGGCAGCTGAGTTACAGCTACACATGGGAAATTCCAGCGAGTCCACGGTACTCTGGAGAGTATTGTATAACCAGGGTGACCAGTGGTCACGGGCAGTTGTTCAGCTTGGACGTCTTACTCAGCCTTTCCATTTGTTGCTACATAAAGTCAGTCTTGGCATTTATGTTGGTGTCTCAGCTATTGATGATATCAGATTTGAAAATTGTCTTCTTCCACCTCCCTCAAAGAGCTGCAAAGAGCCAGATCATTTCTGGTGTCTGCACACTAGGATTTGTGTAAAAAAACTTCAGTTATGCGATCTGGTGGATGATTGTGGTGATTATACTGATGAGGTCAATTGTGGTAAGTATCTTTCTTTCTGGTCCCTCTTACTAATTTTTAAAATATTCATTTACTTTATTGCTTTACAATATTGTGCTGCTGGTGGTGGTTTATTTGCTAAGTCTTGTCTGATTGTTTGTGGGCCCGTGGGTTGTAGCCAGCCAAGTTCCTCTGTCCATGGGATTTCCCAGGCAAGAATACTGGAGTGGGTTGCCATTTCCTTCTCCAGGGGATCCTCCCAACCCAGGGATCGAACCTGTGTATCCTTCATTTCAAGCAGATTATTTACGGACTGAGCCACCAGGGGGGAAGCCCCATGATGTTGTGTTGGTTTCTGCCATACATTGACATGAATCAGCCACGGGTATACATTTTGATGGTATACATTGTTTTCCTAGTCCATCAAAACAAAGGCCCTAAGCATTGTTCCAAAGTTGAATGAATGTTTTGTATGATTAGTCAGCCATCAGTATTTATTATGTAGATTTATGAACTACATACTAGAGATACAGTGATGAGCACAATTATACAGAGTCGCTGACCCCATGGGGCTTACAGTCTCATTGAGGAGATAGATATTATTCACACATTTAAAAAATAAATGCAAAATGACAGGAGCTTAGACAGGACTTCACAAATGCTGTGGCTTTATATAATTATGGGTTTGGACTTTCTAGAGATGGTGACTTAACTGAGATCTGAAAAATAGTAAGTAAATGAAGATGTGCAAAACCCTGAGGCGTGACCGCACAGCAGCTGCAAGATACCCAGTATGGCTGGAGCAAGGCATTGAGGGAGAACTAGGATGCAACATAAAGATGGAGATGAAGGGGGAGGCCAGATTATCAGATCTTTGTAGACCATTTTAAGGAAGTTTTTCCCCATTTGAAGGTTTTTAAGAAGGAAGGTAATATAATACAATTGATTTAAAAATTTAAGATTTAAAAATGTCATTGTGGATACAGTGTAATGAGTGGATTAGAGGAAACTGGATCATATTTATTAGGAGCCTGTAGCAGGAGTTCCCAGGAGAGGGGTTGGCAGCCTCTCTTCAGTGTCAGCGGTGGAGATGCAGGGACTAAAGTTTGGGGGAGGGACGTTAGATGATGTCTTAGATATAGGGAGCAGAGAGTGAGATGTTAAAGTCCCGAATTTCTGATTTAAATTACCAAAAAGTTGATGGTATCTGATGATTGTGTACCTCTTGCAGTTTAATTAATAAACCTGGTTCCTGGTAGTGCTGGGTGCATTTGTTTCTGAAAATGAATCACAAGCTAAGAGAGGTTTTTCTTTTTTAATTACCAAAATCTATCAAGGAAAGTTTGCATTTTTCTTTGTCCAGAAATAGCAATGATCCTTAAAATTCAATCTGTGTGCCTATTAAATTGGAAGTCTTATCATAAACCAAAGGAAAGCCATCAAATACTTGGAACATCATAGGAAACATTACATTGAGAAATTTCCATATAAATATTGTGAAGAATTTTGCACATATGTGGTGTTTAATACAGTCAGGCACATTAAAGTCAGAATTGCCATGCAGCTTGTTTACAACTAATAACTTTAGTGCATATAAATGAAATTGATGGTTTTGACCAATGGCTGTTACAAGAAGCATTGCTTGTCCTAAAAGTAATTTATTTTTTGCAAATTTCGAAAGCCCTTTCATCTTTTTCACTCACTTCAAACCCCACTCCTTGAAAGATGTTGATCTATTACTAAAGATAAGCAAATTATCCTTCAGACTTCACAGTATTAACTGATTAGAATAAAATTTTGGAAGTATGGCTATAATATCAAAATATTTCTTCTGACTAAATATTAATGAGAGGAAACCATAGTGACTGTCACTTTCTCTTTCTCTCATAGCCTTCCATTTAGACGTAGTAATTTTTAAAAATATTTTTAATTGGATGATAATTTCTTTACAATGTTGTGCTGGTTTCTGCTGTACAATACTGTGAATCAGCCATAAGAATATAAATAAACATAGTAACTTTTTTACATGGAGACTTTATTTTTATTTGTTTATTATTTAGCTTTTTTATTTTTTGGCTGTGCGATGTGGCATGCAGGATCTTAGTTCCCTGATCAGGGATCAAACCTGTGCCCCCTACAGTGGAAGTGTGGAGTTTTAATCACTGGATCACTAGGGAAGTCCCTAGATTTAGTACTTTATTAACATAGAATGCCTTAGTCATCCAGAAATCAATGCTATATTTCCTGAAGTATGCGTAGAACGTGGTCTTTCATTGAAGGGTGGGGCTATATGTCTTCCTTTTTGAAATAAAGATTGAGCATGCAGTCAATCTGAAGACAGGCAATGTGAAAAAATCTGTTGGCTTTAGTGCCAGTTTTATGTCAAAAACACAGTTGCTTGACATCCCCCTTCTGCTGCACAGCCCCAAACTGACACTTGCAGGGGACCTGCGGGCCCAGTTCACGTCACAGCTGCGCTTGATTAGTCACCAGTGAGGAAATATCAAAGGAAAGCTCATCTCCCATTTGACATTTACTCTCTTGGTTCCCTTCATTAGGTCTAAGCTCCTGTTCTCTGGGTTTCGAGACAGATGATTTGTTTTTGCCTGGCTGCGTTTACTCACATATGCTTTTATTTATTGTTTCCGAATATTTGTTCACCTTTGGCTCCAAGTGCCGTTAGTAAGATGAATAGAGGACAGCTGACATTTGTCTTTCAAAAACATTAACTTATGTAAATGAAGTTAAAGTGTGGAATCTTCATTGATTCTAAATCCTGTCCCTTCTACCCAAATAATGTTAAACGTATAGTCTATCCCATTTATTCTAAAAAAGTACTTGATGTCAACAGAATTGTCACATCTTGAAAAATGAATACATTCCAATGTTATCCTACAAATGTAGGTAGAGTGTTGAGTGGATAAGAGACTGACCAATTCTTTAAAAGTGCTTGGAGTTCTTCTACTGACTGAAGGGAGTTAAAAGTTTAAAAGCACCAGGGATTTCCCTGGTGGTCCCGTGGCTAAGACTCCATGCTCCCAGTGCGGGGGGCTCAGGTTCAATCCCAGGAACTAGGTCTTGCATGCTGCAGCTAAGCATTTGCATGCCACAACTAAGACCTGGTGAAGCCAAACAAATAGAGAAAGAAAACATGTTAAAACATCAGCTCAAAGGAGCTACAACCCAGTGAGTAGAAAAGATTACCACTGAGGAGACAGAGCTAAGAACTGATGGGGCACACCACATAAGAGGCATCGAGAGAGGGAGGGGGAGAGGTGAGATGTTTAGGGCGTGCTGACAAATTAGTGCATGCCAAGGGGAAAGACAGTTGTGGATGAACAGGAAGTTATTTTAATTTGGGAATGGTAAAACTTGAAAGATAGAGTTTAGATTTAAGTTGAGATTAAATAAGTAAATATGAAAGGATTTTGAATAGAGAAGAAAAATGATAAGCTACCATTGAAATACAGTCATTGTGGTACAAAGGAGGGATATTTGGTACAAAGGAGGGGTGGCATGGATCCAGAGAGAAGAATTTGATTTCAGAGTGAAGTCTGGAAAACACCTGCCTCGGAATCATCTTGGGTGCTTATTAAAAATTGGGCTTCCTTCCATACCTTACATAGTGTTTGTACAGGACTTTACCAAGGAGTAAACAACTTTACCATTCACCCCAGGGCATTCCAAAAGATTGAGAACTAGTATGATTCTTGTCAGCAGTGAGTGTTAGAACCACCAAGGGAGCTAGTAAAATATCCTCTCAGTTGATGGGTACACAATTTGGACCAATTAAATCAACATATCTGGAGCTGAACTTGAACTTTAATTTTTCTAATGTTCACTGGTGATTGGAACATTCAGCTGAAGTTGAAATCCGTGGAGACAGAAGTTTGTTGTGGTGAGCCAGCTGTGGGGTAGTGATCATTTCCCTAAGGTTGGGATGGTGCTACGGGGCAGGGGATGGGTATAAAAGGCATTTGGAAAATAATGGCCAAAGTGATTCCACCTCCATCTATAAAATATTATTGCTTGATGTATTAGCTAAGATTTACTTTTCTTAAAAGTTTGCTCTAATGTTGCATTAAAAAAGATTAGAATGGTTTACCTTGGCAGAAGCAAAGTAGCAACTAGTATTCCCATTCATAGTTATTTTGGTCCTTAATGATCTTTTGATTTTATTTAATGCCCGTTTCAGTACCTGAACTTCAGTGTAACTTTGAAAATGGAATTTGTAACTGGGAACAAGATACAGAAGATGATTTCGACTGGACCCGGTACCAGGGCCCAACATCAACGCTTAATACAGGGCCGATGAAGGATAACACTTTGGGCACAGCTCAGGGACACTATCTGTACATCGAATCTTCCGAACCACAGGTTTTCCAGCACCGAGCTGCTCTGCTCAGCCCGATCCTTAACGCCACTGATGCGGAGGGCTGCACCTTCCGCTTGTACTACCACATGTTCGGAAAGCACATTTATAGGCTGGCCGTCTACCAGCGAGTCTGGAACAACACAAGAGGACAGCTGCTGTGGCATATATTTGGGAATCAAGGCCCCATTTGGATACGGAAATCTCTCAACCTTTTCAGCAGGAAGCCTTTTCAGGTATGGACAATGGCTTTCACAAGGTATATTCAAAATGGCATCAGAACATTTAAGGAATATGAAAGATCTCTGTGTTCTTAAATTAAAATTGAAGTTTGGTCAGTTAGCTTGACACACATTTATCATTTAATTAAGGGTGTACCCAAACTCGTTAGGTTTCCTTCCTCCTCGACTACCTCCAGTAATGTGTGATTGAAATTTCTACAGGTGGACGCATGGCATTGGACACAGCTGTAGGTTCTTCCAATCTAAGTCATTGTTGTACTGAAATGAAAAACCTGGAGGGGGAAAAAAAAGAGTTTGGCTTAATCTCTAGTCTTCTGCCAAAAGTTCAGACTCTTAAACTTGTTCTTTTGAATCTCTCATTTCCTCAGATTTTGTTAAGTAAGGAGCGAAAATCCAGGAAGACAGCACACATTGTTGGAGGAGCTCTTCTGGGGCAGAACCAGACTTTGAATCTAGGTTTCCTTCCTCTTGGTGGAATATTCTTTAAATCTTTCCTGCTGCTACTGCTGCTAGGTCACTTCAGTCGTGTCCGACTCTGTGCGACCCCATAGACAGCAGCCCACCAGGCTCCCCCATCCCTGGGATTCTCCAGGCAAGAACACTGGAGTGGGTTGCCATTTCCTTCTCCAATGCATGAAAGTGAAAAGTGAAAGTGAAGTTGCTCAGTCGTGTCTGACTCTTAGCGACCCCATGGACTGCAGCCTACCAGGCTCCTCCATCCATGGGATTTTCCAGGCAAGAGTACTGGAGTGGGGTGCCATTGCCTTCTCCGAAATCTTTCCTACCTTCTCCTAAAAGTCAAAGTTTCAATAGCAAGTTCAAATGCTTATGTGTTTTTACAGTTTTGTAAAGGCCTTTGGCATACTTTGTTTGATTCAACAATTCCCTGAAGTGGGTAAGTCAAAGATCCTTTTTGCCAGTTTTATAAATATGAAGGAAAAAACTCAAGTTGTTTTTTGTGCCATGTTTAGTCACTCAGTCGTGTCTGACTCTTTGCGATCCCATGGACTGTAGCCTGCCAGGCTCCTCTGTCCCTGGGGATTCTCCAGGCAGGAATACTAGAGTGGGTTGCCATGCCCTCCTCCGGGAGATCTTCCTAATCCAGGGATCAAACCCAGGTCTCCCGCATTGCAGGTGGATTCCTTACCATCCATGCCACCAGGGGAGCCCGAGAACAGTGGAGTAGGTAGCCTATCCCTTCTCCAGGTGATCTTCCCAACCCAGGGCATCACGCTGGGGTCTCCTGTGTTGCAGGTGGATTCTTTACCAGCTGAGCTCCTGGCCAGATGGAATGTGAGCAGAAAAACAGGGACTTGTTCTAGAATCCACAACGTCTATTTAATTCATGCTCCTTCTGTTTCTTTTTTTGTTTCATAATGCATTTTTTTTACTCTGCTTAAAAAAAGAATTTTATTTATTTTTGGCTCTGCTGGGTCTTCATTGCTGCACAGGCTTTTTTTTTTTTTTTTTCTAATTGCAGTGAGTGGGAGTTACTCTCTAGTTAAGGTCTGCAGGCTTCTCATTGCACTGGCTTCTCTTATTGCAGGGCATGGGCTCCAGAGTGTGTGGGCTTCAGTAGCTGTAGCACATGGGCTCGGTAGTTGTGGCTCCCAGGCTATAGAGCACAGGCTCAATCGTTGTGGTGCACAGGCTTAGTTGCTTCATGGCATGTGGGATCTTCCCTGATTAGGGATTGAACCTGTGTCTCCTGCATTGGCAGTCAAATTTATTGCCACTGAGCCACCAGGGAAACCCTCATTCTCTTTCTGATGCATCATATAGCCTGTTGTATGTAGGAGTGTTAAATATTTGTTTTTTCCCCTCTGGTCAAATAGACATGCATATAATATATTGGAAGAAACTTCTTATACTGGCTAAACCTTTTTTTTTTTTTTTTTTTGGCATATTCTAAACTTCTCAGTTACCCCAATTGAAAGCACTATCTTTATCTACATCTCTAGTGAAGAGTTTTACAGCCAAGAACTTAGCTCCAGGCCACCTGAGCTTCTAACCATCATAGATATACATTGTATGTGGCTCTGTAGAGAACACATCAGGGTTGGTGTTTTGTCCTGACAGACATAAGCTGACATCATGAAACCTAATCTGCAAGGTGCAGAGTGATATCTTGCTGTCCAGCCCAGTGGTAAGATCCATATAATCATGTGAAATGAAACTGAAGAGGGTTTTTTGACTTTTATTTAATAATGGCTCACCCACTTCAAGTTAATTCTTAATGTCTAATCAGGTCAGTTGTAATCTGGGCTTAACTAGTATTTAAATTGGAGAAGGCAATGGCACCCCACTCCGGTACTCTTGCCTGGAAAATCCCATGGAAGGAGGAGCCTGGTAGGCTGCAGTCCATGGGGTTGCTGGGAGTTGGACATGACTGAGCGACTTCACTTTCACTTTTCACTTTCCTGCATTGGAGAAGGAAATGGCAACCCATTCCAGTGTCTTGCCTGGAGAATCCCAGGGATGGCGGAGCCTGGTGGGCTGCAGTCTGTGGGGTCTCACAGAGTCAGACACGACTGAAGCGACTTAGCAGAGCAGCAGCAGTATTTAAATGGATTAACTTTCCTTGTGATGTTTACTGAAGAATTGCTTTTCACTTAGAGAATTGAGCTTGTGGTTTCTGGAAGGGGATGGATGGGGAGACGGGATTGTTAGGGACTTTGGGATATACACTCTGCTATATTTTAAGTGGATAACCAACAAGGACCTACTGTATAGCACATGGAACTCTGCTTAGTGTTACATGACAGCCTGGATGGGAGGGGAGTTTGGGGGAGAGTGGATACATGTAGATGTATGGCTGAGTCCCTTTACTGTCCACCTGAAACTATCCCAACAGTGTTAATCGGTTATACCCCAATACAAAAAAAAAAAAAAAAGAATTGGTTTTCAGGAGAAAATCAGCTTGTAAGGGAGCGGCTTCAGAGTCAGATGACCATGGAACTAACCAAAGATTCCTTTGGTTGTGAATCTAAAGCATCAATATTGAGGTTTGAAACCCAACCTGGATTACACGGAGTACTCTATTTGATTTTATCTAAGGGTTCTTTTTTTTTGTTTTTTAATGAATTTTAGGCATGAAAAGATAAAATCAGAGATTCTGCATGCTGTGTAGATTAATGGTTTAAGATAATAAGGATTGAGACCATTTTAAGCAATAGGATGTTTGTTCATTGAATGATGGACATGCATAGTTTCTGTTCTACTGAGCAAAGGTGGCAACAACCAACATTTTCATTAACTGTGATATTGTAGTGAAATTACCTACATGCCCAGGAGTATCATGCCCAGGAATTAATAGGTACTCACTAAATATTTGGTTAATAGAAAAATTTAAAGGTTTTTCAGGATCATTCATTTAAAATGAAATACATAGGGTAGAACCAGATTGCTCATGCAGGTATAGGAACAATTTGTCTTATTAATGTCAGTTTAAATTATCATCCACTGCCTTTATGTGTGATATGGTCAGTAAAAGCTCAGCACTGCATATAAAGCTTCAGGTCAACCTTCTACCTAATTTTTATTATGAGATTTCTGAGATTTGATTGGTAACTGTACATAGTGAATGTGTAGTCAAGCTAATTCAAATATCAATGTGCTTCATTCCTGAAAGTTTCCTAATACCCCTTTTTTTAACTAATTGATTTTTGACTGCACTGGGTCTTCATTGCTTTACCCAGGCTTTCTCTAGTTGTGGTGAGCTGGGGCTACTCTTGGTGGCAGTGCATAGGCTTTTCATTATAGTCGCTCCTCTGCTGCAGACCGCGTGCTCTAGAGCGCACGGCCTCCAGTAGTCGCAGCATGTGGGCTCTCGGGCATAAGGGCTTCAGTAGTTGCAGCACACTGGCTTGGCTGCTTCACAGCATGTGCAGCCTTCCCGGACCAGGGATTGGACCCATGTCTCCTGCATTGGCAGGTGGATTCTTATCCACTATGCCACCAGGGAAGTTCCTGATATCCCTTTGTAATATCTCCTTCTGGCCCTCACTTCCATCCCTGGACAACCACTGAACTTTCCGTATATATTAACTTACACCGCTCAAAATGTTATATAAGTCAAATTGTATGATATGTACTTTTTTCTGACATATTTCATTCTGTATAATTATTTTGAGATTCATTTTATTACCAAATATATCAGCACTTCCTCCTATTGTTAAATAGTATTCCATGATATGGATAGAGAAGTTTTTTTCCATTCTTCTTGGCAGGGATTCAATATCAGCAGTGTTCACTGGTAAGTATTGCAAAAACCTAGTTTAAAGAAACTTATTAATTCTTTGGCACCACAGGAACCAGGACTTACAAGCTTCTGCTCACTTATTCCTAACATGGCCTTGTTTACTGAAGTATATATTTATATATGAAGTTGGCCCAAGGAGAGGACAAGGATTGAAAAAGAAAAAAAATTCTCCAGGTGGTATCACATCATTAAACTATTAAGAAATTGTAAAATATATATATATATATATATATATAACACCACAGAACTGTCTAAATCTGAAATAATTCTATAGTGTTCTGGTAACATCCCTCAGTAATAAAGAGAATTTTCCACTAGTGGATTTTGTGAAAAGATTGAAAAATCTTATTCATAATCGTGATTTATTTTTTTCATTTGTGGGATATAGCTTTAAATCCTAAATGGTGCATCATTTTTCAGTATTTCTAGGAAAAATATTGTTTCATAAGTTATATTGTAAATAAAAGAGGACCATATTTAATAATGTTAAGTTGATTCTACTTTTCATGAAATTGTAAACAGAAGTGCTACAAGTATACATTATTTATGCAGTCTCATGTAACATTTTTCTTCCAAGCTTCTAGTGGAGTTGTTAGAATTTACATTGAAAGGTTTGGGATGGAATCTGCTGGCTTGAAGCCTGTGTAAGTAGCGCTCATAGATTTGTTGCTTACTGAACAGCATACTGAATCTTATTTTACAATCTTAAGTTTCTCATAGGCTATCTTCTTCTGCTGAACTCAAATATAACCATAGCTTAGTGTGTCAACTCTTGCTCACAACCTGATCCAAAGTGATGAGCTTGGTTTCCAGTGGGAAGAATGTGTGAGTAAAAAAGGGAGAAGAAAAGGTTAGGTAGAGAATATTACAAGAATGCAAGGGCCAGAAAGGAAGTCTCATTCCTTAATAAATCCATTATTTATTTATTTATTTTTTAATAAATCCATTATTTAAATTCTGCTCTATTTGTTATGAGAGAGCTTCCCGGTAGTTCAGTTGGTAGAGAATCTGCCTGCAATGTGGGAGACATAGGTTCGATCCCTGGGTTGGGAAGATCTCCTGGAGAAGGGAATGGCAACCCACTCCAGTATTCTTGCCTGGAGAATCCCATGGACAGAGGAGCCTGGCAGCTACCATCCACGGAGTCTCAAAGAGTCGGACATGACTGAGTGACTAACACACTACTTATGACTTCTATAATACTAAATGACATCTGATATTTTTGATTCTCTAAAATTACAGTAGAATATTAATATGAGTCATTAAACTTTGGAAATATACTTTATATATTTGTAATATATGTGATTATTATGGATCATTAAGTATTGACAAATCATAGAGTGTTCTTTCCTGGAGAATCCCGGGGATGGGGAAGCCTGGTGGGCTGCCGTCTATGGGGTCACACAGAGTCGGACACTACTGAAGTGACTTAGCAGCAGCAACAGCATATAAAGTGAAAGTGTTAGTCACTCAGTCACGTGTGACTCTTTGCAACCCCATGGACTATAACAATAAGAAAAATAGCAAGCTCGAATGTTTTACTGGGTTGGCCAAAAAGTTTGTTCAGATTTTTCTCTGTGATCTTTTCCGTAACATCTAATTTGTCTTATCCCCTTTTAGTCTATGCCCTATTTGAAACTTCATGTAACTATGCTTTGGTTTGTTTCTTTTTCTCCCTGGTGTTGCATGTATGAGCCATTCAGTTCCTTTCTAATCATACTTGCAAATACTTTTACCCTCCCTTCTGGCTGGAGGAGTAGGATGGAGGCAGAAAATGTAGACGCAGTGTAGGGGGTCACCATGTCTGGTTTGGCAGGTTTTGCCACAGCAAGGCTATACAGCTAAGGGGCTCTGAGTGGGGTTGAAATCGCCGTTGTGGGATTTATTTACCATTCTGGAATTTGTGCAAAAGTGCTGGCTATGCTGCAGCTGCCTTTCTGGCCTCTTGACAAAGTTTTTAACTACACTTTTGTGAAACTTCAGTATGAAGAAAAGTGCATTAGATTATCAGGGCAGAATTATTTTGCTAAAAGCAAAACTGTAGGTAGCATACTGGAAATGAGCCTTCTTATTCAGACAGTGTCTGTGTATTTATCTGGACAAACAAGAGCAATAGTTTATTCCCATCTGATGTATTGTTCACCCTCTAGGAATAAACTCTGTGAAATGTCTTTCAAGTATGTTTTTTCTCTGCTGATCCAAACTCATTTTAATCATGTGTAACATTTCAGATTTGACTTTTCTCTGCAAATGTGTGTGTGTGTGTGTTTAACAATATAACATTTTGAACCAAATAGTTTTGCTTGTTTTTATTGATGACACATGATTTTGGCTTTTATCTTCAGTAGAAAATCAATGTGTCATAGCGCTCACTAAGAAAAAGGTATGGTACCTCTTTGTAATTCTTTGTCAGATATTGCTTTATCTTGATTTATGCCTTTAAACTTTTTCTCATTCAGCAGAAAATATCATGGTGATATCTGTGAGAGCAAAGCAATCTATACCAATTTATGCTCTGAGTGCAGCCTCCTTCCAGAATTGTTTATGGAACATATCAACTCACAGTAGATTAGGAACACAATGCCTTCTTCCTTCTTAAATATGTCAGATTAATGATTTTGGTGCATATCCAAATTTTTACATTGAAATTTTTAGTGAAAATGTTCCTTTATAAGATAAAAGGTGATTGAAGATGGTTACTATTCTAGGATATTCAAGGGCTTCCCAGAATTTTGGGGTCTGAAAAGAAACTCAGCATTCTTGGTCTTAGCAAGATTTCACTCTGTTATCAGTATTGTCATTTGGAATTGTTCTAGGGCCTGTTCTGAAATCATCTTCAAAACAGCATTGTCGACTATGGCCAAACTGAAATCTGATTATAAACTTTTAAAGATAATTTCTTGGACTAGAATTCAAGAAATCATCTTCCAAGTAACTTATCTTTTAATTTTATTTACTCCAAATGCACATTGTAGTTTACTTTGTCTTGTCATAATCTGCGCTGGAAACAGTAATTCATTGTTACCATCTTGAGCTTTTTATTGAATTCAGAAATGATTAGGCTGTTTTGTGCTTGTGTAGAAGAAGCCTTTACATTTTATGATATAAAACCTTCTGCCAAGAGGAGGAAAAGAATACGGATGAATGCAATTCTTTAAAATGTTTAAGGTTCAGTTCAGTTCAGTTGCTCAGTCATGTCCGACTCTTTGAGACCCCATGGACTGCAGCAAGCCAGGCCTTTCTGCCCATCACCAACTCCCGGAGTTTACTCAAACTCATGTCCATTGAGTGGTGATGCCATCCAACCATCTAATCCTCTTTTATCCCCTACTCCTCCCGCCTTCAATCTTTCCCAACATCCAGGTCTTTTCAAATGAGTTAGTTCTTCCCATCAGATGGCCAAAGTATTGGAGTTTCAGCTCCAGCCTCAGTCCTTTCAATGAATATTCGGGATTGATTTCCTTTAGGATGGACTGGTTTTATCTCCTTGCAGTCCTAGGAACTCTCAAGAGTCTTCTCCAACACCACAGTTCAAAAACATCAATTCTTCAGCTCTCAGCTTTCTTTATAGTCCAACTCAAATCCATACATGACTACTGGAAAAACCATAGCTTTGACTATATGGACCTTTGTTGGCAAAGTAATGTCTCTGCCTTTTACTATGCTGTCTAGGTTGGTCATAACTTTCCTTCCAGGGAGCAAGTGTTTTTTTCATTTCATGGCTGTAGTCACCATCTGCAGTGATTTGGGAGCCCCAAAAATCAATGTCAGCCACTGTTTCCACTGTTTCCCCATCTATTTGCCATGAAGTGATGGGACCAGAGCCATGATCTTCATTTTCTGAAGCTTTAAGCCAACTTTTCCACTCTACTCTAACTTTGATCAAGAGACTTGTTAGTTCTTCTTCACTTTCTGCCATAAGGGTGGTATCATCTGCATATCCGAGGTTATTGATATTTCTCCCAGCAATCTTGATTCCAGCCTGTGCTTCATCCAGTTTCTCCTGATGTACTCTGCATAGAAGTTAAATAAGCAGGGTGACAATATACAGCCTTGACGTACTCCTTTTCCTGTTTGGAACCAGTCTGTTGTTCCATGTCCAGTTCTAACTGTTGCTTCCTGACCTTCATACAGATTTCTTAAGAGGCAGGTCAGGTGGTCTGGTATTCCCATCTCTTTCAGAATTTTCCACAGTTTGTTGTGATCCACACAGTCAAAGGCTTTGGCATAGTCAATAAAGCAGAAATAGATGTTTTTCTGGAACTCTTTTGCTTTTTCAGTGATCCAACAGATATTGGCAATTTGATCTCTGGTTCCTCTGGCTTTTCTAAATTCAGCTTGAACATCTGGAAGTTCATGGTTCATGTACTGTTGAAGCCTGGCTTGGAGAATTTTAAGCCTTACTTTGCTAGCATGTGAGATGAGTGCAATGGTGATGTAGTTTGAACATTCTTTGGCATTGCCTTTCTTTGTAATTGGAATGAAAACTGATCTTTTCCAGTCCTGTGGCCACTCCTGAGTTTTCCAGATTTGCTGGCATATTGAGTGCAGCACTTGCACAGCATCATCTTTTAGGATTTGAAATAGCTTAACTGGAATTCCATCACCTCCACTAGTTTTGTTTGTAGTTATGCTTCCTAAGAGGCCCGCTTGACTTCACATTCCAGGATGTCTGGCTCTAGGTGAGCAATCACACTATCGTGGTTATCTGGATCATGAAGATCTTTTTTATATAGTTCTTCTGTGTATTCTTGCCACCTCTTCTTAATATCTTCTGCTTCTGTTAGGTCCATACCATTTCTGTCCTTTATTGTGCCCATCTTGTATGAAAAGTTCTCTTGGTATCTCTAATTTTCTTGAAGAGATCTCTAGTCTTTCCCGTTTATTGTTTTCCTCTATTTCTTTGCATTGATCACTGAGGAATGCTTTCTTAACTCTCCTGCTATTCTTTAGAACTCTGCATTCAAATGGGTACATCTTTCCTTTTTTTCCTTTGCTTTTCACTTCTCTTCTTTTCACAGCTATTTGTAAGGCCTCCTCAGACAACCATTTTGCCTTTATTTTTCTTGGGGACCATCTGGATCCCTGCCTCCTGTACAATGTCACAAACCTCCATCCATAGTTCTTCAGGCACTCTATCATATCTAGTCAGTTGAATCCATTTCTCACTTCCCCTGTATAATCGGAAGGGATTTGATTTAGGTCATACCTGAATGGGCTAGTGGTTTCCCCTACTTTCTTCAATTTAAGTCTGAATTTGGCAGTAAGGAGTTCATGATCTGAGCTACAATCAGCTCCTTATCTTGTTTTGCTGACTGTATAGAGCTTCTCCATCTTTGGCTGCAAAGAATATAATCAGTCTGATTTTGGTGTTGACCGTCTGGTGATGTCCATATGTAGAGTCTTCTCTTGTGTTGTTGGAAGAGGGTGTTTGCTATGACCAGTGTGTTCTCCTGGAAAAACTCTATTAGCCTTTGCCCTGCTTCATTCCATATTCCAAGGCCAAATTTGCCAGTTACCCCAGGTATTTCTTGACTTCCTACTTTTGCATTCCAGTCCCCTATAATGAAAAGGATATCTTTTTTGGATGTTAGTTGTAGATCTTGTAGGTCTTCATAGAACCATTCAACTTCAGCTTCTTCAGCATTACTGGCTGGGGCATAGACTTGGATTACTGTGATACTGAATGGTTTGCCTAGGAAACAGAGATCATTCTGTCATTTTTGAGATTGCATCCAAGTACAGCATTGATGGCTACTCCATCTGAATCCAATTAATGAAATGTTTCAGTTAAAAGATGTTTATTGTTTCTGGTCTTACATTTAGATCTTTAATCCATTTTGAGTTTATTTTTGTGTATGGTGTTAGAAAGTGTTCTAGTTTTATTCTTTTACAAGTGGTTGACCAGTTTTCCCAGCACCACTTGTTAAAGAGAGGTGCACTGGGATGACCCAGAGGAATGGTACGAGGAGGGAGGAGGGTTCAGGATGGGGAACACGTGTAAACCTGTGGTGAATTCATGTTGATATATGGCAAAACCAATACAATATTATAAAGTTAAAAAATTAAAAAAAAAAAAGATGTTTATTGATCTCTGAACCAGTCTCCAGCATGATTAAGAGTAATGAATGAAGATGGAGAAAAATCCTAAAAATTGTTTTAAAAAAAATAGATATCAATCCCCATAACCTCATACTTTGATCTATTGGGCAATTCTGTGATGTACCTGAAGTGTTTATTTACACTGAATATCTGACAAAGGACTTTTCTATTCCCAGTTTCTCTGTGAGTTGCTGTCTATGGAAATTTTATTTGCATTTGGAAACTTTGAAATTTTCAGGAAAACCTTTGAAATTTTCAAGACATTTGAGAGATTTGTAGAGACTACTTATGATATTTTAAATGAGGACTGTTCTGGAGAATCTGAAATATGTGTCCTTGTGTATAAATACATCCTTTTCATGTAGAGGCTACTTGAATACTTTGGTATCTCCAAATTCACACTCTGTGCACATCGATTTATGTGCAAATCCATATAAATGTATTTTCTGTTATTAGCAGAGTTACTCTGATTTTCATTTGTATGTATCATGAGTATTCTTTAAACTGCAGGTCCCTGATGACTGCTTCAATCAGTAAGAGCAGACCGTCACCCACTGTGTCCCTGGTTGTAGCTTCATCTTAATTATAACACAGTCCGAAGCAATTAAAATCCATGAGGAAGTGTCAGAAAAGCTAGGGAGCACCTAGGCTCTATCTTGGGATAAGGCTTTATTTTTCTTTATGAAATGCAGTGTGTAACTACTTGTTTTGACCTCCAAGACTCTATACTCCTCCTATGTTGTTGCCCCTGACGTTTGAATTTTTTATTCCATTTTAAGGTTTATTCCTACTGCTGTCTTGGCTTCTCTTCTCTCATAGGTAATGACAGCTTCCTCTGTAATTCATTGCTTTATCTTTGCTCTGATAACTGCTAATGATAGAGGTGGGTGTATTACATGTCCTTCTATCTAAGTCAACCTTATGCATTTGGATCTACAATTAGTAGTGTTATACCTACATTGCAAATTATAGTGCTATACCGCTGCCACAATTTATGCAGTGTTAGAGAACTTTGCATTGACTTGGAACTACTACTTGGTATAAAGTATGAGTTAATTTTAGTTTACATTTTAAGTAGCTCAGATTCAAGAGGTATTTTTTTAGTACAATAAATTTAACTTGTACTCTGTTATAGAGTGATTTCAGGTTATTGAGGAAGATATAATAAGGACTTTAGAGTAAAATATGGACTTTACATTTGCTTGAGTTCAAATCCTGACTTTGCAAGTTATTATCTGTGTAGCCTTAGGAAAATTATGTAAACTCTCTGTGCCACATTTTCTTTACCTGTAATCAGGTATAATAATAGTGCTACCTTGTACAGATTTTTTTTTAAGATTGCATGTATTAATATATACATATAAAACACTTGAAATTTTCCAGGCATACAGTAATTACTCAAACATTAGCAATAAGAACAATAATGTAATAATAATAAATATAATAGGTGTTATTAAGTTTAAAAGTAAAAATTGAAGGTTGTCACTGAGCTAGAAGTAAACATCATACGACCTTTGTCTCCTTTCTAAGTGGTTGAGGAGATAAGCCATTTCCTCTATCTTTGTGCCTAGTTACTCTAAATAAAGGCATTTCTCCCCTCATGGTAGCCAGCACAAACTACCTGATTTTTCTCTTATGTTGTAATATAATGATAAAACTGAAGTCGCTCAATCGTGTGTGACTCTTTGTGACCCCCTCGACTATAGCCTACCAGACTCTACTGTCCATGGGATTTTCCAGGCAAGAGTACTGGAGTGGGTTGCCTTTCCCTTCTCCAGGGGATCTTTCTGACTCAAGAATCAAACCCTGGTCTCACACAGGACAGTCAGATTCTTTACAGTCTGAGCCACCAAAAGATAAATTATCAAATTATTTCAACATTTGCTTATGTTCCACTTATGTTTGATAACACAATGCTTCCTTGGGTTCCATTTCATTAATTAGCTTTGGCAAAATTGACTCCTTCTAGGACTGTCATAGCCTCTCTGAGTGTGGGATTTCATGGTTCCAACTGGTCTCTATTCTAATTATTGCCTAATCTTTGCCTTTCATGCCTCTAGCTTGACTTGCATTATGATGTACAGTCTGTATTTATCCTTATTTAGTAGCTTCCATCTGCATCAAAACAGGTCTTTTTCTTTTCCCCTCAATCTTAACCATATTTATTTCTGCTCCTTACATGACAAAAAATAAAAACAACCCAACTTTTGTCTGTAATCCCCACATGTCATTCACTTTGTTTTAAATATCTAGATTCAACCTTTACTTTTTTAGTGAAGCATTTTGTATTACACATATACAATAAACAAAAAAATGACAGTTTTCAAAAGATATTGGCATGATCCTCAGATGATGATGTCCCATAGGATAAAATTGGACATGCATAAATTAATTTTCATTCAGTAGTTATTAATAACTACAGAAAACATTAAGTATTTACATTAATGTTAGGAATAGGAAATTGAGCTTGATGTCTGCTATTATTGTTCTTAATAATACTATGAATATTTAATAATATGAATACCATTTTAACTTTATATTATTAAACTTTAAGTTATTTGTTTAAAAAATTTTAAGGGGAATAGTTGATTTACAATGTTAGTTTCAGGTGTACAACAGAGTGAATCTGTTACACATGTATCTGTATCCACTCTTTTTTAGATTCTTTTCCCATATAGGCTGTTACAGTAAGGACATACACACAGGCACAGGGAACTCGACTCAATACTCTGTAGTAGATCCAACCTTTATAGTCACTGTTCATGAAAGTTCCTGACGTACTGTCAGGACTGCTACTGCCCGTTGACAGGAGGCCAGCCTATATTCAGTCTAAGGTGTGTCATCTGTGGATGCTGTCACAGGGTAGGAGGCTGAGTGTCTTAGTCTGAGTTCCAGGAAAGGGGAAAGAATTAGCTTCTCTTTTTCCCTAACTCCTTCCTACTCCATGTTATATTAGTAATGATTGCTCTCTAGAGATTCCCAAACAGAACAAAAACACAATATAGCAAAAGACAAATGTTTTAACAGGCTTTGAGCGTTAATGTATAGACTTTGATTTATCTTTTCAGTAGCTATCACCTAATAGAAAGGATGATGTAGGTTTGATTTGCTGGCCATGAATTAGCCCTGTCCACACAAAGTTCTGTATGACTCAATGATCATGGACACTGTTGTCCACAGCCTAAATCTCCCTCAGGATAGAAGGGCTCCTCCCCCAGGTGCTGGGGCTGTTGGCAGCTAATGCTGCTTAGCTGATTCTCTCTCTGGAAAATGCCCTCAAGAGGGTTGACTTGCCAACGGGATACCTCTCCTTGGAGACCGCCCACATCTGCAGTCTGGTCAATGCAGAGCCTAAATGCTCAGTGCTGTTGCCTCCGTGTAGGACTGTACTGAAGGGCCGGCCCAGTTTCTAGGCTCCCTGTGTGGTTGGCTGAGGCCTCTGTTGTGACCGCATCACAACTCAACTGCTCCCTCCATTCAGTCCTTCCTTTTCTCACTCCCCTCCAGTTGTTGGTACCAGGTGAGTTCACCCAGGAAAATTTCTGTACCCAAATCTCTGTCTCAGATCTATTTTTACAGGGAATCTGGCATGAGTCCTATTTCTGTGAGTTCTGGCTGTTAACCCTGATTAATTTTGGCAGCTCAAAGCCAGATCAAGCAGCTTCCCCTCCTCTGTTTTTCCTTCTAGCCTCTATTTCTACCAAAGCTTTACACATGTAGATAGCAAAGAAACTAGTTAAACATAGCTAAAACTTTAGCTTAACACTCTATGTGCCTGATGCTATATTTTGTATGTTATCTTTTTATAATATCCCCAAACTACTAAGTGGAGGACTCTGCTCTTACCTGGAGAAAATGAGGGTTGCTCAGTAAAAGTCAACATTAGGAGAAGTAGGGGGAAGGACATAGGGCATTCTTTTTGTTATTTTTGTGTCTTTTCTGTAAGTGTAAAATGAACTCAGAATAGAGGGGTTTGAAGACACTGAGTAATAGAACCAGGTTTTTAAGATTTGCAGTGTGGTTCCACAATTCAAGTTCTTAAATACCAACCTAAATTGCCTTTGAAACAAAAGTTCTCTTGGACTCAAATCACAGCAAAGTGACATGATTGTGTGCCTTTTTTGCATAGAGTGAAACGGGATGTTTATTTAGACATAGTTAGCTAAAATATTCTATTATGGATATAAGCTTTATATAAATGATCAGTCTAATATTAGCACTTAGATTATAATTACTGAAAAATAGGGATCTAGTTCTTGTATTATAGTTTTTGCTGTATCAGCCATAATCAAAAGCACATATGCAAGCATGAAGATGAATTTCAGTAAATACAGTCCTGTCAGTATCCGAATATGTGACTCCCACCCTTTTCTCTCTTGCCTTTTCAGTGTTGTAGAGAATGAGGTGGTTAAGCAGTCAGCATGTCTCCCTGCAGTTTCAGTTAGTAGCACCTTATCTTTAACACTTTGTTATCCTTAAGCTGATACTTATTTTTCCTCACAGATCCCAGTTCTTAGGATGAAGGGGAATCATTGTGTTCGAATAAGATGATTCTGCTTAAAAAAAAAAAAACAAACAACTTAGCAAGAAACTTAAACAATTTAGTTAGAAACAAATATTCTTCCTACTTATTTCCAGCATGGTGACCCTTTGTATTTTCAGCACATGTTAATATGAAAAATTGATTATAGTTGATATGAAGCATAGTGTAATATAATGAAGAACAAGATTGTGAAAAAAAATGGGAATAACTCGAAAGCCAATTTGCTTCAAATTAAAGCTTTGGATTAAAATGAATTAACTTATATTTCATCATGTTTACAAATAATTTATCTTATTTTTTCAATATATTCCCTTTTTGGGAGTAAAATATCTTTGTATAAGAGCTTTTCCTGTTAGATTACCCAGTTAGTTATATTCAATTATTTTGAGATGATTTTTATATGAAATTTCATTGTTTTGCCTTTAATAGATTACACATAATAGTTTTGCTGTTATACTGAACTTGATATTATGCTGTACATGTAAAGTAAATGTAGTTTTCCAATTATTATTTTTAAAAGTATTGGGCAGGACTTCCCTGGTGGTCCAGTGGCTATGACCATGTGCTCTGAACGCAGGGGGGCCTGGGTTCGATCCCTAGTCAGGGAACTAGATCCCACATGCTTCAACTAAGGATCTTGCATGCCACAAGGAAGGCAGAAGATGCCACATGCTGCAACTAAGACCTGGTGCTGCTACAGAAATAAATATTTTTTAGAAAGTACTTGGGAAACAATGTGATAAAATGGAAGTAACATCAAGTGAGGAGCTAGAATACCTGGATTCTAAAGATTAAATTTTCCATTAAGGGATCTAGTGACTTTATGGATGTTATTTAATCTTTTAATTATGTATTTTTTCATCAGAACAGTAAAATGATCTATAAACTATTTCTAATTGTAAAATTCTAGAAATTCCATTTTTCATTCATAATTGAACTCTACAATTCTTGTTACATGTTGTATGTCACAGAAATCCTTCTTATTAAGAAACTTAAATTTAGTTTTATCATATCTTAAAAAAGTTAAAAGCTCAGTCATGTCCAACTCTTTGTGACCCCATGGACTGTAGCCTGCCAGGCTCCTCTGTCCATGGGATTTTCTAGGCCAGAATACTGGAGTGGGTTGCCATTTCCTTCTCCAGGGGATCTTCCTGACCCAGGGATTGAACCCAGGTTTCCTGCACTGCAGGAAGACTCTTTACCATTTGAGACACCAGGGAAGCCCATCATATTCTAGAAAGCTTTCCTAAACTTTTATTGTTACCATGAATTTCAATGGTTTTTGAGCCCCTAAAGCTAGTGGAGGTGATGGAATTCCAGTTAAGGTATTTCAAATCCTGAAAGATAATGTTGTGAAAGTGCTGCACTCAATATGCCAGCAAATTTGGAAAACTCAGCAGTGGCCACAGGACTGGAAAAGGTCAGTTTTCATTCCAATCTCAAAGAAAGGCTATGCCAAAGAATGCTCAAACTACCACACAATTGCACTCATCTCACACGCTAGTAAAGTAATGCTCAAAATTCTCCAAGCCAGGCTTCAGCAATACGTGAACTGTGAACTTCCTGATGTTCAAGCTGGTTTTAGAAAAGGCAGAGGAACCAGAGATCAAATTGCCAACATCTGCTGGATCATCGAAAAAGCAAGAAAATCCAGAAAAACATCTATTTCTGCTTTATTGACTCTGCCAAAGCCTTTGACTGTGTGGATCACAATCAACTGTGGAAGATTCTGAAAGAGATGGGAATACCAGACCACCTGACCTGCCTCTTGAGAAACCTATATGCAGGTCAGGAAGTAACGGTTAGAACTGGACATGGAACAACAGACTGGTTCCAAATAGGAAAAAAGAGTACGTCAAGTCTGTATATTGTCACTCTGCTTATTTAACTTCTTTGCAGAGTACATCATGAGAAATGCTGGGCTGGAAGAAGCACAAGCTGAAATCAAGATTGCTGGGAGAAATATCAATCACCTCAGATATGCAGATGACACCACCCTTATGGCAGAAAATGAAGAGGAACTAAAAAACCTCTTGATGAAAGTGAAAGAGGAGAGTGAAAAAGTTGGCTTAAAGCTCAACATTCAGAAAACAAAGATCATGGCTCTGGTCCCATCACTTCATGAGAAATAGATGGGGAAACAGTTGAAAGTGTCAGACTTTATTTTTTTGAGCTCCAAAATCACTGCAGATGGTGATTGCAGCCATGAAATTAAAAGATGCTTACTCCTTGGAAGGAAAGTTATGACCAACCTAGATAGCATATTCAAAAGCAGAGATATTACTTTGCCAACAAAGGTCCGTCTAGTCAAGGCTATGGTTTTTCCTGTGGTCATGTATGGATGTGAGAGTTGGACTGTGAAGAAGGCTGAGTGCTGAAGAATTGATGCTTTTGAACTGTGGTATTGGAGAAGACTCTTGAGAGTCCCTTGGACTGCAAGGAGATCTAACCAGTCCATTCTGAAGGAGATCAGTCCTGGTGTTTCTTTGGAAGGACTGATGCTAAAGCTGAAACTCCAGTACTTTGGCCACCTCATGCGAAGAGTTGACTCATTGGAAAAGACTCTGATGCTGGGAGGGATTGGGGGCAGGAGGAGAAGGGGACGACAGAGGATGAGATGGCTGGATGGCATCACCGACTCGATGGACATGAGTTTGGGTGAACTCCGGGAGTTGGTGATGGACAGGGAGGTCTGGTGTGCTGCAGTTCATGGGGTTGCAAAGAGTCGGACAGGACTGAGTGACTGAAGTGAACTGAATGCACATTTAAGATCAGAGTTTGTTTTAAATTTCTTTTCAGATAATTCAAATTCCACTGGTAGATAGCAACAGCTCTACTGTTGTATATTTTAGAGATAGCCATTTAGTTCCTCTATTTTTTTAAATATCAGAAAAATGTGTTGAGCATACTAAAAGTAAATCATTAATTTCCTGAAAGAAATGGAACATAAATAACAAAATTAACTTGTAGGTATAATCTCTCTGTGTAAATTTTAACTTAAGTGCTAATTCATGTCTGTATTAATTTGTTCACTGATTTTAGGCCCTCCATTGCCTCAGGCACTATGCTACTTGGTGGCATACAAGTACAAGTAGTGGATGGTCATTGTCCTCATGGAGCTCACATTCTAAAGTGAGACAGATATACTCAAGCAAATAGTTACAATAAAAATTATTTTTTTAGAAGAGTGACATCTTGACTAGGAATGGTGATATCAAGGCAGGAGTTGTACGATTTATGTATCTATACAGTATCTATAGGTGATGGCCTGTGTTGGGGCTGAGGGTCAGGATTAAGGAGCCACAGAAGCTGATGCAAATATATACAGATGAGAAGCAGCATGCTGATTGGAAGAACCACCAAGTACTTCTGTAGTTCATGGTGCATAAAGTTAGAGGCAGAGGAAGGTAGACAGAAGCCAGAGCAGGGAATGACTCACTTGTCATGGTCACAAATGCATATACTAACCATGAGCTAATGAGCACCATTGAAGGTCTTAATCAGTTTAGTGAGCCGATCAAAAGTGATCCATCACTTTTGGATCACTCCATCCAAAAGTGGTCCACTTTTGGATCACTGTCAGATCCATCACTCTGTTAGCTGTGAGGAGAACATTTTTGAAGTAGGGCTTACCATTAAAAAATAATCAATTATATACATGTATATATATGTGTGTGTGTGTATGTGTGTAGTTGTATATGCGTATGTATGCGGCTTAGGTAGGAGACAGCTAGAGCCTAAGCTGGGAACATGGGCTAATATAGATGGAATGAAAAGGATTCAAGAAATATTTAGAAAGTAATGCCACTGAGGCTTGCATGTATGGTGTGAATGATGGGGAATAGTCCAGAATAATTCAAGATTCTGGTGGTAACAACAGTAGGAGCCATCATTTGAAATATAGAACAGAGAGCAAAAGAGAGGAAGTTTTAGGTAGAAAGAGGAGTTATTGAAAGACATTTTAAAACTTTGAGGGCCATCAGAAACTCTGAGGGACATTTCTTTTTGGAAAAAAAATCTCAAATTTAGGGTTGAGGGAAAAAAGTCTGAGGTTTAGGGAAGTATGGAGTGAAAAGAGGTTTGGGGTAATCAACATACTGGTTGTAATTGAAAGTATAGAATTGATTCATGCAGAGAAAATGTTGAAAGTGGGAAAACCAGAGTAGGTAAAATTAGGTGACTCATCAATGTGCTTAAGTAGTGCTTAATTAACCTGCTGCTACTGCTAAGTCACTTCAGTCATGATAGCCCATCAGGCTCCCCCGTCCCTGGGATTCTCCAGGCAAGAACACTGGAGTGGGTTGCCATTTCCTTCTCCAATGCATGAAAGTGAAAAGTGAAAGGGAATTCGCTCAGTCGTGTCCGACTCTTCGCGACCCCATGGACTGCAGCCTACCAGGCTCCTCCGTCCATGGGATTTTCCAGGCAAGAGTACTGGAGTGGGGTGCCATTGCCTTCTCCATTAATTAACCTAGATGTTCTTGAAAGGTACAGGTCTGCATTTCTTATAAGGTGAAGGAAAATGTTTCTTAGTTCCCACTTAAGGTGAATGGGACCCTGTTTTGGATACCTGGGCACCAGTTCTCAATCTTTCGGGCACATATTTTATTTTACCTTCTGCTGTAACAGCCAGTTCTTCATAAACTTCCACTAGGGCTTGAACCACTCTGTTCGGGTGTAATAGGACCCGAACCTGGGTCCTATTCCAGGTCCTGGTCCTGTGGGCCTGCACTGGCCCACAGCTCATGGCTTCTGTTGTTTAGGAGGTGGGATGTTCGTACAGCTGCTGCCCAGGAGTGTGGGAAAGTTCATGCCCTGGGACCCACTTCATGACCAGTATGGGATGAAGCCCTTCCTTCTACCCTAATGGATTGGATGTTTCTTAGACCATTTCATTCAGCTCCTCAGAAGGCCCCTGAGGTTCCATCACAGAGACAGCCAAGCTGCTAAGTCATCCTTTTAAGCTGCCTTCCTTCCTTTTGTATCTCACTCTGCTCCTCCTCCTTCCTTCCTTTCTAAATTCTCAAAATATTTACTTTCAATATTAGGGAAGATAGTTTGATATTCTATTTGTATCTCCAAAATCTATACTCCTACCTCTAAAACCGCCAAACACATATAAAATGGAAGATTGCTATATAGAAAATTTGGCTTTATGGATTTCACTGTAATTTTCCCAAATACTTCAAAATCTTTTCACAAACTTTTACCTTTCCTTTTTGTATGCTTCACCTAAGAGTAAGACTCACCCCAGGTTATATGTAAGAATAGAGTACATGAAATACATTTTATATTTCAAAAGTTTATCAAAGGCTTTTAAAATTGAAAGGATCTACAAATATTCCTAACAGATTTTTTTTTCCAGGTTTGGAACTAAATTGAGCACAGATTCTTAAACTTTACTTTGATAGAAAGGAAGTAAGTTTCTAAGTTTCTAAAAAAGGCAGCTTTAAAACAGTTCAGTCTAAATTATTTAGTATTAAGTGATTTGTTGAGATATTTTTACATTTTTTAATTTAAATAAGTACATAGTTTAAAAAATGAAAGATTATAAAAGGACGTTTTAATTGTTATTGATTCTGACAGGCAAAATATTTTTAATCTGTATCAGCCATTTGCAGACTTTTCTTGTTAAGAGCAAGGTGATAAATATTTTAGATGTCATGAACCACAGTGTTGGTCTCTGGACTACTCAAGGGAGTCATGGTAGAATGAAAGCAACTTTTGTTGTTGGGTTTCCTTGGTGCCTCAGCAGTTAAGAACCTGCTTGCCAATGCAGAACACATGGGTTCTATTCCTGGGTCAGGAAGATCCCCTGGAGAAGGAAATGGCAACCCATTTCTTATATACAACCCAATTCTTGTATCCCAAGTATTCTTGCCTGGGAAATCCAACAAACATAGGAGTCCATGGGGTCACAAAGAGTCAGAGATGACTGAGTGACTAAACAACA
>NW_011495023.1:3198515-3214587 GCF_000754665.1 Bison bison bison
ATGTCATGAACCACAGTGTTGGTCTCTGGACTACTCAAGGGAGTCATGGTAGAATGAAAACAACTTTTGTTGTTGGGTTTCCTTGGTGCCTCAGCAGTTAAGAACCTGCTTGCCAATGCAGAAGACATGGGTTCTATTCCTGGGTCAGGAAGATTCCCTGGAGAAGGAAATGGCAACCCACTCTAGTATTCTTGCCTGGGAAATCCCATAGAGAGAGGAGTCCATGGGGTCACAAAGAGTCAGAGATGACTGAGTGACTAAACAACAACAAATGGGGTGTTCCAGTTGAGAAAACAAACATTTAAAAAATAAAGCCTCCAATTAAAAGGGGGGAAAAAAAAACACCTAAGTTATGACTTTGTTGAGTCCTGATCTTTGCAGAAAGCCACTATGGAGTTCATAAGATCATTATACACTTTAATATTATAATAGAAGTAGAATTGCTGTTCATCCTTTGGTTCAGTTCAGTTCAGTTGCTCAGTCGTGTCCCACTCTTTGCGACCCCATGAATCATGGCACACCAGGCCTCCCTGTCCATCATCAACTCCCGGAGTTCACTCAGACTCACGTCCATCGAGTCAGTGATGCCATCCAGCCATCTCATCCTTTGTTGTCCCCTTCTCCTCCTGTCCCCAATACCTCCCAGCATCAGAGTCTTTTCCAATGAGTCAACTCTGCCTGAGCTGGCCAAAGTACTGGAGTTTCAGCTTTAGCATCATTCCTTCCAAAGAAATCCCAGGGCTGATCTCCTTCAGAATGGACTGGTATGTTGTATGTCATCCTTAGGTATGATTCTTTGTTTTTCTTATGTTGCCACATTACCAATTTGAATGTAACTTTTGAGTATTTCTGCTTTATGATTTATTTAGGTCTGTTAGGCATAGTTAGACCGTGCTTTCAGGCCTTTTTTGTCTTACCCTGGAATCAGATCACACTGATTGTTAACTGAAAAGTATATTGGGAATTGTATCAATTCTTCCCAATCATCTTGGTTTAGAAATATATACTAAAAACAAGCTTGGGCCACAACCGGTCTTCTGCTTGCTCAGACAGGTAGGATGTGGAGTAATGGTTTTCTGATGAGGTGAAAACAAAATATATATTTTCAGAAGGATTGACAGAATAGGTTGAAAAGAGATCGCTAACACACGGATGGAGGAGATGCAAAGAGCATGAAACTGAGGGTTTGACAGAGCAACCTTGCCTTTTAAATCTCTGACTCTTAAGAATTATATGAAAGTGAATGTCCTATACTAAAATTACACTGAAGGAAACACTTTAATAATCTGTATGTATGACTTTCCATTCTCCTATCTAAAATGTGTCCAAAACAGTCTAGTTTTTAAAAATGATCCTTTAATGCAGGATTTAAGACTTTAGGTGGTATTTTTTTTTTTATTACCACGTGACATCATGCTGTCAGTACATATGATTTTCTACTTTTATTCCTCCACTGATTGCTTTCTCAGGTGCCTTACCTTCCCTTGCTTACTTAGACAATTTCATGTGAAATTAATTTTTAAGAGATTAGTGATAGGTGAAGCTTTCGTTTCCACGGGATTCAAAATGAAGAAAGCTCTAGAGCTAATGACTTTTTTGAGGCCATTGCTTACTTGCATTTTCTATAGAACCAGCAGATGTGAATATGCAACTCAGAAAGCAAGCTGTGTATATGTAGAGCTTAGACTTCCTTTGGCAGTTATTAAAAAGCTCATCTACCCACCAGAAAAAAAAATGTAAACTCGTCATTCTGTATCTTGGTCTTTTTAACAAATATGAAAACTTGTGGCCTTGGGTGTGAGTTAAGAGCAAGGACAACTGTCCCTGATTAGTGGCCGCCTGTCTGTACCTGCCGCAGAGGCTCCATGAACTGGGATGATCCAGACAGAGCGATGAGTTAAATCTCATCCAATTTAGCTGACTTTTCAGTACATTCGAGTGACTGTTGATTCCTATCAGTAAACTTGCTATGTATGTATATTGCTGATTCATTTCATTGTTCAGCAGAAACTAACATTGTAAAGCAATTATATTCCAATAAAAAAGTAGAAGAAAGAAATACATTAAAAAATCCTGAGGATGGCGACTTCCCTAGCGCTCCAGTGGTTCAGACATTGCCTTCCAATGCAAGGGGTGCAAGTTCAATCCCTGGTCAGGTAGCTAAGATCCCACATACCTTGTGGCCAAAAAACCAAACACAAAACAGAAGCAATATTATAACAAATTCAATACAGACTTAAATCTTGGGGATGAAAAGCAGGTGTAAGTGAACCCTACACTAAGTGGCTTCCATATTGTACTAGTTTTAATTTTGTTTCAGTATTGAAATTTTGCCATTTAAGGAGGCTCACCCTAATGCACTTAAGCTTGAATACTGAGAGCTGACTATGAGATGCAGTGGTAATTTTAGGTATAGAATAGGTGATGGTAGAGAACTAGAGAAAATAGAATGGATTCTTAGGAACTAGAAATTTATAGGGCGTTTATATATCAAAATTAAAAATAATTTTTCCTTCAAGGCTTTAGTTGACATACAGGAAGCTACAAAATACAGCTAGAGATCCTCCAGAGTTCAGGAAAAAGGTTCCTTTTGAGCAACAAAATAAGTCTGTGCATAATTTACATTCTCCTGGTAGCACTGTGTGGACAGAAACTGGTTCAAGTGGCATTCATTTACTATGTCTTATCTCCGTTATTGGGCAGAATACTTTTCATCTCTGAGGCATTTGTATGTGTGTGTGGTGAGGTGTCTCAGTTATCTTATAAAGAACTTTATTTCTTTGGGAATCCACTTTATTCTTTGAAACACAGAATTTGGATTGGATTAGTAGTTCCCAAATTTTCTTAATTATCAAAACATCTGGAGCATTAAAAAAAAATACAAGTTCTCTCATGCACTGTATCAGAAGCCCCAGAAGAGAGTCCTATGAATCTGCACTTTTAATAGAAACCTTTGGTGATTCTGATGGTGAGACAAGTTTAGGAGATAGTGGATTAAATGATGTCTAAATTAGGTGTTACCATTATTTAATATCTGAATTTATTTTAATAATACCTGGAGATGTAAGTGTGACTGTTCATTCAAGTTTATTGCGTAAATGGCATCAGGAGGCCTATTTTTTCTCTTAAGTTGCATTTAGAAAACACCAGCTTGGGATTTTCCTGGTAGTTCAGTGGCTGAGACTCCATGCTTCCAAAGCAGGGGGACCCAGGTTGGATCCCTAGTCAAGGAACTAGATTGTATATGCCACACCTTAGAGCGGGCACAACCAAATGAGTTTTTTTTTTTTTTTTTTAAAAAGGAAAGGAAATGTGGGCAATGAAGTAAGGCATCAAGAGTAACATGTATAGTTTTAGTTGAAATTAGTTTGGTTTTTCCCTGTAATAGTCAACTCTCACCGCATGCTTATCAGGGTGCAGGTGCTGGGTGCATACAGCTTTGTGTGTCCCTCAGCGAGCCTCATGTCACTTGTCCTTAAAGTCTCCAAGAAGAGACAGACATTGAAATGCATGCATAACAATATACTTACAAATCAGGTAACAAAATCATTAAAATGAGACGTTGTTAAAGGAAAATAGCTTCAACTTGAGTGATCAAGGAAGGCTTCTCTGAGGAAGTAATAATCTAAAACTGAGACTTGAAATGGGATTTTTTAATTCACAGTCATCACCGGCTGGATATTATGAGATGCGGAAGCAGGGCAAAGGACAGATGTGTGTTATCGTTGGAGTTTAAATGCGTGACCCGATTTTTCTCACTTTCTGTCTACATCAGTTTTAAGAAGTACCCACAAGGAGGTAGGGGGTAGCTTTGGAGCTTTATCCTTTCACAAGGAGATTGAGAGGGCATGTGATTTCAAAATAATAAACTGTGGTTCTACTCCTTTACCTTTAAATATTATTTTTAATAGTATGGAGGATAAAAAATGAGTTTTAATTGAAAAAAAGATAACCTTTAAGAATTTCAACACTATGCTTCTTAAATGATTTTGGCACATGTGAACCAGTCACTCAGACAGTATTACATCGCATTCTGTTAAAATTCTATTATATCTTATTGAATCATTTTAATAAAACCACAGTTTTCTGAACTTTTAAGTCAATAATTCCAAACCTGCATCACTTTTCTCTGATACTGACCAGGCTTTTTTCAATTAAATGCTTCTTTGTAACCACCAATCAAATTGGTTCTGTATAAATTCTTAGAACTAGAGAAATTGAGAACTATTTGTCTTCATTCACATAATTGATGAGATGTGTAATGGGTTATGGTCTAGATGAGTCCCTGGAGGATGCTCTAATATAGCATGTGAATGTGTCCAGTTTCAAGTAGCAAATTAATTTCAAATTGATCAACATTTATCCCTTTTAAAATCTAGTTAGGCAAGTTCCAGAAAGGCACTGTTAAGAATTGGCAAGGAGGAAAAAAACTTGCCCAAATTTTGACTCTTCCTGTACATCTAAAATGGTAGAGAGAAGAGTATCAGAAATAAGCTTTGTGGCTTGCCAATCCTTTAAAAACTGTGGAAAGCAAATCCAAATAATGTGACCTGAATACTCAGAGTTTTTTTTATTTTAGGTTTCTGTCTTTTTCATTCAAGAAGAATAATAGAAAACATTTTTTATCTGAATAAGGAAGCTTGTATGAAGTTTTCAGTGACCTTATTTCTTCAACCCCATTCTTTGCTTCTTGAATTTTAAAAAATCTCTACTGTTAATATAGCAGCAGCTTTCATGGGAAAAGATTTTTGTGGGTGGAAAAGGAGCTGGGCCAACAGCAGGTGGATAACCATCTCTGAGAGACTCTAACAAGTTACTCTCATTCAGTTCAGAAGAGTATAAAATGAGGTATAAGAGGAAAGGAGGCTGAATTTAGATAAATATTTCAGTTTTTACATACATGAAGGGATTATCATACTTCCACAAATTAAGTATACTGTCCAACTTCCCCATTGGGAGACAGTTCTCCATGCATTTAAAAAAACGTTTTTTAATTTTATATGTGGTATAGCCGATTAATAATGTTGTGATGGTTTCAGGTGCACAGCACAGCGACTCAGCCATATATATGCATGTATCCATTCTTTCCCAAACTCCCCTCCCACCTAGGCTGCTCCGTGCATTTTGTATGTCCTGTGTTGTTCAGCTTCTGAGCAAATAATCTATTGCATAGAGTTTACCCTGAGACATTTGCTTGTGTTCCACAGTTACTTAACCTACCTAGAGCCCATCCCCTTCCTTCCCTCCTGTGTCACCACCTCCTCCTCCTCCTTGTCCTTCAGTTGTGCCAGTAGCTTCTAACAGCTGGAATCTCCTAATGTTGGGGTTCTTCTTCTATGATGCAGCCCACCACTCAGGCAGAAAAAAGACTGGCACATATCATGTTTCCCCTGCAGGAAGTGGGAAAGCAATGGAAGACATTTCTCTGGCTGATGTTTTTTGCCATCTCTCTAAGTCAATCTCTTGTATCTTCTCTCAGTGTATGTATATGAAACAGTGACAGCCTAACTTGTTAGCTTGAAAGTAGGATAAAGTCTCAGACCCTTCATGGTTTCTAACCTAACCAGCATGCACAAGGAATTGCAAACCCAAGTGCCCATGGAAACCAGGCAAAGGATGTGAATTAAGAGAATTGGTTCGGGTGTAAAATAATTAATGGCAACTGACTTTCAGCCTTAGAGTTACGTTTGATAGGGAGTAATGGGGACTGCAGCAACTGCAGGCAGTATCTTCTTGAGAAACATCCTGTCTTAGAAGTATTTGCTGGGACTTCCCTGGTGGTACAATGGTTAAGACTTCTTAGCCTTCCAATGCAGGGAGTGCAGGTGTGATCCCTGATTGTGAAGCTGAGATCTTGAAAAGCCAAAATATAAAACAGAAGCAATAATGTATTCAAACAAGACTTTTTAAATGGTCCACATCAAGAAAAAAAATTTTTTTTAAGAAGTATTTGGCAACCTATTCTACTTGACACAGGCTTCCCTTATAGCTCAGTTGGTAAAGAGTCTGCCTGCAATGCAGAAGACCCCTGTTCCATTCCTGGGTTGGGAAGATCTGCTGCAGAGGGGATAGGCTACCCACTCCAATATGTGTATTCTTGGGCTTCCCTTGTGGCTCAGCTGGTGAAGGATCCACCTGCAGTGTGGGAGACCTGGGTTCGATCCCTGGGTTAGGAAGATCGCCTGGAGAAGGGAAAGGCTAACCAATCTAGTATTCCAGCCTGGAGAATTCCATGGACTGTATAGTCCGTGGTGTTGCAAAGAGTTGGGCATAACTGAGCCACTTTCACTTTTCTACTTGAAAGCACTGTTGGGGTTAAACTAAGTTCACAAGGACTGAACCATCACCATTTAGTCTCTTCTGTCATTGATGATGAGAAACGCCAGGACAGGGAAGACTTTTTTTCCTTCTTGGTAACCAGGGGAACAGTTGGCACAATGCCAAAGTAGATTTGCCCAGAAAAACCGAATTCTTACCAATCCATATATTGTGAAGCCTGACAAGAAGAAATATGGTATTTTTTTTTTTAGATATATAAGCTGAGTCATATGGTAGTTTTAGTGTTTTGAGAAAACTCCATAGTGGCTGTGCCAATTTACATTCCCACCAACAGTGTAGGAGGGCTTCCCAGGTGGCTCAGTGGTTAAGAATCCACATGCCAATGCAGGAAACTTGGGTTCTGTCCCTGGGTTGGGAAGAACCCCTGGAGAAGGAAATGGAAACCCATTCCGCTACTCTTACCTGGAAAATCCCATGGACAGAGGAACCTGGTGGGCTGCAGTATACGGGGTCGCAAAGATTTGGACATGACTGAGCACATGTACACATGCAGCAGTGCAGGAGGGTTCCCTTTCCACCACATCCTAGTCAACATTTGTTACTTGTGTTCTTTTTGATGATAGCCGTTCTGACGAGTGTGGGGTGGTATCTCATCATGGTTCTAATTTGCATTCTCCTGAAGCTTAGTGATGTGGAGCATCTCTGCTTATGTGTGTTGGGCATCTGCATTTCCTCTTAGGAAAATTCAGCTCTTCTGCCCATTTTTTTAAAATTAGGTGGTTTGTTTTCCTGATGTTAAGTTGTAGAAGCTGTTTATATATGTTGGATATTAACTCCCTGTAGGTCACATCATTTGCAAAAATCTTCTCCCATTCAGAAGGTTTTCTTTTCATTTTGCTGATGGTTTCCTTTGCTGTGCAAAAGCTTTTCAGTTTAACTAGGCCCAATGTGTTTATCTTTTTATTCTATTTTTGTTTTAGAAGACAGATTTCAAAAAAAATATTGCTGTGATTTTTGTCGAAGAGTGTTCTGCCTATGCTTTCCTCTAGGACTATTATGGTTTCTGATCTCAGGTCTTTAATCCATTTTGAGTTTATTTTTGTATATAGTGTTAGAGAATGTTATGATTTCATTCTTTAACATGTAGCTGTCAATTTTCCCAGAAACACTTATAAAGAGACTATCTTTTCTCCATTGTATATTCTTACCTCCTTTGTCATTCATTAATTTATCATTAAGTGCACGGGTTTATTTCTGCCAAACTATTTTTCATAGTGACTGTATCATTTTGAATTCCTATCATCAATGCATTGGAATTCTAGTTGCTCCACACAGGATTTGTGCTTTTTATAAATTTTAAGCAAGAATTTCAAATCTTTCTGAAGATGAGTTATATTAAAAATGGATATATATTATCCTGGAATTTTGTAATTTTTTTCCCAATGCAGGGTGGTTAAACTAAGTGGCAGGCTGACTCCATTCCATTTTTCCTTTGAGTTAATAGAGTATGTGTATGTGTATATGTACATATGTACATGTATATATATGTACATACATAATATATATACATGTATATAAGTCATTTATGAATTAATATGCATATGTTAGGAAATTGAAGGTATTTTGGTAAAAAATATTAAATTCTGTCTTACATATGAATGATTAGTTTTATATCATGTAAACACTTTGGTGAATAACTTGGTTTCCTCAATATGGAAAAGAATCTATTCAGACAAGTCTCTAGAGGCTTATTAATATAAGAGTTTTTGGCTACGTTAGAGCTAAAATTTCCAATATAGCTGACAAGGCCACTCCATCTTTATTTGGAGCATGCAACAGCCCATGAAAAGAACAACTTAAAAGGGGTGGATTACTTTATAAAATTTTCAAGCCAGTAGTAGTTCTCATGTAAGTAGAATTGGCCTCTGCAGATAATGCAGGTCATTCAGACCGAACTGGAATTTTCAGTTGCTTTTTAAGTCATTCAGTAAGGTGCTAATGAAACTTAGGAGGAAAATTTGGCTTCCCTAATGTCCAGAGTGGCAATACTGCCTTGCATACAATAACATTAGTGTTTTAACAGCCTTCCATTTATTCTGGGAAAAACACCAAGAGAGAAAGTGAATTTTCCAGAATAGAGACACTTGGGTTTGCTATTTCTTGTGACTAGTTTCTAAGGATAATTTGCAAAGCTTTTTGCAAGACTGAAATAAATACAGGACAGAAGTAGAATTGAACTTTAACATTCATGACTTTTTCTCAAGATATGATTATCAAGTAAGCTTTTTAAATGTCTGCCTTAATTAAATATTCAAAAGAGGCTGAGACTGCAGTTATATATGCAAATTGACTTTTTTAGTATCTCAGCTTGAAATTTTTGTTCATTCTTTCTCAAGGATGCTACCATTTAGAGGTTAGGAAATTGAAGATATTTAGGTAAAAATTATGGTTAATTTTTGTCTTAGAGCAAGACCCAACTGTCCTCTGCCATGGATTATATCTGTGTCTTCCCACTGACAGTGCTAGTAGAAACAATATCAAAATGCTTATTGTGTAATGTGAAGTAACCCTAATGCAAACACTCCTTGTATAGACAGCATCCACTCACAAATGCTGCTTACCTGGTGTGGACTGTAAATGAGAGAATTTGTGACTTTCTCAAATGGCCAATTCTTGAATTTGTGACTATATAAAGACAACAAAAGGAATGCTTTGGGACACTTGAGCCCACCCACCCACTTGAATGGAGCTATGTGTGATATAGTTAGCTTATAGATATTTATATGTACAGTTGTGCTTATCATAGACTTGAGATTCTATTATATCAATTTTCTATTCCTTCTCACGAATAAAGCAAGATAAGCATGAGCAGTGTAGCCAAGTTAGTAATGCTTATTTTTATTTATCCTAATTTTTCCTTTTACTTACATCTTCTGAGCCTCTTGTTACCATGTCCTCTGTTGTATTGCAATAATATTGATCCAATGAATGTATTAGTAATTAATTAATGTATAGTTATTAATCAGTCCTTACACCTTTTTTCTTACTGTTCACCCAACTGCTCTTTTTATTTTCTATAAAATAAGAGAGATTTTATTACAGTGTGTTCTGTCAAATTCTGACTGCTGGCTTTTTGTTTGTTTATTAGAATACAATTGTGTTCCTCTTTTCTCCCCCTGTAATGTTTTCTTTTAATCGTGCTGGTGGTGAAAAGAAGGGTGCATTTTATATTTGCAGTGATCCATTTTGAAACAGCAGATGACTTCCTGTTATTCAGGCAGTGTTAGGTAGACTATATTTGCCCATTAGTTGAATGCATAAACCTTTTCCAAATTGATTAATTTCCTTAGTGACATATCAGGGAGAAAATTCTAGTAATTCTGGAGAAAATCTAGAAAGCTGGTGGAAGATGTCAAGAGGCTTACAGTCAGTAATTTGACCTTTTTAATTATCTTCTTTAGGGCATGAATAATGTATGAAACAACTTTTAATGGAGGATAGAATTTGAAGAATGAAATAAAATTTCAATTTCCATATATAGCATTTCTGAGGAAAAATGAAACAGAAACATATATTCCTATACTAGTAGAAAAAGGGAATGTGCTTTTTTGAGTTTGCTTACTGTTCTTCATTATATAGCAGAATTCCTAGTAAGTGTGCAACATATTTGCATGAGTATTAAAATAATTCATCATGATTAATTCTGCTATAGTAAAGCTCAGCCCTAATTACAATCTGCCATATACTATCGTGGTTTGTCAGTATTTCATATTTTACTGGAGTTGCAGTGGAATTGCAGCTCGTATAACAGCACCGATGTCATCTGAGTTCACTGTGATTAATGTGGTTCTGAAGGAGATCTAATAACGATTAGCCGGTTTCATAAAGTGTTACAGAATAAGGTCGATGTGAGAAAAATTTTAAAGCTCTTCACAATGTGCAGTCTAGCAAGTACCTCTGGCAACAAATTGGGTTTCTTGAAGGATGAAGAGATTTAACCTTGGAAACAGATGAGCTACTAGGGCAACGCTGGGCAGAGGTTCAGTAATTTGCCTTAAAGGCTCGGAGGAAAGCAAGACAAGTCTAGAATTAATGATGGAAAGTTATAAAGAAGTAGATATCAGTCTGATACACTGAAATCTCAAAAAATCAAAACTTTGACCAGAAGCAGGGTGAAAGTGGGCTTCGTGGATATAATGGGCCCAGTAAGGTATGGCGCTTCCTATGACTGGAAGTATTTGGTAGAGAGACAAGATGCCTGCTTGTGGAGAGTTTTACAAAGTATGATTTTAATGGTTCAGAAGAGGAGATTGTCTTTAGGTAAATTCTGAATTCTTTTTCAACCATGTGTATCCATAAATGAATTTCCTTCACAATATCAACAAGTTTCTTATATTGTCCTTAGATTTCAGTGGAGGCTTCAGTGGGAGATGGCTTTACTGGAGACATTGCAATTGATGATTTGTCATTCATGGACTGCACTCTCTACCCTGGTAAGGAAGGATATTTCAATGTATGAGTGCTTTCAAGCCTGTTTACTTGAATAGAACTTCCAAGGAAATCAATATTTCATTTCCAGAAATATTCCAAAAGTATTTGCACTTCTCTCTATTCTCTTAATATATTAACCCTGGAAAAGGTTGCAAATCTTTGTAATTCTTCAAACTCTTTGCAAACATAGTAAAGAGGTTTGAATCAGTTGTGTATACATCCCATCCCATTCAAAGTATTAGGAAAATGTGTCCGAGGTTAAACAGTAATTCTATCATATTGGGTGGGGGGGGGCAATTATAATAACTGAACTGATTGCTTTGTAATTACATTGTTTTGGAGACTTTAGTAACCATTCAGTTACCTTCAGTGATGTCTTACTCTCAGGCTGCACTTTAAACATTCCTGAGGATTGCTGACAGCCATTTCCTTTCCAAGTTATAGACTTCTTTCCATTAAAAAACTAATATATTTATTCCAGATTTATATCTCCATCCTCAAACTTCGCCCCCACCACCCCGAACTCCAGAAAGAAAGTGAAAGTCACTTAGTCATGTCTGACTCTTAGAGACGCCATGGACTATACAGTCCATGGAATTCTCCAGGCCAGAATACTGGAGTGAGTAGCTCTTCCCTTCTCCAGGGGATCTTCCCAACCCAGAGATCTAACCCAGGTCTCCCACATTGCAGGCGGATTATTTACCAACTGAGCTGCCAGGGAAGCCCAAGAAGGCTGGACTCCAGACTTGGATACTAACAACCTATTCAGTATCCAAACTTAGATGTAATGAGCATCTCAAAGATAACTAGGGAAATAACCTAAAACAAACACGCCCCAAGGGAAACTCATTCCAGCAGTGCATAGTGATCTAGTGGGGTAGATATCAAGCTCTTGGAAGGTGATTTTGGGATTGAGACTGTAGACTTTTTAATTGCATGACAAGAAGAAGTACCGTCTCCTCCTCAGAGTGATCAGAGGTTTGGTAGTTTAAAAATCAACTGCAGTAATCCAAGGAGAGCCTTTTCATATGCTGAAAACTTTACATGCAATGGTTCATCAGAGTATCTACCCCTCCCCAGACATAATCAGAGGGCTGGATTCCAGTGCTTTCTGCTGTAGCTACATGCCCCAGCTCCAATTTTCCGGCTCATGATTCTGGCAGGGTTAATTATCATCCTCAGTGTAGCAGTTTCCATGGAACTCTGCAGAGTCAAACCCCTCTCTGGAAGGCCAGCAAAGATAAAATCAGAATTCAACAAGTTTACTTTTATCCCTCAATGTGTAAAAGTAAAATTTTGATGACCCATTGTCTCCTCAATCCTATAATTTTTGCCTCCCTTCTTGTCTCAGTGAATGACAATTTATCTCTAGTTGCTTATACTTCATCAACAAATTAGATCAACCACTAGCTACACGTGTATCCATACTCCACTTCTCATTTTCCTTGCTTCTCTCCTCTTGGTCCAAATCACCAATGTCTCTGTATAGATTTTTGTGATTGCTTTTAAAATGATCTCTCTGCTTCTACCCTTGAACCATATAATCTCTTCTCATAACAGCAGCCAGAATGATCCTTTTCAAACTTACATAAGCTCATGTCACCCTAACCTGAGCCTTGCTATGACATCCATCTCATTCAGAACAAAAGCCAAACTTCTTACAATAACATCCAAGGAGTAAATGACTGGCGCTGTCATATATGGCTCTGTCTTTACCTTCTACCACTGTGCTTTTTTTTGAAAGCACCTTCTTTTTAAAAATTTATTTGTTTAATTTTTGTCTGTGCTGGCTCTTCATTGCGGCACATGGACTTTCTCTAGTTGCGGTGAATAGAGGCAACTCTCTAGTTGAGGTATGCAGGCTTCTCACTGCAGTGGCTTCCTGTTGTGGAGCACGGGCTCTAGGTGCGTTGGCTGCATTAGTTGTGACTCATGGACTTAGTTGCCCCACAGCGTGTAGGATCCTCCAGGACTGGGAATCAATCCTATGTCACCTGCATTGGCAGGTGATTTCTTAACCACTGAACCACCAGGGAAGTCCTGACCAATGTGCTTCTAATTGACGTCCCTCAATGATAAGACCTCTTAAGTGGTCCTTGATTACTGCAACTCCCTTATGCCTCAGGCCTTTTATACCTGCTTACCCCTCCTCCTGGAATGTGCTTCCTCCAGACATCCATTTCACCTCCTCCTTTCTGATCACTGCTAGAGAATCTCTAGGAAAACCTTCTCTCAACTTATACCCCGCCTCTCTCTCAAACATACACACATCTCTTCTTATCTCTTTACCTGACATTTTCCATCTCCTGTTTTTCTCCACAACACCTATCATCACCTTATAGTCAAATTTGATTTTCTCCCATAATAATGTTGCATGAGAGCAGGGATTTTATTTGACCACTGCTGTACCTTGTAGTATAAACGGTACCTGGTGCATAGTAGTACTTAATAAGCATCTATTGGATAGATGGGTGGATAGGTGGAGAGATGTCTATTTTTTTAAGTGCTTATGTATTTTAGTTATTATTACTATTGCTAAAATATTAATTAGGTATGTAAGATACTATATGTCAGCCTCTGTTGAAAGCCAGATCTCAGTGGCTTATAACCAGTAGCATTTATTTCTTGCTCTCAAGTGTGTCAGTTGACATAGAAAAATAACAGCAAACATACACTCTTCTTGTTCATATCTCCATATAATTCTATGTTGTTTTAATTGTTTTAGTCACTGAGTTGTGTCTGACTCTTTTGTGACCCCATGGACTGTAGCCCACCAGGCTCCTCTGTCCTTGGGATTTCCTGGGCAAGAACACTGGAGTGGGTCACCATTTCCTACTCCAGGGGATCTTCCTGACCTGAGGATCAAACCTGCATCTTCCTGCATTGGTGGGCAGATTCTTTATCATTGAGCTACCAGGGAAGCCCCATAATTCCATGTAGTTCCAAACTATATATCTGTTCTGTATGTCCTATCTATCTGGGACCCAAGCTGATGGACCAAATCTTTGTCTGACACATTCTGTTTTTAAGTCAGAGGGTTAGAAAAAGAAAGCACACTTAAAGCTTTTATTAGGGCTTCGTGTCTACTAGCTTCCACTGGTCAGAGCGAATTAAGTGATCAAGCCTAACAATGGGGCACAGCAGTATTCACTACAGTTGGGGAGATTGGCAAGGACAGAAAATACAGAAAGTCCTTAAAAGAAGGGGAGCTGATACATGGTCATATTTCATGTTGGTCCAGTGGTTGGGTATCTGCCTTCCAGTGCAGGGCATGCAGGTTGATCCCTGGTAGGGGAACTGGGATCCCACATGCTGCAGTACAACTAAGGCCATGCACCGCAACAGCTCCGAGTCTGTGTGCTCTAGAGCCCTCGTGCCACAGCTAGAGAGAAGTCCCTGGGCCTCAGCGAAGATCCTGTGTGCCGCAACTAAGACCCACCAGTGCCATAAACGAATAAGTAAATATTAAAAAACACACTTCCTTAAATATTGTTATCACTCTCCATATCATCTCATATAATCCTGTAACCTTTTAAAAATCTGGAATAGTGCTTGGTCCATCACAGGTTGAAGAGACCTTGAATGATAAATAGGTTGGATGTGTTTGTTATCCCAATTTTGTGGAGCACATTGAGAAGGAGATAGCCAGTCTAAGGCTGTGTAGCTATCAAATGTCAGAGTGCATTCTGTGGATCAGAATGCTTCCCACTATCATTATATTGCTCATCAAATGCATTCACCTCCCAAGGAAGAAAAAGCGATTTCCATTTGAGGGATCTGAAAAACAAAACTTAAAGAACGTAGATGACTGGGATGAGAATACACAGTTGAAAGCTGTAATGAGATTTTCACCTGAGGTGTGTGATCTCAGTACCCAAATCACATCCCATTCTTAGCTTGGGGAGAATGGCTGTAACCCCAGTGGTGGAAGGGAATAAATAATTCAGAAAGAGAACCAAGGCATTGTGGACACTGTTGCTGCTTTAATTATACTGCTGCATGTGTTCTGTGGCTGATGTTTCCAAGGTGGAGAGGAAAGAGCTGCCAGAAACAAGGGCAGAGATGTGAAATATCAGTTACACACCATTAGTCCCAATTTTCTGGTTTACATTTTGGAATAAAAATACGGAATTTTAAAGACTGTCTGAACTGTGTGGTTTTCATGTTGGCTTCATAACAAAAGAAACTTTAGGTTGAAACTGCAGAATCTGATGAAGCCATATGTCTCATAAAGGAAGTTGATGTAATCTTACTATAAGATGAAAATGAAAATAAAAATTAGGCTTTTAATAAAAATATTGCTTTTGATGATTATCAGTCAGTGTTTTGTCATGACATCACATTAGCTGAGATGGGATCAGTGTATGTAGGATCACTTACATTGATTTGCTTTCAGTATAAACATTATCTATGGCATGTTCCCCCTCTTGATTAACGAAACAAAACAAATAAAAACTAAAAAAAAACAAAAACACAAACTATTGACCTCATGTCCAAAATACAGTTTTGTAACCTGTAATTTTATTTTATACTAAAAATGGCTAAAGTGAAGTAGATTATTTCATTTTTACCCATTTCCTCAAAAATCAAACTCTTTCCACCATATCTCCCTTATTCCTTTTGGATGAACTCAGTTTTTTCTAGCAACCTAGGATTGAAATACCATAGTCATCTTTGGCTTTCCCCTTAAACTTGCCCCCTTGCAGATCCTATTAACTCTCAACCCCAAAATATTTCTCACATCTGTTCTATTTTTTCCATTACCTCTGCCATGTCCTTGACTCAAATGATTGAGCTTCTTAACTGCAAACCTTTATTACTTTTCCTGAATAATTTTTATGCCATAAGCTTAGTTTCTTTCCACTTAATCCTAGACGATTATTACTTGCTCTTTTTAGGTCATTCTTCTCTCATTTTTTAACTTCAGGTTGTTTCTAATAATTTTCAAATCCATTCTCAATTATGGATTGTACTGCCTTTGTTTCAGTACTTTGATGACAGAGATTCTCGGTTTAAATCTAATTCAGGAGGAAAATAGAGAAACAGCTGTTTAGACAAGATTAATTACATTTCTAGGGAAAGTAGACAATCTTAACCATGCAATTGAATCGTATGATTCTTTGCATTAGTGTGTGATGATGTTGTCTATTCCCAGAGTAGATAATGATGCGGAATGATGGCAAAGTTAAATAGCTTTCCCTTCACCTTGAATTAGACCTTCAGAGTAGATTATTTTGGAAGAATTGTTACCAGACATTCAGGTTTAAAAATATTATCCCAGAGGAAGTATCTGTTTTGCATT
>NW_011495023.1:3214687-3222111 GCF_000754665.1 Bison bison bison
CTGTTTTGCATTATGCCTTCCATCTTCAATCAGAAAAGCAAGAAGTACATTTCTTTCAGCAGAACACATTATTGGTGAGATACCTGAGTTATTTGGAAGAATAGATCTGTGATGACATGGCATCACAACATACTCTTTGCCAACTGAAAGAAAAATTGCCTATATACTTTTTTTTTTTTAATTTGCACTTTTTATTTTGTATTGGAATATAGCAAATTAACAATGTTTTGGTAGTTGCAGGTGGACAGCAAAGGCACTCAGCCATACATATACATGTATCCATTCTTCCCCAAACTCCCCTCCCATCAGGCTGCCACATAACATTGAGCAGAGTTCCGTGTGCTATACAGTAGGTTTTTGTTGGTTATCCATTTTAAATATAGCTGTGTGTACATATCCATCCCAAATTCCCTATCTCTTCTCCCCATCCTTTCCCCCACCCCTGCCACCAAAAGTTCATTTCCTAAGTCTGTGAGTCTGTTTTGTAAGTTAGTCCTTTGCATCATTTCTTTTTGTATTTCACATATGAGACATGTCATGTGATACTTCTCCTTCTCTGACTTCACTCATTTGACGATCTCTAGGTCCATCTACATTGCTGCAAATAGCATTATTTCATTCTTTTTAATTCTGTGTAATATTCCATTATATACATGCACCATATTTTCTTTATCTGTCTCTCTGTAAATGTCTGTAAATCGTAAATAGTTCTGCAATGAACACTGGGGTGCATGTGTCCTTTCAGATCGTGTTTTTCTCCGGCTATATGCCCAGGAGTGGGTACTTTTCACTAGTTGAAAGTTTCAGAATTCAGCATGCATATTACATTGATTAGTTACTAGAATTACTAATTACTAGAGTGAGTATTGGACTTCCCAGGGGGCACAGTTGTAAAGAATTCGCCTGCCAATGCAGGAGATGCAAGAGATGTAGATTCGATCTCTGAGTCGGGAAGTTTCCCTGGAGTTGGAAATGGCAACCCACTCCAGTATTCTTGCCTGGAAAGTTCCAAGAGGAGTCTGTGGGATACAGTCCAGGGGGTCACAAAGAGTCGGACATGACTGAACATGCGTAAGGAGCGAGAATGAGCATCACTATCTAAGGTATTCATATTTTATTTTTCCAAGGAAAGTTGTTACTAAGTCAAGGGCATTTCTTGCATCTGATGATACCTTAAGATTGAGAAACGATATTAACTCTTTGGAGAGTGCTTAGCAACAGTTTTTACCATGTCCACACCGAGTAGCTTTTGCTATTGCTGCCAAATCGGCCGAGTTATGGAATTTCTGACATCTCTCCTCCTCTGCCTACACATCTTATCAGCTTTATTTGTTCTTGATCAAGTCTCCCTTCCTTCTACAAAGGGTGGTATTTGTTTCAGTGGCAAAATGTGTGTGTTGTATTGTGTATGCTTTTAGGATATCACAGGCAGCTTTTTACCTTCTAATACTAAGCTGTTTGGTGTGCCCATTACATTTATCTCAATATAATAAATTTCATGAAAGCATTATGCTTTGGGAAAAATCTGTACTTTGAAAGGAAATACAGATTCTGAAAAAAATTTATAAATGTTGGAAATATTTCTTCAAGGCATAAATGAAGAAATTTGAGACTCAGTGATTATAATCTGAAATATTCTTGTTTTAGTGTTCTAGTGTAGTTTTGTAAAGTGATTTAGCATATATCTAGGGGAAAGTTTTGTCCAAAGCCTGTGGTCTATGCGACTTAATATTTTTTATTATGTCTCTAGAAAATAAAACTGGACAAATAACTGACTTATTTTAAATTTAAAACTTTAAAATTTTGTCATCTTTTATTTGAGGGAGATACTAAATACCCCAAATGGAGAAGACTGTTAAAATACTTCACTTTTAGCTGGAGAAAGCACTTTCCTCCAATTGTTCTTTTGGTGCTCTCAAATACAAAGATACTACACTTAAGATTCATTAATTTTGGTGGAATACAGAGTAATGAGAAAAGGACAAAGAATTTTAAGATTTAAAAAGCCTAGTCAACCTCATGCAAAAATATTAGAATAAATCCAGATGTGAGCTGATGGAAATGAATTAGAAAAACAATAAAAAGGAAGATTATGTTAAAAATAGCCAGAGATTAAAATACAATTACAGAGGAATGGAATTAGGAAGACAGTTGGATATTATTTGCAAAGTTCTGAGAAAAAATGACTGTTAGTCTAGAGCAAAGCAAAATTCTTTCAAGAATGAGGGTGACAAAAGGCACTCAGTATGACATCCACAATCAAATGAAAAAATGAATTTACTGCACTAGACTCTTATCAAATGAACAATGTAAATGTCAACGTTATAAGACAGAATGAGCCAAACCAAGGCTGAGATGCAAAAGGGAATAGACAGCAAAGTAAATGACAAACACACAGGTAATTCTTAGCTACACTAGTGGATGATGAATGTGTGATATGACCAGAATGTTTACGCATTCTTGGGGAGTGTAGACATTGATGGAGTTACTTTTGAAACCAGTTTGGCATTGTGTGTGTTAGTCAGTTGTGTCTCCTGCACTGCAGGTAGATTGAGCCACCAGAGAAGCCCCAGTTTGGCATTATCTATTATAATTAAATGTGCATGCTCTGTGACCAAGCAATTCCATACCTAGGTATATCAGGAGAAATGTACAAACAAACAAATCCTCAAACAGGATCAACTCAAGAACCGCTGATGGTATAATGGTTACAAAACATATGAAAACATATGTTACATAGTCATATAGTGAACTATTATACAGCAGTCAACCCCTAAACTGCGAGAACATACATTAGGTTGGGTGGGTGAATATACAATGTTAAGAAAAAATTAAGTTGCAGATTATAAAAAGAATGAGTCCATTCATCCAAAGTTTGATTCTCAACAGTGTTTGATTTAAATTGGACCTACATGGTGCTCCATGTATATGGTCACTATTCTAAGAATTTCAGTGTTATTTAGTCACATAATGAGCTAGTAAGTTAACACTGTAAGAGCTTATTTGGTTTATATGCAAATGAAGAAAATATGAACACAAATGAAAGCAAAGAAATAAAAAACACAAATTTCAGTGTTCTGTGAACCAGGGAAGATTCCAATGAGGGTCTGGAATCAACAGAGAAACACTAGAGGGTTCAAATCTGTTTGTGAATTTTATTTTCATAAACTTGAAGGTAAGCATATGACTTTCATTATCCTTAAAAAAAAGCCTATATTTTATGTTCATTTTTCTATATGTATAATTACATTTCATGGGGAAAAAAGTGAAAGTGTTAGTTGTTCAGTCATGTCCAACTCTTTGCAACCTCATGGCCTGTAGCCTGCCAGGCTTCTCTGTCCACAGAATTCTCCAGGCAAGAATACTGGAGTGGGTTGACATTCCCTTTTCCAGGGGATCTTCCCAACTCAGGGATTGAATGCAGGTCCTGCATTGCAGGAGGATTGTTTACTGTCTGAGCCACCAGGAAAGCCCAGTATATTTCATAATAAAATATAAAATGATAAGCGAGAAAAGTTTGAGTTGCACAATAGATTAATAGGTCAAAAGTGGTCATTTGTGTGGAAAAAATTGAATTTAGATTCTCATTACTGACAGAGAACAATAGAGGCCAGATGGAGTAAAGATCTAAATATGGAAAGTAAAGCTATCAAAACTTCGTGAAAATTATCAAAGATATATTTATGATATTAGAACAGGGAAAATTATTTTTCAGTGAAAATTTAAAGCACAAACCATAAAGGAAATGATTGATATATTAAAGTTAGAATTTTTTTTTCTGAAGAGCAACCATACAAAATGAAAAGACAAATCATAGATTATGAGAACTTATTTTTCACATAGATAAATGATTGAGGATTAGTATAGAGAATATAGGATTAATTTAAATTTGTGAATTAATATAAAGACAATGGATTCAATAGAAACAGCAGAGAATGTGAATAGTCAAAAACTATAGTAAAATACTTGAGTGGCCTAAAGAGTCTCAGTAATTAGGGAAATACAAGTTAGAATATCACAAAATTATTTCAGAATGGTTACTGTGGCAAACATTAAAAAAAAAAAATTCATGATACGACGTGTTGGCTAGAATATGAGAAATGCACACAGTTCTGGGTGTAAATGGTAAACCACCTTTGAAAACAACTAAAGTTGACTAATTACATATTCTATAACTCTGAAATTTCATTTTAAGATGACTTGTCTTGGAAATACTCTGGCATGTGTTTACAGAGAGAAATGTACAAACACATCCATTGTAGGACTTTATATTCTTACTGTCCTACTTGAGAAGAGGTATACCAGCTGCAGACTATTCATACAATAAATATTGAATCTGGGTATTCATTTAATTGAATACCCTAAAGCAGTTAAAAATGAATGAATTGATTCTGTATGTATCAATAGAGAGAAATCTGAAAAGTATGTTTTGAGTCAAAAATGCAAGTTCAAAAAAAGTATGAATATTATTTATGTAAAAGTTTCTGTTTTTATATTTTTTATATTTTTTATATATTTTTATATATTTTATACAGTATATATTTTATACAGAAAATGTTTGTTTGAGATAAGGATACAAAAATATGCATTGGAGGAATTCTTACTATATTCAGGATGTTAGTTCTTCCTAAGTTGATCTATAGGCTTAATGCAACCCCAATCAAACAGAATCCCAGGAGATTATTTTATGAATAATTTTATACAGTATATATTTTATACAGAAAATGTTTGTTTGAGATAAGGATACAAAAATATGCATTGGAGGAATTCTTACTATATTCAGGATGTTAGTTCTTCCTAAGTTGATCTATAGGCTTAATGCAACCCCAATCAAACAGAATCCCAGGAGATTATTTTATGAATAATTTTATACAGTATATATTTTATACAGAAAATGTTTGTTTGAGATAAGGATACAAAAATATGCATTGGAGGAATTCTTACTATATTCAGGATGTTAGTTCTTCCTAAGTTGATCTATAGGCTTAATGCAACCCCAATCAAACAGAATCCCAGGAGATTATTTTATGAATAAGAAAAACTAAATCTAAAGTGTATATTGAGAGGCAAAAGGCCCAGAATATCCAATGTAGTATTGAAGGAGAACAAAGTTGGAGGACTGACACTACCGACTTCAAGACTTATTATAAAGCTTCAGTAATCAAGACAGTGAGGTAATGGTGAAAGAACAGAGAAATATTGGGTTGGCCAGAAAGTTTGTTTGGGTTTTTCCATTCCATTTTATGGTAAAATCTGAATGAACTTTTGGACCAACCCAGTATTTTATGGCAGTGACAACTTTGGCTTTAAGTCCTCTGCAACTAGCATGTATATGATACAGAGATGTTATTAATAAATGTTTATTGAATAGCTTACTGTCTAAATTAATTAGCTTGTATAAATTTCTTCTAAATTCTGTAATATCAGAAATTATCTTATGTAAATACTTCTGGGTGAATACTTTTGTTTGAGTCTGTCTTGCAGGCTTTGAATTCCAACTATGTGGGGATATCTGAAACAAACATGAGATGTTAGATTCATTGTGAAAGTGGAAGAACAAAGTTCCTTTACATAGAGAACTTGAGGGTTTAATCTTACCTTGACTCTGGTCCTTAATGCCAGCACCTGGGATTCCTTTGGTTCCTGAAGATCATCCAAGCCCTGCTCTTGAGACTCCCATGTATTCAGTGACCTCTGAAGAGTTTTCAATAATTTCCATCTGCACTTTCACTATTTTTATAATCAGAGATATCCAGAGATATTTGCCATTACTAAGACCATGAACCCCAATTTATATGCTTACAGTAAAGCAGTTCAGCATATTAGAAAATGATATCAGATATTCCTTATAATGTTGAATGTGAAGCATACTTAGTAAAGGTTATTGTGTGCAATCTTTAAAGAAATGGAAAAACTGCAAAATGATACTTTTCTGTTATTTCAAGGTCATTTACCTGTGAACCTTCCAACCCCACCAGAAACTACAGTTCCAGTAACACTGCCTCCACACAACTGTACAGACAGTGAATTTGTTTGCAGGTCTGATGGTCAGTGTGTTGAAAATATCCAGAAATGTGATTTTAGATATGACTGCCCTGACCAATCAGATGAATCCTCTTGCGGTATGTGAATTCCTAAATTTTGTATTAAATATAGCCATAAAATAGATAAGAAAACACTAGTGTAATCTCAAGTAGTATTGTAATGTCCTAGTTAGAAGTCTTCAACCTGGTTTAAAGCAGTTTCTTAATATAAAAGGTTTTTGTATAGAAAATGATAGAAGAATCAGCATACATTCTTCTATCATGTCCAACAAGAGGTAAGTGTCTTTAATATTTTAGATTCAAAATACTTGTTTTCATGACCTTAATTTGATTCTAGGGCTATCATTTACCAGCCCTTTTTAAATTCATCTTCATTTTGTCTTTATTCTTCAATATCATTAAATGGAAATATTTAGAGAAGAAGCATAATACCCTCAAATAAGATGAATCTGTTCAAGTTTTGCCATTGTCAAAATACACATATACAATGAATACCATGTCAAATGTGCAGGGTTAATAAGAAAATCAATCCTAGTACATGTGGACACTTCAATAGCTATATACTGTTGAAAGATGGTATCCATTTCTTGGCATCTACCAATCTATGACTTTTAAAAAATGGATCTAGGCAAATTATTTAACTTAAAAGTGAATGTCACAGTCAGAGATACAAACTGAGAGGAGGAAAATTAATCTGCATCTGAATAGGCAAAGCACAGGATCAGAAGAAATAAACACTTGTGAATTTTTTCCCTTCCTTGCCCATAAGTATTGATTATATGTGAATTTATCATAATATTGCTCAAATGTCTTGATAATATTAAAGATTTAGAACATACAGACAGTACAGTGTATCAGTTCAGTTCAGTTCAGTCGCTCAGTCGTGTCTGACTCTTTGCGACCCCATGAATTGCAGCACGCCAGGCCTCCCTGTCCATCACCAACTTCCGGAGTTCACTCAGACTCATGTCCATCGAGTCAGTGATGCCATCCAGCCATCTCAATCTCTGTCATCCCCTGCTCCTTCTGCCCCCACTCCCTCCCAGCATCAGAGTCTTTTCCAATGAGTCAACTCTTCGCATGAGGTGGCCAAAGTATTGGAATTTCAGCTTTAGCATCATTCCTTCCAAAGCAATCCCAGGGCTGATCTCCTTCAGAATGGACTGGTTGGATCTCCTTGCAGTGCAAGGGACTCTCAAGAGTCTTCTCCAACACCACAGTTCAAAAGCATCAATTCTTTGGCGCTCAGCTTTCCTCACAGTCCAACTCTCACATCCATACATGACCACAGGAAAAACCATAGCCTTGACTAGACAGACCTTTGTTGGCAAAGTAATGTCTCTGCTTTTGAATATGCTATCTAAACTTTCCTTCCAAGGA
>NW_011495023.1:3222211-3238536 GCF_000754665.1 Bison bison bison
ACAGTCCAACTCTCACATCCATACATGACCACAGGAAAAACCATAGCCTTGACTAGACAGACCTTTGTTGGCAAAGTAATGTCTCTGCTTTTGAATATGCTATCTAAACTTTCCTTCCAAGGAGTAAGAGTCTTTTAATTTCATGGCTGCAGTCACCATCTGCAGTGATTTTGGAGCCCCCCCAAAATGAAGTCTGACACTGTTTCCACTGTTTCCTCATCTATTTCCCATGAAGTGATGGGACCGAATGCCATGATCTTCGTTTTCTGAATGTTGAGCTTTAAGCCAGCTTTTTCACTCTCCACTTTCACTTTCATCAAGAGGCTATTTAGTTCCTTTTCACTTATAGTGACATTCTAATTTGTCTGTGTCAGCCTCATCAAGGAATTCTAAAACTTAAAAAATATAAATACACATGTAAACTAAATGAGGCTGAAGAAACTCATAAAATCAAAGCTGATCCACTCTGTGAATGAGATGAGACAGTAATTAATTCAAGTTGGTCAGGAAGATACACAGTGTATCACAGATGTAGGATAATGGAAGATGTTGTGGTATTCAGTCTTCTTCATGGGAAGACAACAGAATCCTCTTCTAATCACACATAAGTTATCTTTGTAAAAGTTTACACAAAATCTAATTAATTACACCTAGTGAGCAATTTTAGTGAATACAGATTTTCTTCTCCGTTCAGCTTAGAAATTTTAGTAATGTCATTGATGATTGGATGGGATGTTTTGTTAAGTTTTGTTAAGTTCTCCAAATGTCCTGAATGAATGCTTACAATTAAATTATCACTTTAAAATCATAAGGATGTTTAATTTTGATTAAACATGAATTATTGCCATTTATTTCTGAATAAATTGTATGTCTTTCCTCCTCTATCTCTTGCAAGATGAACTATTGTGATAAATCTTCCTGTCATCTACAGTCTTACATTTTGTAATTTTTGTATTATAATAAGAACAACAATATAAGATTTACCCCCTTGATATATTTTTAAGTGTACAATATGGCATTGTTGGCTATAGGTATAATATTGTACAGCAGATAGCTTGCCTGAAACTCTGTCCTATAATTTTTTAAAAACCTATACTTTTTAAGGTCTTCTTAAAATTATGTGAAGAACAAGATTCTATTGAATACTTAACCTCTTCACAGAATAATCATATGATCAATATTAATATCAGTGATTAAATAACACACTTGAATGTCATGATTAAAATCACTTTTTTTGATGGAGTGTTTCCTTCTCAAATTTTATGTTAAACTGTGAACCCAAGTTTCTAAATGGTGGTAGTGGTAGTCTATGCTGTTATTGTTTATACCATCTAAAGATACCCATGGTTGATTCATGCTGATGTATGGCAGAAACTGTTAAAATATTGTAACATAATTATCATCCAATTAAAAATTAAAAAAAACTGGAGTTTTGGTTTTTATTTGTTTTAACACACCAGGCTTTCCATTTTATACACAAAACCTCATTGAATCTTTAAGAAGTAGAGGGTTGAAAACAGACAGACATATGAACACATGCAGAGAGAAAGGGAGGGGGAAAGGAAGAGAAAGCTTTTGTTTTTACACACAACCTATGTATTTTAAAAATTACTGGTTTTTTTAGTTTTTGATATTGGAATACAGTCATAAGAATATTGAAAACTTTCAAGGAAAGAGATTCAATATGAAAGCTGTTGACAATCTTATTGCTTTGAATTTAAGTAATTTGGAATTTAGTTTTCCAGTAATACTGTGACAAAAGAACAGACTTATCAGAACTTGGAGGTCATATAAGCAATGTAAGTGTTGTGTCAGAAGAGACTGGTGATGCTTAAAGTGCTGCTTTAGGAGCTAATGAAAACCTTACTTGTTTATGAAAGCAGATTCTTCAGTGTGTGCATTTATTTCCACATTTCAGTGACTATACATATTTGAATATAATACACCTATATTTCTTTAAAACTCTTTGAGTGATTACATAAAGCATTAGCCTAATTATTTCAGTAATGTTGAAAAGTTTGATTTAAAATTTTAAAAATCCCCAAGAGTAAGAAAGTGCTGATGCAGATGGAAACTGCCATTTATTGATACAGTTTTGTGATTAACTCATCTTGTCTCTGTCCCTTTCTCTTCAAGCTATGGACATTTGCAGTTTTGAGAAAGGAAGCCTGTGTAAATGGTACCAGCCAATCTCAGAAAAATTAATTAAAGATTCAAACACATTCAGATGGGGACTTGGTAATGGAACCAGTATTCATCATGGTGAGGAAAATCACAGGCCGTCGGTGGATCATACAATGTAAGTGACCACATATTTGGAAAATGTCTCTTAGGAACTGTTTATTAAGCACTGCCCAAATTCCTGCCTTGCCCCCTTACCCTGTTGCTGCTAAGTCGCTTCAGTCGTGTCCAACTCTGTGCGACCCCATAGACGGCAGCCCACCAGGCTCCTCTGTCCCTGGGATTCTCCAGGCAAGAACACTGGAGTGGGTTGTCATTTCCTTCTCCAATGCATAAGAGTGAAAAGTGAAAGTGAAGTCGCTCAGTCGTGTCCGACTCTTAGCGACCCCATGGACTGTAGCCCACCACGCTCCTCCATCCATGGGATTTTCCAGGCAAGAGTACTGGAGTGGGTGCCATTGCCTTCTCCACCCTTACCCTGTTAGTGCTCTTGTAAAGATGAATGTGTAAGTGAGAGAATAAGTGGACTAAGTATATTCTTTCTTACAATATTGAAGAAGACATTTAATTTAAAAAGTAGTAAATGCTCTTATAAAAGTCATAAAGAGAAAAATATTGTATATTAATGCATATATATGGAATCTTGAAAAATGGTATCATTTTTCTTGCTTGCTTAGCTGCTCAGTCACGTAGACTCTGCAACCCTTTGGACCATAGCATGCCAGGCTCTTCTGTCCATAGAATTTTTCAGGAAAACACAGTGGAGTAGGTTGCCATTTCCTCCTCCAGAGGATCTTCCCAACCCAGGGATCAAACCCACATCTCCTGTGTCTCCTGCATTGCAGATGGATTCTTTACCTGCTGAGCCATTGGAGAAGTCCCCCAAAATGGTATAGATGATCTTATTTGCAAAGCAGAATTAGAGAATGGATACCAAGGGGGTCGAGGGGAGTGGAATGAATTGGGAGATTGACATATATACACTATTGATATGACACTGTGTATAAAATAGATAGCTAACGAGAACCTACTGTAAAGGACAGGAAACTCTACTCAGTGCTCTGTGGTGACCTAAATGGGAAGGAAATCCAAAAAAGAGGGGATGTATGTATACATATATGTACATATGCTTCCCAGGTGGCACTAGTGGTAAAGAACCTGCCTGACAGTGCAGGAGACAAGAGATGTGGGTTTGATCCCTGGGTGGGAAAGATCTCCTGGATGAAGGCATGGCAGCCCTCTCCAGTATTCTTGCCTGGAGGATCTCATGGACGAGGAGCCTGGTGGGCTACAGTCCATGGGAGCGCAAAGTGTAGGACACAACTGAAGTGACTTAGCACACACACGCACACATTGCACATATAGCTGATTCATTTTGCTGTGTGGTAGAAACTAACACAACATCGTAAAGCAACTATACTCTAATAAAAATTAACAACATTTTTTTAATTTAAAAAATTTAGAAAAATACATTTCATAGACTGCCTTAAATGTGTACGCAACTTATTATACCTCATGAAGTCTTTGTGCATTAATATTCATTTTTATTGTGTTTCAATGTTTTGCAACTGTTTGATGAGGATAGATGACACAATCCCCATTTCCTTGGTCTCTATGTTCTTCTCCAAGTAAACTACTCTTTTACTTACAAAAAAGTCATAGAAACCAGAGAAAAGCATGCATAAGTAAAAATAATTTGTAATATTGCCCAGGATCCAGAAGGAGTTATACATTCATCTCTTCTCCAAATTTCTTTTCCTCTTTTCTTCCTTTTCAAACTTCTCCTCCATCATCTTGCCCTTTTGCTCTTCTTCCAGTCTTGTTCTTTATAATCGTTTATTTTGGTCTTTTCTTTCAAGTTTTAATAACTCATTCCTTCCCCTGTTTTGTAGTCTGCAAATAATACTCCCTACAAGCTCCCATTTTTCTTTTTTCCTTTTAATGATTTCAAGGAACTGTTACTGAAGACGACAAAGAACTCCCCGTTTATATTACAGAGAATCTTTTCAAAACCTTTATACCTTCACACTTCTCTGGTAAAGCTTTATGACCCCCAGCTCCTATGGTTGCTGCTTCAAAGAAAACTAAAGGCGTATCTGCTGTCCAGTCCATTGTTGGCCCGGCCAACTTGACCTTGCATTCAAGGGGATCACTGTGTCTTTAGTGTTCAGTGACTTTATTTTCCTGGCTTGACTTTTTCACCCTGATTTTTTGAGCTCTCTTTTGTTGTGTTCCATTCAAATGGTTCCAGTTTTACCATCATTTTATTTAAACATCTGCAACCACGTTGCCCAAACTATATAGAGTAGCAGATATGAATGCTGCCATGTTTTGATCACTTCTGACAATTGGCAGATAAGTTTTGTAATTTCAGTATACAAAAGTTTTCTCAGGCTGCTTCTCTCATAAAAAAGAACAGGGTGATTTCAGAAAGTGTCTGTGGCTCATGCAAAGCTGTGCTTCATTAATAATCTATATTTTTGTAAAGAAAAAGAGAGACTCATTTCGAGGTGGTAAAAGTGCAAATAGAACTATGACAACATATAAGCAGAGTAATATAATTGACTTTTAACTTGTTTGTCTCTGCCTCTCACCCCCACCACCTCCAGTAGACTGCAGATTCCCTGAGGAATTTCAAGGACTGTGATTCCCTTCCATTGCATTATTTTAAAGATTCGTTATATAATTAAGTACCAGTAATTATTTGCTGAATGAGTTAGTTGATGATTAGGATCAATATATTGATACTTTATAATTAAAGGCTGCAAGGCACAAAGTTAAATATATCCTAAATAGGAATACTTAATCAGATAATGTTTAATGGATGAGCACTACAGGACAGTGAGTCCCGGAGAAGGGTGCAGTCCCTAAGCTTCCATCTCCTCTTGCCTTCCTCTCTGTTTTTTTTCTTTTTCCCTTTTACTTTGTGAAGTAGTTCTTATGTGTCATTTATCCTACTCCCTGGTTTGTAGTAGAACTCCAAACTTCCCTATGGCTCAGATGGTAAAGAATCTGCCTGCAATATGGGAGACCTAGGTTTGATCCCTGAATTGGGAAGATCTCCTGGAGCAGGGCATGGCAACCCACTCCAGTATTCTTGCCTGGAGAATGCCATGGACAAAAGAGCCCGGTGGGCTATAGACCACAGGGGCTCAAAGAGTTGGACATGACTGAGCAACTAAGCACAGCATATAGCACAAGCTCAGTTTACCCGAATTCTCTTTGGTCTTTTTGTTGTTGTTGTTGTTTTATTTTTAAAGAGGAGCTTTTCCATTTAGAAAATATTTTTTCTCTCTCAGGTATCTGGCTGTAGAGATTTAAAGCCAGATTTTTAGACTGTTGTGTCTGAAATAGTTTTCAAGAGCACTCTTGAAAATACAAAAGCTCTACACCAATTCTTTCATGCTATGATTTCACTTCACCTTAAGGCAAAGACTGCTTCTGGCTTAGGGTGGCGAAGGTCATTCACAAGTTAGTACAAAGAAAAACAAGTCACATTACTGTATTTCAGAATATTCTCTCACTTTATATACCTAGTGAAGCAGTAGAATGTCTATCATGATTGAGTAGGAATATGTAGGGAGGTTTTCATTGTGTAGTTGAATCTTTGATAAGTCTTGTGTTTTTCATCATGGAAATGAAATGGTAAAGGCTAACAAAGTGAAGTGATATTCCAAGGGACACTCTTTGGTTTGTGTTTACAGTTTAACAGACAAGTCTTTATACTTGAGGATCTAAAGTGAACTCTGGGTCTATAATAAGGGTTATATCTTTATTTTACTTTTTTTGTTTGTGGGAGAGTAACATCATTCCATACAGCTATTTCATTCAACATATGTATGTGAATTAAAAATAGTCTTCTCTTCTTCTGGGGCTTCTTCTGTGTGGCCGTGGTCTTGGCATGGGGCTTGTGAGTGGATTCTCCCTTCATCCTGCTCAGCAGGGACCAACTAAGGGCACCTGGCATGATATTTTTTCCTAGGATTGAAATCTAAATATTTATTTAAAAATACGTATTGTTCTCAATTATAATCTGGGGAAATAATAAAGTAAAACCTACTCAATGTAAATATCATTGCAATTTGCATGTTCTTTTGAGATTTGAGTTGGATGAAATTTCCATTTCCTTTAACTTAGGCAGTGAGAGGGAATATTTAGTAGAAAAATTATTTTCTTGGTATTTTGGGAAAAGAACCATGATCTAGTTAAACAATAACAACAACAACAACACACACACACACACACACAAAACACAGAAGCAAAATGGATTTATATCCATTCATGCTCCAGGAACTCCTACAGAACTTGGAAAAACATGAATCTTAACTGAGAATTGTTTTAAAAAATTATTTGCTTAGTATTAAATCAAGGCATTTGTATTACCTAGCATCTAAGCTTTGTAGCTAATTCATATTAAGTTTAGAACATTGATGCTATAGGAGTGTCGTGCATGATTTCCCTCAGTTTGTAATTTTATAAGACCTCAGAATCCTCTCCTCTAACCTCCATAATCAGTTCAACAAGCCAAGTCAACTTTACCATAGTGTGTAAATTGGTGAATTGGCTCATAGCTAAGTACCATAAATTTTATGATCATTTTTATCTCACAAGAAAGCCTTTGTTTGATCCAGCTTATTCATTTTCACAGCTGGAAGCAAGAAGAGCAAAGTTTTGAGCCCTTGGCCCTCAATTCCATTTTATTTGACTTCAGTAAATGCCTATCTGTTGGTTAAGTAAGGTCTGCTATTAAGGTTTTGTAGGAGCCTTAAATCGTTCCCTCAGGCAGATTAAGCTCTCTCTATTTATTGTTCATATGGAATTGTATCTAGTAGAATACACATGCATATTCTGGGGCAGTGGTTTCTGACTGCTCACAGAAGCTCTAGAGAAGTTTTGCAAACTATACATCAAGGAACTCTGATCACGTTTCTGTGTTTATTAATATTTAAATATGTAATACATTTATTTAAAAGCAGATTCTGACACTTGAAAAATCAGAATATTCGGGCTAGAGCTGGGACTCTGTACTTTTAGTATAACTTCTAGATGGTTCTAAAACCTCATTCTTAGCAGCCATATATGGGAGAAAGTGGGGAGGGTATTGCTAGAAGAGGGTGGCTTTCTTAGCAACTATTTCCAATTTTGATCAGAGCTGACTCATTTTCCTCTAAATCCAGTGACTAATTAAAAAATTTAGGACAAAATATTTCAGGAAAAATGAAGCAACAGAAAAATTCAAAGATGATTTTATTCAAAAACAACAAAATGTGTGTGCTATAAAGTAACTATTATAATTGGGAAATTGCATGGGAGAAAACTACCCTGTGTTAATCTAGAAGACATGTAATTTCAAGGCACCCTCTGTGTTGCCTCATTCATGTAAGATACCCAACCTTTGTTCTCAAGTCTTTTTGCCTGTGTGTTTTCTTCTCTACCCCTAATCAAAATGACTCTTGCTTTTCTTTAAGATCAAAACCAAATGTACTGATTTTATTAACATCTTGACAAAAAAAGATGGGTATTTTTAAATGCCTTGCATTTTAAGGTTTGCTTATAGATTATTGAGAAGCTGTTTGAGTATGAACCATCTCATTCAACATGCAGATTAGATAGAATATAATTCCGTGTGTTGCTTGTTTACAAAGCTGGAAGTACTTTTTCTGAAATTTTCATTTCATAGCACTGACTGTTGTCTTTGAGATGGGAATGAGCTGTAGTCCACACTGTTGCCAGGGGACCTACATTCCTATCAGCATTGTGCATTTGTACAGGCTTGACATCATTATAAACTAAAAGCCACATAAATAATGCAAGCTGTCTCTGTGACATAACTGTGCATACCATAATGTGTCTAAGTGCTAGATATAAATGTGGATAAAGGCTTCAGTAAACCCGAAAATATTTTAATGTTTTCTGCTCTGCAACAATAACAATTTGCAAAGCTTTACTCTCTTAGACATTAAATGCCAGGATCACGGCTTTCTCGGAGTCCTGTCTGGGAAGCCAATATTTTATAGGCCAATTTAAATGCTTCAACACTCTTCCAACATAATTTCTGAAAGATCCAGTTTTATAAATCTAGAATAATGGTTAAATAGTAGGCTTTAGAAACAGTTTGGCTAAAATGAAAATAAAAATGCAAACAGGCAAAATCAAAATTAAACTGTAGTAATTTTCTCTTAACTGTTTTAACACTTGTGGGAAATAGCATTTCTGGCAGTGTTTTCACAGGACTGAATATAAAGCGTAATTGCACCTCTAAAACACAAAAAAATGGCTGTCATTTTAGGTTGACCTTGAGTTAAGCACCTACTCTTTATTTTTTCATACATTATCAATAATTTGTTTTAATTAAGTGAATTAAGTCACTTTAATTTTATTTTGGTGTATTTTAACTTAATAATATTTTTAAAAACTTAACTACAGTTGCTCTAAAACATGGAATTTAAGAGAAATCTATGCTGAAAATAATACTTGTAAACCATTCCTAAAATAATATAGCTTGTTAGGTAATGTATTTGCCCTATATGGTAAAGTTTTAACAATATATTCATAATATAGCGTATGATTTACCATATGCTACCAATGGTCACTGTTTAATAATCAAATAACTTGTATGTCATAGTTTTAGAGTTACTTTCAAAATTTTTGAATTCATTTTCATTATATAATTTTTAAATGTACTTTCCCTTTAACCACATTAAGATGAAATAAATTTATTTGTATTCTAACTTCTGTACAAAATTGTTATAGTTATACAAAATATGGAGGAATAAAATATTTTCTCAAGTAAGGTAAATTAGATTTAATTCTTATGTGAAGACAACTTGAAAATTTGAACATACTATATACCACATATTAACTGTTTATATATCACATATCAATCACATATATATTAATATCATCTAATGACCTTTGTATATGCAGATTTATCAAATATTCAAAGATCTTTATTGTCTGGAGGATGAAGAGGTACCCTTGACTAGACACACAACTCATTCTTAAATTAGACATGTATTTCCTAAGCATCTGGTCTGTGAGAATCGCAAGCTTAATCAGACATGGAAGCAGCATAGACGTGAATACATGTGTCACACTCAGGAGAGGCCCAGTGTAGACACTGAGGTCTACAGGTCTGTCTTGGTTGTCTCTATCTTTAATAATACCTGAAAAGATTCTCCAAATTTGGATTTTGGTGAACAATATAAGTGAACTAAAATCACACTAAGGGTAAAGACCATTTACTGATTATTTTAAGACTTTAACTTTTTTATTGTTACAAAAATACTTTTTCCCCACAAAAGAAGAAATGTATTCTTATTGTAGGCAAATGTTTAAATATAAATAACAAAGGGAAAAAATGGCAATAACTATAATCTTGCCACCATGATAAAAAGCATTGTGTGTGTATATATACATATATTTGATAAGCAAAAATAGGTTCTGTTAATCACATTGTTTTCTAATATGCTTTTAATTTTATATACAATTGGTAAGCAATTATTTACCAATACTTTTTAAAATGGGGCAATAGTTTTCCATTAACAGGATGCACCATAACACAGTAATTTAATTCCTCACTATTTGATTATACACAAATTTAATCAACCTTCCCTGAACACTATGCAACTTTACACATATTGTAGATTACATCCTGAGAGTTAAAAAGCATACAGAGTAGAATTCTTATATTATTAATTATGTTTTAAAACACTTGGTTTATAATTTTGTGTTACTTGGCAAAATGTACTGTTTTTGAAAGCAGTACATGATGGTGTCTGTTTTTCAGTATGCTTGCCAAACAATTGAGTATTGAATTATTTTTTTATGTGTATTAAAGCTATTAAATATCAGCTAACTGCATTCTTTTCATTTCCCTAAAACAGAGAGAGAGTAACCTTTTTCCCTTTGTACCTTGTTCAAGTGTATTTCTCTGTGTATCTCCTGTTTGTGCTCTTTGCTTGGTTTTCAGTTTATAGTGCTTATTTTTTCTTATGGGGTGCACTGGGTCTTCCTGGCTGCGTGTGGGCTTTCTCTAGTTTTGTGACCTGGGTTTACTCTTCATTGCAGTGTGTGTGCTTTTCATTGTGGTAGCTGCTTTATTGTGCATGGGCTCTAGACACATGGGCTTCTGTAGTTGCGGGTCCTAGATATAAGATCTTTTAAAGCATTGAGGTGGAGAAGGCAATGGCACCCCACTCCAGTACTCTTGCCTGGAAAATCCCATGGATGGAGGAGCCTGGTGGGCTGCAGTCCATGGGGTTGCTAAGAGTCGGACAGGACTGAGCAACTTCACTTTCACTTTTCACTTTCATGCATTGGAGAGGGAAATGGCAACCCACTCCAGTGTTCTTGCCTGGAGAATCCCAGGGACGGAGGAGCCTGGTGGGCTGCCCATCTATGGGGTCACACAGAGTCGGACACGACTGAAGTGACTTAGCAGCAGCAGTAGCAAAGCATTGAGGTGATTTTTTTAAAAAATCTGTTACAAATGTTGTAGAAATTTTTCCAAAATTTTATTGGCCTTTTGTTACTGTTTATCATATTTTTCATATCTTAAAATTCTTAGGATGTACATACTTATGTCTCCCAACTGTGAGAAGACGTTTTATTGACATGAGCTAGAGAGGAAAAAAGCAGAGACATCACTTTGCTGACAAAATCTGTATAGTCAAAGCTATGGTTTTTGCAGTAGTCATTTAGTATGTGAGAGTTGGACCATAAAGATGCTGAATGCCAAAGAATTGATGCTTTTGAATTGTGGTACTGGGGAAGACTCTTGAGAATTCCTTGGACTGAAGGGAGATCAAACCAGTCAATCTTAAAGGAATATTCAGGGAAGGAATATTCCTTCCCTGAATATTCATTGGAAGGACTGATGCTGAAGCTGAAGCTCCAATAATTTGGCCACCTGATGTGAAGAGCCGATTCATTGAAAAAGACTCTGATGCTGGAAAAGATTGAAGACAGGAGGAGAAGGAGTCAATAGAGGATGAGATGGTTGGATAGCATCATCAACTCAATGGACATGAGTTTGAGCAAATTCCAGGAAATAGTGAAGAACAGGGAAGCCTGGCATGCTGCAGTCTATGGGGTCGAAAACAGACATGACTCAGCGACTGAGCAACAACAGAGAGAAACATCTCTGTAAAGACCTTGTGTATCTTCCCTGGACCACAAGCTCAGGAGGGCAGAGGCAATGCTGTTTTATCATTGATGATGATTGCCTCTTTCGGGTACAAGAGAAGAATTTTCTGCTTTGTATGTAACACATTCCACCCCCAGTATGCATTGAATTATTGTCAAGCATACGGGGAAGGGGATTGGTCTCTAAAAGAGAATAGAGGAATTCACAAAAATAAATGTAAAGATGCAAACAAGTTCTCTCTCTAGAAAAAGTAACAGTAAATTGCTTCTAAAGTCAGCATCATATATTTGATGGCAGTGGAAAATATGTGACAAAATATTATGTGCAGAATGTCTACAAAATAACATTATAGATCCCCCAAATCAATGTCATTATATTGAGGTTTCAGGGCACTGAGTAGTGAACTTGACCAGAAGTTGACTATGACAGTAGAGAGGTTATTTGCAGTGGTCAAAATGCCAGGAAGGAAATAGTATCATTTAAACTTCAGAATGTTTGTTAAAGAAGCTATATCTGCAAGTGGAGGGCAGACATGGTTGAGATGGAAAGAGAGGCCTTTTTTCTAAATTTAGAATTATCATTTATTTCAGTAACATACTTCATGGCTATCTTTACTTTCCAAATATTTAAAATTAATTCCATCAATTGAGTTTTCTGCAAATAGCCATCTGGATTTATTTTATTTTTTTCCACGAGGTTGTAAGCTCATTAGGATCTAGTCTCCATAATATTTTCCGTTTTTTGTTTTTCCTAACTACAGGCACTAAAACAAGTGCCTTGGAAATGCTTCAGGTTACTTTATTAAGTGGCTTCCTATTTAGCTAAATTCATCTCTTTTTGTAATCTGTATTCATACTTCTTAGATAATTTTATTCTAATGGAAACATTTCTTCACCTGCACCTACTTGATTTAGTTCTCCTTTCAATTTGACATTTTAAGCCTCATTATTAACATTATTAATTTAGTTTAATATTTTCAACCACCAAGGATTGACATAAAGTGGATTTTTAAATTTCTGTCCACTTAAAAGAAATTTACTGAATTGAAATTAAACTTTTCTCTACATTTTGAGATATTAAAATAAATTGAGTAAAAGTTAACAAAGTCAACATAATGCTTAGTATAAAAATATACAGTGAGCTTTAATAGAGGAAGAAAGAAACCTCTTATCTTCTACATTTGTTGTGTATTCACTTTGTAGACTTAGAAATACAAGCAAGGGAAGGCAATGCATTTTCTTTATGGTGTGAAGGTTTTTGCTTAAATGTGATGCCTGTGTTTGCATATTAAAAAGATATTTATTTGTAAGATGATGTGACTTTAATGCATCCATTCAAATATCTCTGACATTAAGAACATAAAATTTTCCTGAGAGTTTATATGATATTCAAATTCAACCATAAACTGTGGGTAAAGGTGGTAGTAATCCTATCTAGCACAGACTTTTCCACTGAAGAATTATTTACATTGGTCTTACAAAGTCTGTCTTTTAGAACTACAGTCATAATGAAATTCAAAATACACTTTCTCAGTCTCATGGTTTGAGTAAATCTCAGTAGATTTGTTGTTTAGAACTCATTTTCTTCAAGTTCTTTATAACATTATTATCCAAGAAGAGTAGTTTTGTCTTAGTTATCACGTGTAGCAGATCAGACTAAAAACAGTTTATTAAAAATAGTTTACAAGAGATGTCTGTTTATACTTTAGTTCTGTATTAATGGTCAGATAACCAAAGGATGGAAGTTTAAAATGTGATGTAAGAGATAGAACAGCTGTTATCTTTTCATGACTAAATGAATGAATATGTCTCTCCTTAGATTAACTCCATAGTGTTTATTTTAAAAGTATCTACAAAAGATGCTTTAAGTGGATTTATTAAAAATCATGCATAGTTTTACACATGATAGGTACTAAGGTCAGTAGGCTCAACAATTCATCGATAATGTAATGGCTAATGAAAGGATGTTATGTAAGTTCAGTTATATCTTCTTTAAGTCATTTTTCTCTGGAAACATAAGATTACTGATTTATCATTAATAAATGTTAGAATTAAAAATTACATCTAATTTATACTTAAAACCTACCTTTGATTTGCCTATTTCAAAGAATAATATCTACAATTAAGTGGAGACTGTTCATGAAAAAGGGGAAAAATGCCAAGTTTATGAATTTTCAAATTCAGATATTTACATAGGTCTGTTTCCTCAGCATGTCCTCTTTGACTGTACACAAGTAACAGGGAGGTCTGATAAATGAGCCCTGATAGCTTTCATAGTGAAGCATCTTAGAAATGAAATCAGTATTAATTGTTTATTATGTGATAGGCATTATGAGGATGCCTTTCATACATAATCACATTAAGTCCTCCCAGTGAACTTTGCTGGTTTGTGTAATTATCCCTGTTTTACATGCCAGCAAACCAAGGTTTAAAGATGTTAAACAGCTTGCCTTGGTGCACACTTTAGTAACCTTGGGAGATGGAACCTTTGCAGCCAAATCACAGATGCTCTAATCTGTGATCTTACATAACTTCCCTCATCTTGGAAATATCTTTTGCTTAAGAACCAAGCATTTTTAAGATTTCTGACCTGATTTGTTTGCAGTTTTATGCCATAGGAGATGAAGAAACAAGACAACTGGTACTATATAAATAATTCAGAATAAAAAGGAAGGGTAGATGAGTGAAGTGTTAGTGATGGTAGTTTGGAGAGAAAGCAGTAATCTAGAAGTGTCCAGAGACTTCCATCGTGGTCCAGAGGTTGACTTCACCTTCTACTGCAGGAGGTTCAATTCCTGGTTGGAAAGCTAATATCCCGCATGCCTCGTGGCCAAAAACAAAACAAAACTTAGAAGCAGTATTGTAACAAATGTAATAAGGGGTTAAAAATGGTCCACGTCAAAAAAAATCTTAAAAAAAGAAAAGAAATATCCAGTATCCAAACCCATTCTTGCCTTCTTTTCTTCTTTAAGTCCAGAACCCACATTTTGTTGGTAGAATGCAATCTCATTCTGCTTCCTGGGAATTGTTTTAGTCCAGTGGTTCCCCATTACACATCAGAATCACTTGGAGAGCTTGTTAAAAGACAGGAATCTTGGACTCACTCTAGAATTTCTGATTCAGTAGGTCTGGGTTGGACCCTAATATTTACATTTTTAAGTTCCCAGGTGAGGCCACCCATCTGGCAGCCATGCTGTGAAGACCCATTTGTTTAGCCAAGTTCTGGTTCTCAAAATTGGCAGCACATTGGACTTGTCTGGGAACACTGTTAAAGATATTGATATCCAGGTCTTATACAGAAAACTTTTTTTTTTCCCCCTGATATAAAGGAATGGCTCCAAAAATGGGCTTCTAACTTTAGTTACTTTTTTACCTTTGTTAACTTTCTGTCATATTGAGAAATATAGACCCTTAAAAGTGTGTGTTTATTTCCTATGACTGTAAGAATTCATTGATGCCAAAGGGGTGATACAATCATTTTGGCTTTGTGTTTTCTTGAGTCTCTAAATTATATTGCTGTTTATGTTTCCTTGTTCATATTGACTCAGAGAAATCTTAGAATGAAAATTTTAATCTAATGTTAGTGATTCTGTACAACATAAAATGCATTTTGTGATCTAGTTTTATCTGTGGCTCCATTTAGTGTAAGAATAAAATATACATTTGTGTGTGTTTATCTTTTAGTTTATAATGTTGTTATTGTTTAGTTGCTAAGGTGTGTCCAACTCTTTTGTGACCCCATGGACTATAGCCCACTAGACTCCTCTGTTCATGGTATTTCCTAGGCAAGAATACTGGAGTGGGTTGCCATATCCTTCTCTAGGGATTCTTCCCAATCCAGGGATCAAACCCGAGTCTTTTGCGTTGGCAGGCGGATTCTTTGCCACTGAGCCACCAGGGAAGCTCTAGTTTATAATGTTACACAATATCTTATTTTTGTAAATAGCAGTATATTTTGAGAATAAGGTGAGATATAACAATAATAATAAAAATTAAATTAAGGAAATGTAAGCAATATTAATGATCTCATTAAAAATGTACTAGTTCTATTAACTTTGTTTTAATGGGCATAATTTATTATTAACTTATAAATGTTTTCATTTTTATAATTTTATTTTCCTCATTGTTATTGATCATCATAAAATAATTAAAGAGTTCTTAAAATTCTATAATCATAAGATTAAAAGAATAAGTATATATACATAATGTTTTCTTTAAGCAGCTAAAAATATATAGCTACAAATATTTTATTTGTAGTATAACGGTACAGGTAATAAAGTTTCTGGGATAATATGGTTGGGATTCAGAGTCAAGATTTTAAAATCTGTATCATCCTTGTTATCGTTCAAATTTGTTTATAGTCAAATTTTTACAAGACTATAGTGATTTTATAATGTGTAAACTATTGATATAACATCACTGGTATTCCCTAAGAATAGTTACTTCTAGATATACAATAATTATAATACAATTTAAGAGAGATTTCTGCATACCAGTTATGAGAAATACTTTATGCTAATAACAGAAGGATATGCAAAAATTTTAAATTTGAGTGTAGATAAATGGAGAGTGAAAAAGTTGGCTTAAAGCTCAACATTCAGAAAACGAAGATCATGGCATCTGGTCCCATCACTTCATGGGAAATAGATGGGGAAACAGTGGAAACAGTGTCAAACTTTATTTTTTGGGGCTCCAAAATCACTGCAGATGGTGACTGCAGCCATGAAATCAAAAGACGCTTACTCCTTGGAAGGAAAGTTATGTCCAATCTAGATGGCATATTCAAAAGCAGAGACATCACTTTGCCAACAAAGGTTCATCTAGTCAAGGCTATGGTTTTTCCAGTGGTCATGTATGGATGTGAGAGTTGGACTGTGAAGAAGGCTGAGTGCCAAAGAATTGATGCTTTTGAACTATGGTGTTGGAGAAGACTTTTGCGAGTCCCTTGGACTGCAAGGAGATCCAACCAGTCCATTCTGAAGGAGATCAGCCCTGGG
>NW_011495023.1:3238636-3252314 GCF_000754665.1 Bison bison bison
GGATGGCATCACTGACTCGATGGACGTGAGTTTGAGTGAACTCTGGGAGCTGGTGATGGACAGGGAGGCCTGGCGTGCTTCGATTCATGGGGTCGCAAAGAGTCGGACACAACTGAGCAACTGAACTGAACTGAAGAGAAATTTTAAAAATTAGGTATCATTTAAAAGAGAATATAAGGACCATTAAGAAGGTGCAATATTACTTGGGTGCAGAGGAAGCAGGGTTGATCATATACAAAGAAAAAAAAAGATTATGAAAAGTGATTTTTGAGCTGGTTTTAAAGAACTGCATAGAACTTCACAAAGCAAAGATAAAATAGCAGCCATACTATGCTCCCATCATGGAGGAGTAATTATCAGTGGTTTTCTGTTTGTCATTCAGTTCAGTTTAGTCGCTCAGTTGTGTCCGACTCTTTGCGACCCCATGAATCGCAGCACGCCAGGCCTCCCTGTCCATCACCAACTCCCAGAGTTCACTCAAACTCACGTCCATCGAGTCAGTGATGCCATCCAGCCATCTCATCCTCTGTTGTCCCCTTCTCCTCCTGCCCCCAATCCCTCCCAGCATCAGGGTCTTTTCCAATGAGTCAACTCTTCGCATGAAGTGGCCAAAGTATTGGAGTTTCTGCTTTAGCATCAGTCCTTCCAGTGAACACCCAGGACTGATCTCCTTTAGAATGGACTGGTTGGATCTCCTTGTAGTCCAAGGGACTCTCAAGAGTCTTCTCCAACACCACAGTTCAAAAGCATTGATTCTTCCGCACTCAGCTTTCTTCACAGTCCAACTCTCACATCCATACATGACCACAGGAAAAACCATAGCCTTGACTAGACGGACCTTTGTTGGCAAAGTAATGTCTCTGCTTTTTAATATGCTATCTAGGTTGGTCATAACTTTCCTTCCAAAGAGTAAGCGTCTTTTAATTTTCATGGCTGCAGTCACCATCTGCAGTGATTTTGTCATTGCTGTTGCTACTGCTGCTAAGTCGCTTCAGTCGTGTCCGACTCTGTACCACCCCAGAGACAGCAGCCCACCAGACTACCTAATCCCTGGGATTCTCCAGGCAAGAACACTGGAGTGGGTTGCCATTTCCTTCTCCAGTGCATGAAAGTGGAAAGTGCAAGTGAAGTCGCTCAGTCGTGTCTGACTCTTAGCGACCCCATGAACTGCAGCCTACCTGGCTCCTCTGTCCATGGATTTTCCAGGCAAGAGTACTGGAGTGGGGTGCCATTGCCTTCTCCAGATTTTGTCATTACTTTCTATCAATTTGATTAATATGTGTCTTGATGTGTTCCTTCTTGGATTTATCCTGTACGAGACTCTGTGTATTTCCTGGACTTGAGTGTTTCCTTTACCATGTTAGAGAAGTTTTCAGTTATTACCTCTTAAAATATTTTCTCAGATCCTTTCTCTCTTTTCCTTCCGGGACCCCTATAATATGAGTGTGAGTGCATTTAATGTTGTACCAGTGGTCTCTTAGACTGCCCTTTTTTCTTCTCATTCTTCTTTATTCTGTTCTGCAGCAATGATTTCCACCAGTCTGTCTTCCAGCTCACTTATTCATGCTTCAGCATCATTTATTCTGCTCTTAATTCCTTCTAGTGTATTTTTAATTTTTTTAGTTATCACATCATTCATCTTTCTTTGTTCTTTTAAGTTTCTATCTCTTTATTAAACATTTCTTGTATCACCTCCATCGGTGCCTCTATTCTTTTCCTGAGATCTTGAATCATCTTTACTATTGTTACTCTGAATTCTTTTTCTGGTGGATTTTCTATCTCTATTTCACTTTGTGGCTCCCTGCCACAAAAATGGTGAGGTAGAGAGGGAAGGGACTGGGATTGTGGGAATAAATACCCTGAATGCTCTTTCTTTCCACCTTCCAGTCTCCTGCTAGTATCTTATACCACCCAATTCTAATTGAAAATCAGAAGTTAATGGAACCTAGATGACACATTCTATAGAGGTCTTCAGAACAGGAACTATTTTACAATAGTAGAATGATTGATAAAACATTTAATGAAGGGGAAAGATGTGCTTGAATTTGCTTTTCTAAAGATATTGGTAATAGTAATTGATTGGAGTAACACTTTGTGCTAGAGGGCTAATTCATTGTTGAAATACTTCAAGTGATGAGTAAGAAGGGAAATTAAAAAGGACAAAAAAGAGAGGAAAGGCTGGAGAAGTTGATGTAATACTTGTATGATATAAATGCAATACTATTGGACTAACTGGAAATGCAAGAAAAAAGAAAAAAGAGCTGCTAAAGAGCATTATTCGTTTTTAACATAGAAGCCTGGGTTGGCAGACGTCCAATAGGACCTTTCTGTGGGAACAGAAAAAGATCTCTCATTTTGTTTTGAGTTCTTTAGTTTAAGGCACTTAGCCAACATCCAAGTTAACATTCTTCATCTCCTTAGCTTTGTATTATGATTTTTTTTGTTTCCAACTTTATCTCGATATAATTGATAATACAGCATTGTGTAAGCTTAAGTTATATAATGTAATAATTCTCTATATGTGCATACTGCAAAATGATTATCAGAGTAAGGTTAATTAATACATTCATCATTAAGGTCTTTTCTTGTGTGACTCAGGCTTCTTATTTTGGCCACATCATCATTAGCCCTCTCTCCTGTTCTTCTAGTGAATCTGTTTACTCTGCAAATGTGGGACTCTGTGTCATGCATGGTGCTTTCTTTCAACAATCTCCAAACCATCCTTTCAAACTTGGTTGAAAGTCAATTCTGCGAAACTCTCTGATCTCTCTCTAGTCAAATCCAAATAGTTCTTTGGGTATTAGCTGTATTCCAGCATGTGTCTGAGAATACCAGTAATATTAATTTACTTGTCTAATGCCTTCATGATACTGTATCTTGAGAAAAAGGGTGCTAACAATTTGACTATTTTACAACACCTACCATTGTGCTGATCGCATACTAAGTAACTGTGAGAAAAAAGGGATGATGAAAAGACAACACAATTGAAGCATTTGCTATTTTGACCAATAGAGGAGTTCTTAAAAAATAAATAAAAGCTAAAAGCAAAGCCAGAGGAGATTGGAGACAATAATAAAATTTTGATGATAAAATTAGTTCTCTTTTCCAAACTGCTTTAGATAGAATTATGGTGCTTTTATGGATTATTTCCTGATATGCTTTTAACTCATGTTCATAGATATATTACACTTATTAACTTTGGATATATTTTACATGAGATGTATGCAGTACTTGTAAAAGAGAAGACGGAGAAAAATATCTTGGGCTGTAATTTCTTTGGAGAAATCACTAAGTTTAAAATAAAATTTCCTGATATTAAAGTAGGGATCTAAATTTTTTCCAGGGATTACTTTTCAGTCTACTTTAAATTAAACACAAAGTTATCTAATGAAACACAGTTATCCTGTTGGTTAGGATGTCTTGAACTCAAATTAATATTCTGGGAAAGCTTTTAGTGAGTTAATTAGAAAATATAGATTTTTTTAAATTAAATGATATTTATTAAATTATTTTAAAATTTAAATATTAAATTTGGTAATTCAATTTTTATCAGCAAAATTTTTGAAACAAATATGACTGCCCAGTAGTATCAATAGCATTGATGTATTTCAAAGATTGATTTAAAAGGAAAGGACACAAGAGGCTTTTCATGAAGTAGAATAGTTGGCTCCAAAGTTGTCCTGGACTAGGCCCATTCGCTGTTCACATTCAGTTCAAAGAAGATTTCCCTTTTAACACGTTAAACTGTTATAGCTTGTACCATGTTCGTTTCATTACTAGCATTGCCTTAGTTTAGATTCCTGTTGTGACATTCTGTATTCACATTATTAGGAAAACAGAGGATTAGCCGCAAAACACTGTGGTAGTGTTTGTTTACATTTTCAAATACTGCTAACATGATCTACATCTTTTGTATATTCAGAATTTAGATTGCCCTTTCCAACACAGACCAGTGATACTATAAATAACTGATAACAGCAACTGCTGATGAGCAGTGCTGTAGAATAATGTAAAGGTCAAAGAATGATAGTTCATGATCATCCTTAACAAAGTATACAAGGCTTTAAAATACTGATGTTGAACTCCGGTGGCCTGGCACAGGGAATTCATGGCACAGAATGAATCCCCTTTCATCAGTGTGATTGTGAGAAGGTTAAGAACCAGAACCAAATTACCTGCTCTCTGTACAGATGCAGAGATCTGAGGGTCAGCTTTCTGTGTGCAACACAGGACAACAGATAGTTTTACACATCATAGCTGCTCCTCACTCATGCTTTATTGCTAGTTTAATCTCTAGTACAGTGTGGCATTTTAAAAAAATGGGAAAAAGGTAGAAGTGCTTAATCTCAAGGCACCATAGCTTTAATAATATTGAAAAATATTCAAATACAGGAATCATTTAAAATTTGAGCATAGAACATTTTAGTTTTTATCAGACCCTGATAATGTTGAATGAATAAGAATCTGACTGGAAAATATGACTCATTTGCATACTTGTGATTGCCATTTACATCTGACAAGCCTGTTGCCTGTTAACAGAGACGGCTTGTACATTTCTTTTACCTCCTTGACACTAGCAGGCTTATGCTGATTTTAGATTATGGAATCAGCCCAACTGCTTTTCAAAAGGAAAATATGTCCAAGCAGTTATCTCTCCATTACAGATATATATATTTTTTGATACAGAATGCTATACTTCTGCTTATTCTCATTTCTCTTTCGACTTTCAGCTACTATATATGTAAAACTAAATTAAGTGGCCAGTAGAAGGAAAGAAAGCTTAAATATAGTTGGGCTTCTCAATCTTTTTCATGACATGGAGCCTGTAGAAAATGATGATACTGGTAAGATCCACTGGGTAAATTAGAGGAGATTTGATTTTATGTGTACCATGCTTAAGATAAAAAGTCCATGTGACTGAGAGACTGAACAATAATAACAAATATTTTCTTTATATAATTATGGTAAAAGGAATAAAGCAAGTATTGGAAGATATTAAATATTAGACTCAAATAATGCTAATGCTTTTTTTCCCAGAAAGATAACAAGATCTTTAATTTGCTTCCTATTAAAGTCTTTTCAAATTTTTTATTATGACAAAATATATCTAACATACAATTTTACACATATAATAAACATTTCTTTCTCCATGTTCTTGACAGCATTTTTTTTTTTTTTCTGGGAGGGGTTTATAATAGCCATCCCAGTGAGTGGGAAATGATATCACACGGTGGTTCTGATTTGTATTTCCCTAATTATAGTGACATTGACTATCTTTGTATGTGCTTAGCTAATTTGCATAGTTATTCATGTCCTTTGCTCATTTTGAATGGGGTTTTTGTTTTTTATTGTTGAGTTGTAGGAGTTCTTTGTATATTCTGGATATTAATCTCTCATCAGAGTATGATTTGCAAATATTTTCTCAGATTCTATGTGCTGACTTTTCACTCTGTTGTTAGTGTTCATTGATGCATACAAGCTTTACTTCTGGCATAGTTCAGTTTATCTATTTTTCCTTTGGTTACCTTTGCTTTTGGTATCATAGCCAACAAATAGCCGCCAAATTCAACGTCATGAGGCTTTTTCCCTAGTCTGTATTTGGGCTGTGCCATGCAGCATGTGGGATCTTAGTTCCCTGACCAGGGATTGAACCTCTGCCCCCTGCACTGAGAGCATGGAGTCTTAATCACTAAACCCCCAAGGAAAGTCCTCCTCTAAACTTTCTTCTGAGAGTTTTATAGCTCTTATGTTTAGGATTTTGATTTAATCTTTGTGTGGGATATAAAGGTAAAGGTCCAGCTTCATTATTTTGCAAATGGATATCTTACTTCTCCTAACCATTTTTTCCTTTTCCTTTCTCCTCCCTACTGTCCCCGCCTCCTCCTTCTCTTCCTCCTTTTCCTCCTCTTCTCCTTCTACTACTAAAACGTAGGGCCTTTTTCCACATTATATAACGGAAAATGTATTGTTCTAACAATTATTAAAAAAAATTCTTTAATCTCAAAGTTATCGTCGCTAAAGTGTTCATTTCAGGAAGGATAATGAAGCTTGAATGTTTATTTTTCTGCATATTCCTTTTGGATTAGCATCTTCATTTAGCAACTTTTAACTGTTAGCAATTTTGAGCAATGGGTCTCAAAATTTAATATACCCCAGAATAAGCTGAAAAATTTGTTGAATGAACCTTACTCCAGAGTTACTGATTCAGTAGGTTTGAGATAGGGCCCAAGAGGTGAGGCTAATGCTGCTAATTCAGACATCATACTTATAGGACAACTAGTAGAAGATATTCTGGGGTAAGAGAAATGTTCTATATCCAGTGTGGTGGCTATACAGATGTAAAAGGTTATTAAAAACCATCAAACTTAACATTTAAAATATAAGCAGTTTACTGTATATTAATTATAATGCAGTTTAAAAAATAACTTCTGAGGAACACTGAAAAATAGATAAGTGGAAATACATACTTGAATAGGAAGGTTATTTTGTAAAAATATCAGTTCTATCTAAGCATAACTCAAGTGTTCTTATTTTAAAAAGAGTGTAAGGCATGGGGTGATGAATCTAAGTCCCCAGTCCTGACTTCAGTATTTTGCAAGTTACCATTGGCAAATTTTTTTAGTTATCTCATGTATGAAATAGTAATGAATAATCCTACTTTCTTAGTCTTGTTGCAAGTATCAAATAATAAACTATTATTTAATACTCCCTAATTTAAAGGCATACTAATTTAAAGACTGATGTAAAAATTCCAATATTTTATACATTGTAGGAGCTAGTGTTTCTTTGGTCTGAAATCTATTTAACAAAGAATATACATACATGAGCATTCTAAATTCCTATTTTGGAATTAGATGATAAATACAGCTGCGTTGTGTAAATTTAGGAGTTTCCATATAAGACCTCTATATTTATCAGTTGTTATCTTTTAAATATATTTCTTCTTGCCTCACAAAGAGCTGCTCTCCAGGGAATGTCATACAATATTGAAACAAGAACCATGGATGCTCCTAATTAAAACAGTTGGCTTTAATACCTTGTTATTAAATTTTGTGTTGATAAAACCCCAGGTGGTTATGTAAAATTTCAACAAATGTTTTTTTCATTTTTTTGTTTCATAAGACTAGGAAGGAGAAATCTAAAAGGCACTGCTCAAATTGTAAATCCCTTTTTCACAATTGAGGTGCAAATTTTATTTGTAAAGAAGAATTTTTTTTATAGAAAAGCAATAAATATCTACTGCTTTTATTTAGCAACACATTCAGGAAATATTTATTAAGTATCCGTTGAGTTTAAGCCATTTTACAAGGTGTTCTAGATACCGTAATAGATTAAGTTAAAATATATGCCTTCATATGTCTATGTGAGACTTTAGCTTCATATGGAGAAGGCAATGGCAGAAGGCATGGAGAAGGCAATGGCAACTCACTCCAGTACTCTTGCCTGGAAAATCCCATGGATGGAGGAGCCTGGTAGGCTGCAGATGAGAGATGCTATGGAAGGTAAATCTTTAGGAAAAAGACTAAGGATAGAGGTTATACTCATCTCATCTTAGGGAATGAGATGGCTGGATGGCTGATGCAATGGACATGAACTTGGGCAAACTCTGGGAGATGGTGAGATACAGGGAGACCTGGCATTCTGCAGTCCATGGGGTCGCAAAGAGTTGGACATGACCAGGTGACTGAACAGCAACAGAGGTTATACATTGTCCAGAAGAAAGACCAACATAAGGGAGACAGAGAGAAGGAAATACATGATGTATTCAAGTAAATGCATGAACACATACAATGAGTATAAATCTGGGTGGCTGAGTGAAATAATATATGAAAGTTGAAGCTGGATGTTAGTATAGAAAGTTATTTCTCAGATCTCGATGAGTTGAGACTTTTATCCAAAGAATGGTGCTGAATAAACTGTGGTCTGTGGGCCAGTTTTTGCCTAATGCCTGTTTTTGTTAGTGTAGTTTTTTTTTGGAACATGGCTATAATCATTCATTTAAGTGGTCCATGGATGCTTTCATGCTGCAGAGTTGAATAGTTGTAACAAAGACCCTATGACCCCAAAAGCCTAAAATACTTTCTCTGTGGCCTTCACAGAAAAAAAGTTCTCTGACCCCCACTAAGATACCAATTCAGCCTGAAAGAGGCTTCCCTGGTGGCTCAAATGGTAAAGAATCTGCCTGCAATTCAGGGAACCTGGGTTTTGTGGTTGAGAAGATCCTCTGGAGAAGGGAATGGCTACTCACTTCAGTGTTCTTGCCTGGAGAATTCTATGGAGAGAGAAGCCTGGTGGGCTACAGTCCACAGGGTCACAAAGAGTCAGACACAACTGAGCAACTAACTCACTTTTTCTCGTTATGAAAGACCGCTCTATGGACAGGCTTGTTACAAGAAAATGATGATATCAACAAGCTTGCACCAGAAGCAAATTAATTCAGTGCTTCCTTTATCAAGAAATTCTAACTATTAAAAAAATGAAACAAAATAGTCAGCTGATCAGGACAGTGTATGTAATGAATTGATGTGTATTTTACCAAGGCTTCTTACGTACTTGCAATCCAGGAACATACAATTTAGTTCAGGGATCTCACTTTGAGTAAGTAAAGGTGTATTGAAGATTTCTAAGCCAGATGGTAGAATCAAATGTATATTGTAAAGGACCAATAAAATCAAATAGAAACTTTTTCTTTTTTGGTCTTTTGCAATGTTCCGGCAGAATGTAGAGGGTATATTTGGAATTTTGGAATCCTGCACATCTGGTTTCAGACCTGGGTGGGGGATCAGGGATGGGGGTGGGGTCATGTCCTGACACTCAAGAAGGAATGTTCCTTTTCCCTTATATTTTAAAAATCCCACATGAGAACTCTGAGTGTTCTGTCTTATTTAAGAAGGTTACTCCAGCAGTCGGTGGATTGGATTGTGGAGCTGGTAGGAGGGGTGGGGAGGAGTTACACATGGCAAGGATGGTTCATTGCAGACATGAGGGTGATACTATGGAAATCCCCAGGAGAATTATACTGTTGAACACTTTGTATTTTCTGCTACTCATGAAGGTAATCAAGTTCATGACAACTTTCAGTCACTCATGTACCATCAGGTATATTACAACAGCCTGTTACAGTATTATAATCATAAGATATATCTCAACACAGAGGATAAGCCTGAAGAATATGTCCCTCATACTGTACCTGTATATTTTGATTTGTCCATGCAAGGGTTTATTTTTTACAGTCTATGGGGTCGCAAAGAGTTGGACATGACTGAGCAACTTCACTTCACTTCACTTCTCAAATAAGAGGGAAATGTCAATTTTTAAATCACTTAATCTGTGTAATACTGAGGCTCTAGAAACTGATTATCCTATGATGCTTAGGCAGCATTTTAAAAAATAGCTTGACTGTAAATCAGATCTATTTTTATAATGACTTTTTAATGACTTCTGTATCATCACCTGGATCTTTACTTTTGTGACACCTGGATATAAAGCTGTGCTTTCTTTAAACCTTTACTACTGTGGTTTATGCTATGTTTTATTAGAAAAGGTATATTTCTATAAAACATCATACTTCCTGCCCTGTATGAGAAAAGACAGTTTGAAGGCTGGGAGAGAGATGCTGATATTTTATGAGTGACAGCACTGTTAGGTATGATCATTACTGCTGTACTCTTTCCAGGAGGGGAGTTGATTTCCTTTGCAGGTACGTGCTCAAATAATTTCATCTCAGGCACGTGCTTGGATCATTCTTCATTTTCCTTTAGACATTATACACACATCATATGTCCTCAATTAAGGCCTATAAAACTAGTAACCAGATGATATACTTTTACACTGGTCCTGTGTGGATGTGCTTCTGCATGTTCAGTCCTCATTTGTGTCCAGCTGTTTGCCACCCTGTGGACTGTAGCCCTCCACACTGCTCTGTCCATGGGATTTTCCAGCAAGAATACTGGGGTTGCCATTTCCTCCTCCAGTGGATCTTCCTGACCCAGGGATTGAACCCATGTCTCCCGCCTTGGAGGCAGATTCTTTTACACTTGGGGAAGCCCAGTGTGCATAGGGCAGTGTTAAAACACAAATGCAGTTGTATTGTTTACATTTTTCAAATGGATCTCCTGAAATGTCTCCCTTTTTCCTTTTCTTTGCAGGTGAGGGGATATTTCAAGGGAATATAATTAGAATTGTTCCAATAATTCATTTACTCTCGTTATTGTGATTGAATTTTCTCAAATTGTATTGTTGGGGGAAATGAAGCATTTGTATATTTTCATTGTCTAGTTGCTATGAAATTAGTGCAAGGACCTCCAGTTGAAGAACCATTGATTAGATGCTTTTATCATTACTAGAATTATGACTTTTAGTCACCAAATACTTCCATGGTCTCCAAATCTATTCATACTGTTCTGTCTTTTTATATTTTTTCTCCCCTAGCCTGGAACATATTATTATAAAATTTTCTTGCATAATATCAACTGATCTACAGCTCTAGTATTCCCTTGGTGTTTTTGTTTCCACATGTGATTTTAAAAGTACTTTTTGCTTATCAAGTATTTTTGAGAGTATCAAGTATTTTTGAGAGTATCAACTATTGTTGAGAGTGAACCAGACACTGTGTAAGAGATGAAATAGTCATGGCCCCAAAGATAAAACATTACCATTTGGCAGTATTTCATCATGTTGTTCTTCCTTATATAAATATGTAGTTATATAATTAGTTCAGTTCAGTCACTCAGTCATGTCTGACTCTTTGCAACCCCATGGACTGTAGCATGCTAGGCCTCCCTGTCCATCACCAACACCCGGAGTTTACTCAGACTCAAGTTCATTGCCATCCAACCATCTCATCCTCTGTCGTCCCCTTCTCCTCCCTCCCGCCATCTTTCCCAGCATCAGGGTCTTTTCCAATGAGTCAGTTCTTCACATCAGGTGGCCAAAGTATTGGAGCTTCAGCATCAATCCTTCCAATGAATATTTAGGACTGATTTTGTTTAGGATGGACTGGTTGGATCTCCTTTCTCTCCAAGAGACTCTCAAGAGTCTTCTCCAGCACCACAGTTCAAAAGCATCAATTCTTCGGCGCTCAGCTTTCTTTATAGTCCAACTCTGACATCCATACATGACTACTGGAAAAACCATAGCTTTGGCTAGATGGACCTTTGTTGGCAAAGTAACGTCTCTGCTTTTTAATACAGTCCTAGTTTTTAGTATTTCCTCTTATAGTTAGTAATCTTTATATATTATTTAAAATTTTTTCTCAGTCCCATATCATGAAGATATTATTACATATCCTAGACAAGATTTATTGTTTTACTTTTCACATTTCAGGTATATTCTTCCTGTAATTTATTATTTTTGAATGCTGTGAAATAGGGGTCAAAGTTCCTCATAGGACTACATAATTTGTTCAATCCACATTGAAAAGATTGTCCTTTCCTTCACTGCTCTGAAGAACTAAGATTTTCATAAATCAGATGTACAAATATGTATAGAATTTTAAGACTTTTTAATCCATTTCTCTGGCCCATTTTTCTGTCTTTACTCCAGTACAACTCTATCTTGATTATTCTACCTTTATAATGAATCTTGGTATCTGATCAAGTAAATTCTTCAACTTTGCTTTCCTTTGTGATAAAATGGCTATTCTTAGTTCTTTGGATATCTATATTAAGCTTACAGTCAGTTTGCCAATTTTGGGGAAAAAAGTCTACTGAAATGGAGCTGAATTTCAGTGAATCCTGAACCACTGAATAATTCATGTATTCATGTTTGTTCTCAGCATCTGTGGGATCCTGGGATATTAACCACACACAAGGAAAAAAGCTGGAACTGTTTAGTCATTGACACACAATGCTGACAATTTAATGTGATAATCCTGCCTCTTAAAAATAATCTTAATTCATAACCTGTGTAGTTCATACGACACTAAACTCTTTATTCCATTAGCAGCAATTAGTGACATAAACATAATCACAAATCACAACTCCCATTTATTAAATATATTAGATGGGCCAGGTACTGTGTTAGAGGTTCCACTTATTTCTAATTCCTGTTAATAACATGGAGCTATCCTATTTTATAAACGAAGAAAGCAGTAGGTTCAGAGAGGTTAAATAAGTTGCCTAAAGTGCCATCTAGTAAATGCTGTGGCCAGGGCTCAGCCCTGTCATGCATCTTGTCCACAGTCACATTCCCACTGCTGGACAAGTAAGACTCGAAAGACTGACTCAGTAAACATGTGACTGGATGAACACTTTCCTCTTTGTCTCCATCTATTTTCTATTAATGTTTCATACTACTTTCCTCCGGAAGTTATACAGCTTTCCAAATGGTTTTAATAAGTAGCAAGTTTAAACTCTATGGTACTCGTGTCTCATGTGGTGAAAAAGTGCTGTGAAAGCTAATTAATCAAAGAAGTGAAAGAATACCTGAATTTTCAGCAATCACTTCCTTATTTAATATTTCAAAAAGCTCTGTGTTGCATAGCATGTCTTATCTCTTTTTTGAATTGATAATTAAAATAAGGGTATAAACTCTATCCTTTATGGCAAGATTACACTGATATTTGTTTCCATCATTAGTTTCCCTCTCCTGTATGAAATTCAGAGAGAAAAGACACACATTAAAAATTACCTACCAATTTATTAAAATATGTTTAAGTAAAACTGACTTAATAGAGAAAATAAATTTGAACCTGAAAGACTTTAGACCAGTTAATAGAACCCCAGGACAGTTCATTTCTCTTTTTCATGCTTTAATTATGTATATTTATAGTTACATTTTTTATGCCTCTTCTAAATGTTTTCAGTGTTTCAAAGTCTCATTTTACCCACATGAAAATAAGCTCTACAAAACTGATCAGAGTATTGGCAGTATTGTTGTAATAAAAAAAAGATCAAGTCATTACATGTTAGATTGGTTAATTTTAGCCTTTACCGTAATTTTTGCACATTGTACCAATGCTACATAGATTAAAAATTAAAATAGAAGAATGTCTATGCTGAAGGTTATGAGTCGTCATTATGCTAAACAGCATGTTATATTCTTAGGACAAATTACAGAACTGTAATGTATGATCAATGACAAACTGTATTTATGAGTTTCTTCTTTGTTTTTATCTGATAAACACATCCTTCTTTCCCTAGAAATACCGCAGACGGCTGGTACCTGTATGCTGATAGTTCCAATGGAAATTTTGGTGACATAGCTGATATCCTTACTCCTGTCATTTCACGCACGGGACCAAAATGTACCCTGGTGTTCTGGACTCATATGAATGGTGCCACAGTTGGTTCTCTCCAGGTACTGCTTAGGCAACGGCGTTTTCCAAATTTGTTCTATAAAAGTTCATACTATGCAATTTAGTGTTGTTAAAATATATCGTGTGCTAATAAATGAGAAATGGACAATTACCAACAATTATCAACTGGTTTCAAAACATTATGACTGAAAAAATTTAGAATTGGACCTGAATGTCTAATAGAATTTTTTTAACTACCCTATTTATGATTATGGTCTATTTTAGGTCATTTTATTTTCTCTTCTATTTTTTTTCAAATGTATTTGACATATAAAAGTGTGTCAAGACCATTTATAAACATATAAAGTTTGTTTCAAAACTCAAGTAGCCAGTTGACCTCATGTTTGTTTTTTTTTTTTTTTAATTTATTGAGGTATAGTT
>NW_011495023.1:3252414-3254231 GCF_000754665.1 Bison bison bison
ATAGTTTATAATGTATATGATTATGGAATTTATTCTGAGGCTACAGCTTCTGTGTGATACTGTTTTACGCTTGAAACATGTCATATAGGTTTCAGAGTCAATATTCTGTGAATAACACAACAAATGAATATAAACACTTGGGTGATATTTGGATGTGCATTCTTGTTATCTTTGATGTAGTGGTGCTACATTCTCCAATAGTCTCTTTCAAATTGTTTCTTGGTTTAAAAATATATGTATTAAACTGTTTGAAACTCACAAAAGGTTGCAAGAATCTCACAGGCAACTCTAATGTATCTTTCACTCAGAGATTCTTTTTCTTGTCCACTATCCCAATAGAATCTTTTGTAGGAAAATTTTAATTCAATATAGAATTATTTATCACACTCCATTGTTATCTCTTTCTAGTATCTTTTTTTAAAATTAATTTTTTTTGACTGCGCTGGATGTTCAGGGCGGTGCGCTGGCTTTTCTCCAGTTGCAGTGAGCCAGGGTTGTTCTCTAGTTGCGGTGCGCAGGCTTCTCGTGGCGGCTTCTCTTCGGCGCAGGCCCAAGGCATCGCAGGCTTCAGTGGTTGTGGCCTGTGGGCTCAGCAGTGGCGGCTTGCAGCCTCTAGAGTGCAGACTGAGTAGTTGTGCTGCACAGGCTTACTTGCTCCATGACATGTGGGATCTTCCTGGACCAAGGATTGAACCCATGTCCCCTGTATTGTCAGGAGGACTCCCAACCACTGGACCACCAGGGAAGCCCTATATTTAGTATATTTGCAAAGAGGTAACACTTGGGTTACCTGCTTTCTTTTTCCCAACAAGTAGAGAGAAATACACTGCAGATCACCTGCTTATCCATTTCTTTTCAGCTAGCTTGATGTAATTTTAGTATTATTCTAGGATTTTTCTGGCAATATTAAGTATTATATCCCCCAAATTAGATAAACATATCTTATTTTTAAAATGCTGTTACTTTTTTAATTGGAAATATGTTAAATTTATAAATCAATTTTGGAATAGTTTTATTTATTATAGATGAGACTTTCTACCAAAAACAGTTAAAGAGTAAACCTGTTTGTGTATATGTATGTGTGCATATAATAACCTGAAAACATCCAAGTAGGCTTGTAGATTGAAGTTATAATTTACCTCTGTGTTACACTGATTCTTTAAAAATTGTTTTAGAGAAAACAATCAATACAACTGACTACAGGGTTTCCATCAGAAAAATGAGAATTATTTAGTGGGTGTATTTTGTGGTTGAGATTAATTGTCTGAAATAGGCTTTCATATTTTTTTAATATGAGTTTACATTAGATGAAAAATTAAAAACAGCCTTAAATTTTATAAGTAATTAATTATCAAATAATTACAGTGGTAATACATACAATCCATATTTTTGTGCATGGCTGAATAAAAGGACATTAAATGTTGGTACTATGTTATATGAACACAGTTTTATTTAGTGATTTGTATGTACAGCAATATTCATACAAAGAAGACCTATTTCCTATATACTCATTTTCAGTTCAGTTCAGTCGCTCAGTCGTGTCTTACTCTTTGCAACCCCATGAATCGCAGCATGCCAGGCCTCCCTGTCTATCACCATCTCCCAGAGTTCACTCAGACTCACTTCCGTTGAGTCAGTGATGCCATCCAGCCATCTCATCCTCTGTCGTCCCCTTCTCCTCCTGCCCCCAATCCCTCCCAGCATCAGAGTCTTTTCCAATGAGTCAACTCTTCGCATGAGGTGGCCAAAGTACTGGAGTTTCAGCTTTAGCATCATTCCTTCCAAAGAAATCCCAGGGCTGATCTCCTTCAGAACTG
>NW_011495023.1:3254331-3264603 GCF_000754665.1 Bison bison bison
CCTTGCAGTCCAAGGGACTCTCAAGAGTCTTCTCCAACACCACAGTTCAAAAGCATCAATTCTCGGTGCTCAGCCTTCTTCACAGTCCAACTCTCACATCCATACATGACCACTGGAAAAACCATAGCCTTGACTCATTTAGTATCCTTCAAAAATGATTTTTTATATTTTTTAGAAATTCTGTTTTCTTGACTTTAATATGTTTAAAATTCAACTTGAATTTTATGGACCAAGAATTTAGTGGTATTTTTGCTAGCTGCATACTAATTTTTATATGACTCTGAAAACTCTAACTTTGTAAAAATAACCATTTCTATTTAACATCTTTAAAAACCAATGTTGAAAGCATTCAAAATTAACTTCACTCTCAAAAACCAAAACCTTTCCACACCTTTATGTGAATAATAATTCCATTGTACATATTTGTATTGTTAAAAAGTAATGTCGTGATATAATTAAATACATCATCTAATTCAGTTATTTTGAAATGTGAAACTATTCTTCTCAGTTACTCCCTTGATGGCTCTTTTTGTGTCATCTAAATGAAGAGCCATGATTATTTATCTGCTGAGTCTCAATTTGCCTTTAGAATGAGGGCCTAGTAGTACTCGTGTGAATGTTCTAAGTCGCTTCAGTTGTGCCTGACTCTTTACAGCACTATGGACCGTAGCCCACCAGGCTCCTCTGTCCATGGAATTCTCCAGGCAAGAATACTGGAGTGGGTTGCCATGCCCTCCTCCAGGGCATCTTCCTGACCCAGGGATCGAACCCATGTCTCTTAAGTCTCTTGCATGTGGGTTCTTTACCACTAGTGCCACTTGGGAAGCCACCCCCTCCCCCGCCCCAGTAGTACTGGTGAGAGTTCATTGGGTGGGGAACTCTTAATGGCTTAGATAAGAAGATGCCTGCTTATATCACCCATACGTGCTGTTGGAATTGAATTGGCTTCTGTTGTAATTTCACCATCCCCACTGAACACAAGGTCATTCTCAAAACTATGTTTCAGTAAATAATCCTGTGCTTTTCATGTGACTACATGAATGTTATTCAATATTGAAACTTCAAGTTGTTTCTGCTGTCAGATTTTAAAAGATAAGGTAGTTAAGAATTCTTAATTAAATGGTGCCCAGATACCTTCAGACTTGACTGACAGACATTCATGCACGACTTTATTACACAGAGCTAGTAAGGTACCCTGGGGGACTCAATGCTGTTCTAGAAAACAAAGATATCTAATGAAAATTGTCTGAGCTTTTCTCTCAGGGATTCATGTTGACATTAAAATTAAAAGAAATACTGGGAAAATTCTACATGTTTAAAATGTATCAAGGCACAATGTTTCAATACTTCTTACTTGATTTATCTCTGCAGGTACTCAGCAAGAAAGACAGTGTTACTTCTAAATTGTGGGCTCAAAGTGGACAGCAAGGTGCACAGTGGAAAAAAGTGGAGCTGTTTTTAGGTGTTCATTCCCATACACAGGTTTGTAATCCAAGTTAAGATGATGATTGAGTTTTGTTGATTTTTTTCTTTATTTCCTCTACCCCTGTCTTCTGGCCTCTCATTCCCATTCTGGTATGTTACATGAATGCGTACCACTCCATATAGCATTTTCCGTAAGGAATTTACAGTTCTGGACTGCCCTAATTTTGTTTCTAATCAGACAACCATATTTCTAGGAATATTTAATTTTAGTGACAACCATCATGCCTCCACAGTCTCATACACCACTCTATTTTGCAAATAGATTCTCAGAGACTGTAGAGTAATTACCTTCATTTATTTCAAACCTGATTAAACAGACCTTTGAAAGTACACTGCATTGTTGAACCTTATTAGAGAAAACAGGTTTACATGACTGAAAAATATTTGGGGAAGCACAAAATTGTGTGATGCTGTATTTGTTTTCATGTAAAATACAATAATATTAGGATAAGACCTAAAAGTAAAGGAAAAGAATGAATGATACCTAGATTAAAACATTTAACCCAAAAGTAATTATGTGACAAGATATTTAATGTGAATTTTATTTTTTATGGATTATGTGGCAAAAAAGAGCTCCTAGGATGTGTGATTTTTGCTTTTGGAGGTTTGTCTTGTCTGACATGAAGGGATATTTACTGGATGATAATGCTTAACTGTTAAGATTTAGAATGGATATGGGAAAGTGAGAATCCAGAGCCATTTATGTCATTTTTTCTCAGTTTTAACTGCACAAGCCTGAATTCTTTGAATTTACAGCATGTATCTATAGATGGTATACTATCTTTGCTAATGATCGCAATTCCAGTCCTCTATATAACAGCTGCTGCTGCTGCTGCTGCTAAGTCACTTCAGTCATGTCCAACTCTGTGCGACCCCATAGACAGCCTCCCACCAGGCTCCCCCGTCCCTGGGATTCTCCAGGCAAGAACACTGGAGTGGGTTGCCAGTTCCTTCTCCAATGCATGAAACTGAAAAGTGAAAGTGAAGTCGCCCAGTCGAGTCCGACTCTTTGCAATCCCATGGACTGCAGCCTACCAGGCTCCTCCGTCCACGGGATTTTCCAGGCAAGAGTATTGGAGTGGGGTTCCATTGCCTTCTCCACTGTATAACAGCAAATGTAGTCAAATCAGCTGTGAATATTCAGTAACTGTATCTGCAGTCATGTGCCATATCTGATAGATCAGCCCATGTCAACTCCCATGGAAGCACAGGCTAGATACAGCTCGTGTAAGGCACTGATACTTGTAACTTCCCTGGTTGTTCAAGGGTTAAGACTTCGTCTTCTAATGCAGGTGGTGTGGTCTCAATCCCTGGTAGGGGAGCTAAGATCCCGAATGCCTCCTGGCCAGAAAGCCAAACACAAAACAGAAGCAGTATTGTAAAAAAAATTCAATAAACACTTAAAGAAAAGGTAACATTTTAAAATAAATAAATAAAGGCATTGATTCAGATTATCCCCAATTTCTTAGAATGTTAGGTATAATAAATCTATCTTGCTGGAACCTAGTTTTCTGAAGGGTCATTTGTAGATAATTTAGGAAATGAACGAGAAATAAGTTCAACTTGAGAATAAGAAAGATTGGACAACAATATAGTGGCCTTGCACTGTGTGAAATTTATTATTAAAGGATTCTACCTGTTTAACCCTCAAGACCTTTTAACAGAGGCAAGAAGGATCATCAGCAAGAACATGTAGAAGGTTCAGCTGCTGCCAGGCGTCAGCTTCCACTTCAGGCAGTGGATTCTTAACTATTCTGTGCAAGTAGAATATTTGCATAGTAAAATCTTGTTCAAAACAACATTAAGAGGGTTTTAAGCAGAGGAATCAATTATTAATTTAGTCTTTCTGAAATTTAATTTTTCATATATGGAATTTGCAGAGGAATATGCTCATGTTGTTTGAATCTTAAGATGAAATTTTAATGGTTTGTTAATATTTGATATTTAATATGATTCATTCCTTTAATAAAAGAATATTAAGAACCTACTATGTGCAGGAAAGCACATTACTATGCACTGGAGAAATAGTAATGGAGCATATATATTATCTACTGTTCTTCCAGTTTTATATTATCATTCTCTTTAGCATCAGAAACATGAGTGCCTTTAACCTTTGAGTAGAAGTATATAGTATTTTTAGAAATTATATACTGAGTCAGCACTGGGTCATTTTCAAAGTTATATTTGAGAACCACAATTTAATCATAATCTTTAATTATAATAATTTTATAACTAGAGCAATCATGTACATAGCACTTACTAAATGCTAAGTACTCTTCTATGAATAAAAATTTTATTCCTGTAATGTTATAAGGGACTTATATTATTATCTCCATTTTATAGATTAGAATACAGAGATACTTAAAAGTTGGGTAACTTGCCCTATTTATATAACTACACAAAGGCAGTGATAGGCTTTAAGTACAGGCAGGTCAAGTGCAAGTCCATAATACAGATGCCATGCTTTATTGCTTCCTATGTTTTATAAAATAATTGGTCCAACTTTTATTGTACTAAAAAATATGCTTGTGCTTTTAAAAATGTTTAATGACATTCAGTATTAAAGTCTATGGAATCTTAACCAACATTGTGTGGAGTGTTGACACGTAAGTGATATTTTGACCATTGGATTATGGCAAAGTACCTAAGGTTGTATCTATAGGATGACAAATAAATGAATATTGAGATACTTTAATTATATAATTTCTTAATCAGAAGCAATGCATTATATATTTAAGAGTTCAGATAATCCAGTAATTGAATATCTGTTTCAGTTTGTGTATCCATTTGTCTTGGACTTAATTTTTCTTATAAAAAAGTTATCTTTATAATTCTAATTTTACCTCTTCTTAATCACAGCCAAGCTCTTAATATATCTTACAAATTTATTTTTCTTTTCCAGTACAACTGCTATGAAAAAAAATAATTTTTTCCTTTTATGTAAATTTGATACATGAATTTATTGTACATAAAAATGTATGTTTTTCATAATGTAAAAGATGTGAATTTTCAGTTATTATCTTAAAAGGAAAACACCTAGGTTTTTCATATAGTAGTATAAAAATATATCATATCTTAAGGAAAAACTAACAATAGTTGTTTAGATTTGGTAAAAAGATGTTTGAGAGTTTGATGACAATAAATAGGTATTTCTTATTAACTCATCTCTAATTGTCCCAAGTTTGCTTTAAAATATATGACTATTTCCTGTTAACACACAAATACATATTTAGCTTGCAGACAAATTTAATAGAAACTATCTGAATTAGTTTCACTTAGAAAACTTTAGTGAGTACTGTTATTCTATTTTCCATAATTTCTATCAAAATCCATAGAAGTGACATCTCAGTGACCAACAGTGACACACTTGAGAATTTTGCTCATCACATCCTTTAATCAAAGACAAATCACAATTACGTCAAGTCCAAAGAGGTGGCCAATTTTTTAAAAATTCATAGTTTTGAGGTTTGGTATGTTTTTGATAAACACTAGTTGAATGGAAAAGAAAAATGGTAAGAAGTGGATAAAATTTAAAAAAAAGAAAGGATGCTTGTATCTTCTGTCTCTAGGTAAATTCTGTCACCTGGTGAGCCTCCTACTTTTATATATTTGTTGAGGCTCTCAAGCGCCCAGGTCTTGTTTTGGCCCTGAGGTTTGCAGAGGCAGCAGTGATAGGTGGCTCCTGCCAGTTTCTCAGGCCCCATCTTCAAAAATCTAGACAAGAGGCACTAGGGTTGCTGCTCACACGTTATGTGTTGAGTCTGCTACAGATCTTCAGTGTCCCTCCAACTTCCTGGGTCAGTTTCATCATACGGATTGCAGGGTCATTTTTATCAGATTCAAGCCCTATGTTCTGTACTGTATTTACTGTTTGTCCTAGGTTTTGAATTCTATTTTTAAATTTTTAAACAATTTTTATTGGAGTGCATTGCGTTACAATGTTGTGTTAGTTTCTACCATAAAACAAAGTGAATCAGCTATATATATATATATTCCCTCAGTTTCAGATTTTCTTCCCGTTTAGGTCATCACAGAGCGTTGAGTAGAATTCCCTGTGCTATACGGTAGATTCACATTAGTTATCTATTTTATACATAGTATCAAAAGTGTGTCCAAGCTGAGGTGGCTCAGTGGTAAAAAATCTGCCTGCCAGTGCAGGAGACGTGGGTTTGACCCCTGGGTTGGGAAGATCACCTGGAGAAGGAAAAGGCTACCCATTCCAGTATTCCTGCCTGAGAACTCCCATGGACAGAGAAGCCTGGAGGGCTACAGTCCACGGGGTAGCAAAACAGTCGACATGACTTAGCAACGAAACAACAGCATCGATAGTCTATGTACGTTTATCCCAGTCTCCCAAGTTTTAAATTCTTGATGAATGAGTCTACTGATGTTTTTTTCAGTGGTTTTATTTTTTTCTTTTAAAGATTGTCTTCAGGGCAAAACGTGGTATCAGTTACATAGGAGATGTAGCAGTGGATGATATTTCCTTTCAAGATTGTTCCCCACTTCTAAGCGCAGACAGAACATGTACTGCTCAAGAATTCACGTGTGCTAACAAGCACTGCATTGCCAAGGACAAGCTATGTGATTTTGTGAATGACTGTGCTGATAATTCAGATGAGACTCCTTTCATCTGTGGTGAGTGCACATGTTCTGTTCCTTCCTGTCATCTGTATCTCTACCGCTTCCCTCCCTGCGATGGGTTCATTGATGAAAGATACAGAGTGTATATAATTGGAGAAGCCTAGGCAAGTAAGGTAGTTTAACCATTCAAATACATTTTAATGATTCTAAATGCAATACTTAATTTACTTAAGTCATTTAAAAACATGTCATTTGAAACTAATCAGCGACTTTGTGTTTGTGTGTGAAGAATTGGAGGTTAACTGGAAAACAGATGTCTTCAAAGACAAACTGAATTGAAACATGTATTTTGTACATAAAATAAATTTTGGAGGAGAAGACAAGCCAAACATCCATCAAAGCCAACTTGTGCAGGTTGACAAGCCTTGATGCTTTGATGTATTTCAGGGAATTGTCATTCCCTTGAGTCAATTATGATCTGGGAGAAGTGGATTAAAACAAAATCAATATCCAGATAATGTATAAAATTATCTCCTAAGGGAAATATATATCAGCTGTGTAATATTGTTATAAGCTGTGTAGTATTGTTATAACTTGTAATAAACAGCACCTATTAAACCATCCTTAGTTAAATGGGCCATATGTGCTCATCCAGGGAAGTCCGTGAAATTGTCAAAATGAAGGTTAATTATTCCACTAAGACAAATTATTCCACTATTACTAGTAATAATTTCAGGGCTAGTGTGTTTCAGTTTGATCTTTTTTATTTTTTGCCTCTTGAAACCAAATCTGGAATCACAAGAACAACTTCAGTATAATAAGAGCTCATGTTTATATACAACTTTCAACATTTAAAGCCCTTTTATCTATTAATCTCCAATTGATCGTCACAGAAACACGTGGGGTGGGGGGGGAAAGGTATTAATTATTAGTGATTTCCATGGATAAAGCTGCTGACAAGAATGGCTGAGATTAGGTCAAATTTCATAAAATTGGCACTGGCAGAGTTGATCCAAGTTTCCAGATACTTTGGTTTATGATTCACTGCTTTGCCAAAGCTATAATACCATACCACCTCTATGTACAGCTGCATCTTAGGAGAACCAAAGATCTTATAGATGTAGAAATCTTGTTTCTATCCAATAACTGTTGCTTCAGTTGTGGATTATGTCTTATAATATCCATTGTTACTAATATAGAAACCAAGCAAAACTGTGTGGCTAATCTTACATTCTTAATTAATATTTATCTGTATCTTATGAATATTTTTGCTGCATATTTAGTCATTTTCTGCATCGAATGCTTTTCCGTTTTCTTCATTGTCATTTTCGTATGAGTATCTCACAAATTTGTTAGGTTATCAGTCAAATAGAACAGATATTATGCTCTTGAATTTTATTTGCAATGTTGCCAATTTATATCTTTCCCAAGATATGATTTAATGCATTTTTTCAGTGTTTACAGTAACATTTTATTTCTGGCTGAATTTTACTCTTTGTGTTTAGATAATAATGTTATAAATATTTCTAAGTATCTTCTATCTGTGTTTGGAAGGGGATACTGATATACTGAGAGGGTCAGAGAAATGCATTGAAATTTGTTGTCTTGGTAGCTCTTTTGTATGGAAAACTAAAGACAAAAATCATTATAAGCCTTTGGAGGAAAAGTTGTATCAGAAGGTGCTTTTTGGTGAGCCAATTTCCCAGTCTCTCTATGATTTGAATGGGCCATGATATCAGTAATACTGGAGTAGAAAGGTGAATTAGTTCCTGATATTACATAAGAAGAATATTTTTTTAGCTCCTTAGAAAAAATAACCAAGTTACAGCAAACCTTAAAAAAAAAAATCCCACATTTCAATATTGGATCTTATTATATGAACTTGATTTATTTTTATATAGCACTGCTTATTTTATTATGTATTTAAAAACTTCAATTGCATTCCTATATTGATGGTTTTAAATGTTTTAATTATAAGTGGCTAGAACCTGCTATATGAATAATGAGTGCTAACCCTCCATATACTATAAACTTCGATGCTTTAATTAGTCCCAGAGGAATAGGAAGACAAGCTTTAAAAAAATCACCATAGCAACTGATTTCAGAAGTTTGGCTGACAACCAACCAAGAATTTAGCCTTACGTTTCATGATCTTTGGAACTTGTATGTGCTTTTTTTGTTTCTTTCATTTTATTTATTTACTTTTTGAGATGCTAAGTAAAGGCTGAACAAGTATCACAACTCTAATAAAACTTCTATAATATCATTTGGTATAAATATACCATCTATATATAGAAAAAAAATGAGCTATTTTTTAAAGACATAGACTATTTCTGACAGAGGAAAATAAAATAATCCTTTATACATCAAAGTATCTGTGGCTTTAATTTTCTGTAGAGCAGTATAGGCTCAGAAAGCAAAATTTGGCTGAAAGTTGAAATATAACTTTTTATTTTATGATATAAAATATTAGAAAATACAAGAAATAGTCAAAAAGAAAGTGATTTGTGTATCTGAGAAATCTGAAATCTTAAACATTTTTTTCCCATTGGTGTAGAGGCTCCTTAGAAAACTGTCATGTTTTTGTTTTCCTATATATTCCAATTAGCATATTTATTGTTGGTACGCAACTAAGAGTATCTCAGGGAAACTCAAAATAATTTAATTCTGAACTGTGATTAGCAAAGATACAGGATATTTGACCAGCATAATTATTTAATAATCTGAACTTAATGGGCACTTGTATTAATAATCTGTATTTCTCAACTGCAGACATCTATTTCAAGTACATACAAAATTATTAAACACTAAATATCAGTAATTTTAAGTGGATTAAAGTGACATGGATTGATCCTTTAATTAGTCTGGAATTCAGTTCTAAGGCAAAAACAAGAAAAATCCTTGTTACTTAGAAGAAAGACATGTTTAATAACCCATGGCTCCCCCCAAAAAATTACAGTAAAAGCTAGAATATGTTTGAAATAAATAACAACAATAATGTAATAAAAAACCTGTCGTATTTAGATAAGAAAGTCCTTAGTGAAAATTTTATGTACTTAAATTCTTACATTAGAAATTAGCTTGAAATGCAAATTAATGGAATAGAACACAAATGTCAGATAGAGAGAATTTAGAAAGACTGATAACATTTCCAAGACTCCATCAAGAATGAGCAAGAGAAGTAGAGAAGACAAAAGTCACACAGAACGTGTGTGTCTGTATATTACAGAGTGTGGCAGAAGGTGGAAAACGATATACTTTGTATGAGAAACTATAGGGTAAATTAAAGGAGATAAAAAATGGAGAGAAAATTGCAATATTAGGGAGCTTAGTATAGATACAGAAAATAAAAAGGGGAAGAAAACCTTTTCTCCTTGTAATGAGAACTCTGAGGATCTAATCTCTTTTTTTCAAATATACCATACAACAGTGCTAGCTATAGTCATCATGTTGGTGTTACAGCCCTAGTGTTTATCTTATGACCCAAAGGTGATCTGGGGCTTAACTGATACTTATTCCCCTTCCCCCCCTTTTTAAAGTTATCGCCATCCTTAAGTGTATGAAGCAGACTCTTATTGTGGTTTTGATTTGTCCTTCCCTAATTACTAACAGTCTTAATCATCTTTTCTTGTGTTTAATGGCTATTTGCATGTCTTCTTTGGATAAATGTCTATTGAAGTCCTTTGTGCTTTTCTTCATAGGATTGTGTACTTTTTCATTGTTGAGTGTAGGAGTTATCTATATATTCTGGATATTAAGCCATTATTGAATATATGATTTGCAAATATTTTTTCTCATTCTGTAGGCTGTCTTTTAAAATTTTCAATAGAATTTATTTTTAAAGGACTTGTATTTTCACAGCAAAACTAACTCCCATACATGCACAGCCTCCCTTTGACTAACATGTTGCCTACCAGAGGGTTGATTTGTTACACTGGAGTTGTCATTATCACCACAGTCCATAGTTACATTAGGGTTCCCTCTTGGTGAAAGAATACCAACTGTTAGACACTTGGTGATAAACAGTAAATCAAACTCTTATACTCAGTTAGTTAATAGTAGCCTTACTAAATTCATTACCAATATTTTTAAACACATTTTTTATTATTGGATGCAATGTTTTTAAAAATATTTTTAATATTACATTTATGTGCAGTATATATATATATATATATATATATATATAATATTTAACACTGCTAG
>NW_011495023.1:3264703-3267480 GCF_000754665.1 Bison bison bison
AACTCAGTTACTCAAATTTTGGTCCACAAATAGCATTTTTATTAGAATTCAGGCTCCACCACAGACTTATAGATTATAAACTGCATTTTAACAAATATGTATGTATATATACAAACTAAAATTCGAGAAAGACTCATTTAAACAGACAAACATTTGAAAAAGTTTTCTGGTGAGGAGAGAGCTATGATTTTATTTTTTATTGACATATACAAATATATCAATGGCAACCCACTCCAGTACTCTTGCCTGGAAAATCCCATGGACGGAGGAGCCTGGTGGGCTGCAGTCGATGGGGTCGTGAAGAGTCGGACACGACTGAGCGACTTCCCTTTCACTTTTCACTTTCACGCATTGGAGAAGGAAATGGCAACCCACTCCAGTGTTCTTGCCTGGAGAATCCCAGGGGCGGGGGAGCCTGGTGGGCTGCCATCTATGGGGTCGCACAGAGTCAGACACGACTGAAGTGACTTAGCAGCACAGATATATCAGGATTTGCATATGGGCAATAATTAATGTTTTAAATATTGAAAGTGATTCTGTATATTTTAATGAATTTAATTGATTCATTCATACTCTAGTCAAGATTTAATGGCTGTACATATATTTAATTGCCTGATATAATTTATTGATGATTTGAAGAAATTTTAAAGAATAAACATTTGTGTATTTATTCAGAAATATTTATCGAGTATCTATCATGTGTGAGGGTTTCTTCTAGCTATTTGGATTAATGCTATGAACAGTACAGACAAACTTCCTGCTCTCATGAAGCTTCCATTATGGATGGTGGTAGTGTAGGTGGTCACAGACAAACAGAGTAAGTAAAATAACACAGTAAAATAAGGATAAGTGCTCTGGCAAAAAAGTAAAATGGGGAAAAAGGAGAAAGAAAATGCTTGTAGTGATGGTTACAGTTTTAAACAGGGCCATCAGAGAAGTTCTCAATGAGAAACTGACATTTAAATAAAGAATGAAAAAACAGTGGGTTTGAGCCAAGTGATATTTGTTGTATTTGAATGATTTCTTTTTAATTAAAGAATATTTTAAAAGCCAGCAATAACCAAAACACAGCCCTTTCTGTATCATTGCCACATCACTAACAATTTCCTTTGGTTTCTGTGAATGTATAACTGTAATTCCCCTAAAGGGTTATCCTTCATTTGAGTTGACTCATTTATGTCCTGAATGTCCTTTCTCATTTGTTATAGCAGAATTCTTTCTCCTTTTAAGTAAACTGATGAATGTTGGAGGGAGAAGGGGCTACTGTTTGATGCTATGATATCTATATCTATATCTATATATCTATATATATATCTAATGTTTTACTCACTGTAAGGTTATATTAGGGCTTCCTTGGTGGCTAGATGATAAAGAATCTGCCTGCAATGTAGGAGACCTGGGTTCAAACCCTGGGTTGGGAAGAAGCCCTGGAGAAAGGAATAGCAACACATTCCAGTATTCTTGCCTGGAGAATTCCATGGACAGAGATGCCTGGTGAGCTACAGTCCATGGGGTCACAGAGAGTCAGTCATGACTGAATGACTCACACATACACACAAGGTTATATTATGAATGTTACGTGTCCATCAATATCCAGTGCTTCACCTAAAACTTTTGAGCATTTCAGAATTTGTGCTCAGTTGCGCCCAAAGTGAATTTAAAGGCGTAGACTGCCTTTATGAGAGTGCAGCAGTGTCCACCGTCATGGGCACTGTAAACCACTGACCTAGCCTTGCATACTGGGCATTTCCTTTTAATTTATTTATTTGGTAAACACTGGGCATCTCTAACATTAATATGAGTGACCTGGAGTGAAAACAAAGAAAAATAAGATGCTACATGAAGAATTGTTGAGCTTCTTGTCTAGCTAGAGAAATAGTTACCTAAACATTCACAGTGTGAATGGGCATTAGAGTAAGTACAAAGCATTTTTGAATGGATAAAAGTGGGAGAGAATATATAAATATATAATATATAAATTATATATTTATATATAATAAATATAAATATATACTCCCAACATGAACTTTCTTTCTTTTTTTTTTAATTTTAATTAATTTTATTTTATTTTCAAACTCCACATAACTGTATTAGCTTTGCCAAACATCAAAATGAATCCACCACAGGTATACATGTGTTCCCCATCCTGAACCCTCCTCCCTCCTCCCTCCCCATACCATGCCTCTGGGTCGTCCCAGTGCACCAGCCCCAAGCATCCAGTATCGTGCATTGAACCTGGACTGGCATCTCGTTTCATACATGATATTTTACATGTTTCAATGCCATTCTCCCAATTCTTCCCACCCTCTCCCTCTCCCACAAAGTCCATAAGACTGTTTTATACGTCAGTGTCTCTTTTGCTGTCTCGTATACAGGGTTATCGTTACCATCTTTCTAAATTCCATATATATGCGTTTGTATACTGTATTGGTGTTTTTCCTTCTGGCTTACTTCACTCTGTATAATAGGCTCCAGTTTCATCCACCTCATTAGAACTGATTCAAATGTATTCTTTTTAATGGCTGAGTAATACTCCATTGTGTATATGTACCACAGCTTTCTTATCCATTCATCTGCTGATGGACATCTAGGTTGCTTCCATGACCTGGCTATTATAAACAGTGCTGCGATGAACATTGGGGTACACGTGTCTCTTTCCCTTCTGGTTTCTTCAGTGTGTATGCCCAGCAGTGGGATTGCTGGATCATAAGGCAGTTCTATTTCCAGTTTTTTAAGGAATCTCCACACTGTTCTCCATAGTGGCTGTACTAGTTTGC
>NW_011495023.1:3270118-3271851 GCF_000754665.1 Bison bison bison
TCTATTGTATCATTTAAAGTTTGTGTTTCCTTGTTAATTTTCTGTTTAGTTGATCTATCCATAGGTGTGAGTGGGGTATTAAAGTCTCCCACTATTATTGTGTTATTGTTAATTTCTCCTTTCATACTTGTTAGCATTTGTCTTACATACTGCGGTGCTCCTGTGTTGGGTGCATATATATTTATAATTGTTATATCTTCTTCTTGGATTGATCCTTTGATCATTATGTAGTGACCTTCTTTGTCTCTTTTCACAGCCTTTGTTTTAAAGTCTATTTTATCTGATGTGAGTATTGCTACTCCTGCTTTCTTTTGGTCCCTATTTGCATGGAAAATCTTTTTCCAGCCCTTCACTTTCAGTCTGTATGTGTCCCCTGTTTTATTATATTTATAATAAATATAAATATATACTCCCAACATGAACTTTCATAAACTTTACATCACCTTGAAAACAACTGGTATATTTTCAGAGACTTTATTCATCATGCACGATGAATAACTTTTGCTTTCTTTGGGAGATTATGTTAGAAAGTAGGTCAGGTATCATAATACTAATAAACCAGACCTTCTGTGAAGGATCAGCTATCTTAAGCTTCAGGAGTTCATTATTTGCAGGCTGTAGTCAAGTGACTGGAGCTCAGGAAGCTTTCATTGTCTTTCCAAAATTACTGACACTGATCCCCACTCACACCAACAGTTTTGTAAGTGACATGCATTAGAATAGTATTTTCCAAATTATGAAATCAGGTAGTCATCAATTCAGTCGCTCAGTCGTGTCTGACTCTTTGCGACCCCGTGAACTGCAGCACACCAGGGCTCCCAGTCCATCACCAACTCCCAGAGTTCACCCAAACTCATGTCCATTGAGTTGGTGATGCCATCCAGCCATCTCATCCTCTGTCGTCCCCTTCTCCTCCTGCTACCAATCCCTCCCAGTATCAGAGTCTTTTCCAATGAGTCAACTCTTCGCATGAGGTGGCCAAAGTACTGGAGTTTCAGCTTTAGCATCATTCCTTCCAAAGAATACCCAGGACTGATATCCTTTAGAATGGACTGGTTGGATCTCCTTGCAGTCCAAGGGACTCTCAAGAGTCTTCTCCAACACCACAGCTCAAAAGCATCAATTCTTCGGTGATTAGCTTTCTTCACAGTCCAACTCTCACATCCAGACATGACCACTGGAAAAACCATAGCCTTGACTAGACAGACCCTTGTTGGTAAAGTAATGTCTCTGCTTTTCAATATGTGATCTAGGTTGGTCATAACGTTCCTTCCAAGGAGTAAACGTCTTTTAATTTCATGGCTGCAATCACCATCTGCAGTGATTTTGGAGCCCAGAAAAATAAAGTCTGACACTGTTTCCACTGTTTCCCCATCTATTTCTTATGAAGTAATGGGACCAGATGCCATGATCTTCGTTTTCTGAATGTTGAGCTTTAAGCCAACTTTTCCCCTTTCCACTTTCACTTTCATCAAGAGGCTTTTTAGTTCCTCTTCACTTTCTGCCATAGGGGCGGTGTCATCTGCATATCTGAGGTTATTGATATTTCTCCCAGCAATCTTGATTCCAGCTTGTGCTTCTTCCAGCTCAGCGTTTCTCATGATGTACTCTGCATATAAGTTAAATAAGCAGGGTGACAATATACAGCCTTGACGTACTCTTTTTCCTATTTGGAACCAGTCTGTTGTTCCATGTCCAGTTCTAACTGTTGCTTCCTGACCTGCATATAGGCT
>NW_011495023.1:3272524-3272690 GCF_000754665.1 Bison bison bison
GATGGTCTTGATCCCTGTCTCCTGTACAATGTCACGAACCTCCGTCCATAGTTCATCAGGCACTCTATCTATAGATCTAGTCTCTTAAATCTATTTTTGACTTCCACTGTATAATCATAAGGGATTTGATTTAGGTCATACCTGAATGGTCTAGTGGTTTTCCCTA
>NW_011495023.1:3272790-3273221 GCF_000754665.1 Bison bison bison
TTTCACAGCATCATCTTTCAGGATTTGGAATAGCTCAACTGGAATTCTATCACCTCCACTTAGCTTTGTTCATAGTGATGCTTTCTAAGGCCCACTTGACTTCACATTCCAGGATGTCTGCCTCTAGGTGAGTGATCACACCATCGTGGTTATCTGGATCATGAAGATCTTTTTTGTACAATTCTTCTGTGTATTCTTGCCACCTCTTCTTAATATCTTCTGCTTCTGTTAGGTCCATACCATTTCTGTCCTTTGTCAAGCCCAACTTTGCATGAAATGTTCCCTTGGTATCTCTAATTTTCTTGAAGAGATCTCTAGTCTTTCCCATTCTGTTTTCCTCTATTTCTTTGCATTGATTGCTGAGGAAGGCTTTCTTATCTCTCCTTGTTATTCTTTGGAACTCTGCATTCAGATGCTTATATCTTTCCTTT
>NW_011495023.1:3273341-3278625 GCF_000754665.1 Bison bison bison
TCCTGGTCTTGTTTTTGCTGACTGTATAGAGCTTCTCCATCTTTGGCTGAAAAGAATATAATCAATCTGATTCCGGTGTTGACCATCTGGTGATGTCCATGTATAGAGTCTTCTCTTGTGTTGTTGAAAGAGGGTGTTTGCTATAACCAATGCATTCTCTTGGCAAAACTCTGTTAGCCTTTGCCCTGTTTCATTCTGTATTCCAAGTCCAAATTTGCCTGTTACCCCAGGTGTTTCTTGACTTCCTACTCTTGCATTCCAGTCCCCTATAATGAAAAGGACATCTTTTTTGGGTGTTAGTTCTAAAAGGTCTTGTAGGTTTTCATAGAACCATTCTACATCAGCTTCTTCAGTGTTACTGGTTGGGGCATAGATTTGGATTACTGTGATGTTGAATGGTTTGCCCTGGAAACGAACAGAGATCATTCTGTCGTTTTCGAGATTGCATCCAAGTGCTGCATTTCAGAGAAGACAAACTTCTATGTGAGGGGTTTCTCTGGATCCTGCAGTGTGAATTTTCAAAAAGCTGATACTATAAATAGAATTTTTCCAAATATCTTATGCCTCCATTTTTTTTAGTATGGAAACCAAATATGCTCTTTGTAGAACAATTGTTTTGTGTCTGTGAAACAGTTTGAAAAGTATTTGTAGAATTTATTACCTTTATTTTAACAAAATAAGGCAATAGAAAAGATATTGTATCACAATTTCTTATTGATACAGTTCAATAATGATTGACACGTCATTAACTTTTTGAAATTTAAACTTTGAAATACTAATGAATTAATAGGAAAAGTTACGTAGGTATTACAGAGAAATTCTGTTAGCCTTCATGCAGTTTCCCTCAGTGGTTAGAGTTTATGTAACATATAGCATCAAGACTAGGAAACTGACATTGGTTTAATAGGTAAGTATAGTTCTCTGGCTTTTTATTATTTGTGGAAATTCCTGTAATCATCCATGCAATTAAATTTTTCCATCTCCACAAAATTCTCCCCTGAGCTCCTCCTTTACAGTTGTATATACTTCTTCCATTCCGATCCTGGGCAACCACTGCTTTGTTCTCTGCCGCATAGTTTGTCATTTTGAGAAAGTTATGTAAATGTGTAAATATACCATGTGACCTTTGGAGACTTTTTTATTTCATTCAGCAGAATCCCCTTGAGAGCCATCCAGGTTGCTTGTGTTTGTGTGTTCCTTTTTATTGCTGCCTCACGTTCCACTGTGTGGAATGTACATAGTCCCACACGGTACCGTTTTCCGGAGCGGCTGTGCCGTTTTACGTAACCACCAGCAATGTGGGAGAGATCCGGTCGGTCTACATTGTTGTGAGCATTTGGTATTGTAACTATTTTACTTTTATTTTTTGCTCTTCCTATTGGTATGGGTTATCTCATCAGGATATTTGCATTTTCCCTAGTAGCTTGTAGTGTTAAACATCTTCTCACATGTTTCTCAGTCATCTTTCTGTTGTCTTTGGTGAAGTGTTTCTTCATGTCTTTTTCGCCCATTTTCTAAGCAGATTTTTTTCAAACTGCTGAGTTTTCAGAGTTCTTCATATGTTACAGATATAAGTCCTTTGGCTGATATGAGTGGCACATTACACAGTGTGGCACTAAAGAGTAAGGAATTTTGTTTTGATGAAGTCCAATTTATTGATCTTTCCCTTTTGGGATCATGCTTTTGATATGGTAAAAATAATTCACTGAGTTTTAGATTCCAGATTTTCTTTTTTTTCTTTTAAAAGTATAGTATTATATTGTACATTTAAATGTATGCTCCATTTTGTTAGTTTTTATAGAAGATGGGAGGTTTAGGGCACATTTTTAATTTTTTGTAAATAGTTATCCAGTTGCTTCATCACCATTAACAAAACTGACCTCCCTGCCTGTAACTGCATTTGCATATTTGTCAAATATTAGTTGGTTGTACTTGTGTAAAGCTATTTTTGGGTTCTGTATTCTGCTCCATTGATCCATATGTCTGCTCCTTCATCAATGCCACATGGTCTTAGGAACTAAAACTTTATCATAAATCCTGAAATTAGGTGGAGCAAGTCCTTCTATGTTATTTTTCTTTTTCAACTAAATAGCATCAGTTATTCCAGTTTCTTTGCCCTGGCTTTTGCATTTTTAAAAAAATCATCTATATAGCTATCAAAAGTGAAATAATTTTGATAAGAATTTTATTAAACACATATATCAGTTTGGAGAAATAAGACTTTTAATAGGATGAGTGTTCCAATCCATGAGCTGTTTGTCTCTCCGTTATTAAGACTTAGATTTCTTTCACCCATGTTTTGTGGTTTTTAGCTTGTAAGTCCTAAAAATATTTTATAAGATTTGTACCTAAGTGTTTCACTTTTAAAGGATTGCAAATAAAATTATATTTTAAAGTTTTATTTTTACCTATTCATTGATGGTATATAAAGTTCAGTTAATTTATACAGTTAATATTGTATGTATTGATCATATAGATTAATAGATTATGTATCCTTCACACTTGTTGTTCAGTCGCTTAGTATCTGATTCTTTGCCACCCCATGGAATGTAGCACACAAGGCTTCTCTGTTCTCCACTATTTCCCAAGTTTGCTACATTCATGTGCATTGAGTAGGTGATGCTATCTGACCATCTCATCCTCTGCCCTCCCCTACACCCTTTGCCTTCAATCTTTCCCAGCATCAGGGGCTTTTCCAATGAGTCGGCTTTTCACATCACATGGCCAAAGTATTGGTGCTTAAGCATCAGTCCGTCCAATGAATATTCAGTATTGATTTCCTGTAGGATTGACTGGTTTGATCTCCTTGCACCCCAAGGGCCTCTCAAGAGTCTTCTCCAACACCACAACATGAAAGCATCAGTCCTTCGGTGCTCAGCCTTTTTTATGGTCCAACTCTCACATCCATACATGACTACTGGGAAAACCATAGCTTTGACTATTCAGACCTTTGTCAGCAAAGTGGTGTATTTGATTTTTAATATGCTGTCTAGATTTGTCATAGCTTTCCTTCCAATGAGCAGGCATCTTTTAATTTCATGGCTGAATGAAACTTCATATGTATTTCTGCTAAAATGCATAATCTGAATCTAATCACCAGGATTCCTCAGACAAACCCCAATTCAAGTACTTGCTAAAATAACTGGCCTGGCCTCATGGAACATATCCAGGCAAAGAAAGAGAAAGGATGAAAAACTCATAGATAAGAAAATAAAATGCACACAACTAATACAATGTGTGATCTAACTTGGATTAGATTTTGAACCAAGGAGAAAGATAACTATAAAGGACTTAGGCAGAATAATTGACAAATTGAAATATGAACTGTGTATTAGATATTAGTATTAATGTCACATTTTCTGGTTTTGTGATTTTTCTGTGGTTATGTAAGAAAACATCTTTGTTTACAAGAAAGACACATGAAAATATTGATAAAGTGATGCTATATCTCTAAGTTACTTTCAAATTTTTTTGAAAATTCTTATATAGATATGCATATGCATGTATCGGAGAAGACAATGGCAACCCACTCCAGTACTCTTGCCTGGAAAATCCCATGGATGGAGAAGCCTGGTAGGCAGTTCATGGGGTCGCTACAAGTCAGACACGACTGAGCGACTTCACTTTCACTTTTCAGTTTCATGCATTGGAGAAGGAAATGGCAACCCACTCAAGTGTTCTTGCCTGGAGAATCCCAGGGACGGGGGAGCCTGGTGGACTGCCGTCTATGGGGTCGCACAGAGTCAGACACGACTGAAGCGACTTAGCAGCAGCAGCAGCAGCAGCATGCATGTATAGATAGAACAAATGGGGTAATGCAGATATGTAAGAGTTAAGTTAAAGAGTAGACAGAAAATACTTATACAATTCTTATAACTTTTCTATAAGCTTGAAATTATTTCAAAATAAAATATTGCAAAGAATAACATCATATTAAGACAATCAAGAGAAAGAAATACTAACTTGGAAACAAAACCAATTCAAGTGATAAACTCAAGAATATGTAATTTTTAAAAGTAGACAAAACAGCAATTTTTTAATTTTAAAAAAGGAAAAACACATACAAATGTAGGTTTGCTTAAGGAAAATTAATAAGTATATGGAAACTAATAACTGTGCTAGTTTGAAAATGTCAATGAAATGGTTAGTTTTTTCACAGAAAAATGACCAAAACCAAACTAATGAAGCAGAAAACCTGAATAGACCATTAACTATCAAATAAAGTTATCAACAAACGTCCTCCAATTTTGTCTCCTGGGATAGTTACTGCTGAGTTCTATCAGTTTTTAATGAATTGATAATGCCCAAAGAAACTATTCCAACCATATGAAATGATAGAATTTATTTTATGAAGCTAGTATATTACTGATAATGAAGACTCCAGAAATTAGAAAAGAAAATGAAAGTTAAACCTCTTTGTGAATATAAATGTGCAAAACTTAAAACACCAGCAAACGAAATTCAGTAATGTAACGATCATATACTCTGAGATGAGAATCTTACATTTTAAAAATGTTTTAATGTAACAGACTGTGAATGTAACCAAGTCACTAAAAACTGTCACAGTAAACTGATAGGTGCTGAAAATATTCTCTGAAATTTAACAACCATTTCTTATAATATATACAGAATGGTGTTACTTTAACAAGTTAAAAATGGTCTATCAAATTAAAGAAGGAAACAATGGAAATATTCCCAGTAAAATCAAGATCATGTCAAGAATATCCATTACTGATGATATTATTTTTTGTACTCTTTGTGATTCTGCTTAATATGGTAGGACATAAATTGAAATACAGAAACGTCAAATTATATTTTCTTTGTATTGACTTTATAATTAGCATATAATATTTTTCAGGTGACCAAAAGTATATATTGCAAAATGATCACCAGATTAAGGCTGGTTAATATCCAATCCCATACATAGTTACTCATTTTGTATGTGTGTGTGAGGAGAACTTTTAAGATCTTCTGTCTTAGCAATTTGTGATTATTTTCCAGTGATATGGTGATATGCTTTAAAACCTGTAAACATTTCAGTATTAAGTTGTATAGTGTTTCCCTTTAAATTCCAACTAGAACCTGTGAATGTTGAAACAGAGTCTGTGCAGATGTAGTGAATTAAAATGAAGTCATACTGTATTGGTGTTTTTCTTTCTCGCTTACTTCACTCTGTATAATAGGCTCCAGTTTCATCCACCTCATTAGAACTGATTCAAATGTATTCTTTTTAATGGCTGAGTAATACTCCATTGTGTATATGTACCACAGCTTTCTTATCCAT
>NW_011495023.1:3278725-3280514 GCF_000754665.1 Bison bison bison
GCTGCGATGAACTTTGGGGTACACGTGTCTCTTTCATTTCTGGTTTCCTCAGTGTGTATGCCCAGCAGTGGGATTGCTGGGTCATATGGCAGTTTTATTTCCAGTTTTTTAAGGAATCTCCACACTCTTCTCCATAGCGGCTGTACTAGTTTGCATTCCCACCAACAGTGTAAGAGGGTTCCCTTTTCTCCACACCCTCTCCAGCATTTATTGTTTGTAGACTTTTGGATCGCAGCCATTCTGACTGGCGTGAAATGGTACCTCATTGTGGTTTTGATTTGCATTTCTCTGATAATGAGTGGTGTTGAGCATCTTTTCATGTGTTTGTTAGCCATCTGTATGTCTTCTTTGGAGAAATGTCTGTTTAGTTCTTTGGCCCATTTTTTGATTGGATCGTTTATTTTTCTGGAGTTGAGCTGTAGGAGTTGCTTGTATATTTTTGAGATTAGTTGTTTGTCAGTTGCTTCATTTGCTATTATTTTCTCCCATTCTGAAGGCTGTCTTTTCACCTTGCTTATAGTTTCCTTTGTTGTGTAGAAGCTTTTAATTTTAATTAGGTCCCATTTGTTTATTTTTGCTTTTATTTCCAATATTCTGGGAGGTGAGTCATAGAGGATCCTGCTGTGATTTATGTCGGAGAGTGTTTTGCCTATGTTCTCCTCTAGGAGTTTTATAGTTTCTGGTCTTACGCATATATATGGAATTTAGAAAGATGGTAACAACAACCCTGTATGCGAGACAGCAAAAGAGACACAGATGTATAGAACAGTCTTTTGGACTCTGTGGGAGAGGGGGTGGGGGATGTTTTGGGAGAATGGCATTGAAACATGTATAATATCATATGTGAAATGAATCGCCAGTCCAGGTTCGATGCATGATACAGGATGCTCGGGGCTGGTGCACTGGGATGACCCAGAGGGATGGTTGGGGAGGGAGGTGGGAGGGGGGTTCAGGATGGGGAACACGTGTACACCCGTGGTGGATTCATGTAGATGTATGGCAAAACCAATACAGTATTGTGAAGTAATTAGCCTCCAATAAAATAAATAAATTTATATTAAAAAAAAAATAAGTAAAATGAAGTCATACTGGATTAGGTGGGCTCAAACCCTGTGATTGGTGTCCCTGTAAGAAGAGAGAAATAGGAACAGAGACCCCCAGAGGGAAGATGATGCGATAACACACAGGGTGGATGCCATGTGAGTGGAGTGGTGTGGACAGGACAAGGCATGCTCAGATTGCCGATAAGTACCTGTATACTTACGAAGACATAAGAAAGGATACGCCCCTAGAGCCAATATGGAGGGCATGGTGCCACTGACACCTTGATTTCAGATCTTTAACCTGAGCAACTGAGAGAGAGTCAATTTCTGTTGTTTAAAACCACCCCCTTTGTTGTACTTTGTTACAGAAGCCCTAAGAAACAAATACAATTCCTCAAGGAAAGTACCCCACTCAGAACTGGTGGAAACTAACTTCTTTAAGTTTGCTTTTTGCTAGTTTTGAAAAAAAAAATTGTTACAGTATAGTTGCTTTATCAGTTCGGTTCAGTTGCTCAGTCCTGTCCAACTCTTTGTGACTATGGACTGCAGCATGCCAGACTTCCCTGTCCATCACCAACTCCCAGAGTTTACTCAGACTCATGTCCATCAAGTCGGTGATGCCATCCAACCATCTCATCCTCTGTCATCCCCTTCTTCTGCCTTCAATCCTTCCCAGCATCAGAGTCTTTTCCAGTGAGTCAGTTCTTCGCATCAGGTGGCCAAAGTATTGGAGTTTCAGCTTCAGC
>NW_011495023.1:3280693-3285653 GCF_000754665.1 Bison bison bison
TAGAAAAACCATATCTTTGACTAGATGGACCTTTGTTGGCAAAGTAATGTCTCTGCTTTTTAATATGCTGTCTAGGTTGGTCACAGTTCCTCCAAGGAGCAAGTGTCTTTTAATTTCATGGCTGCAATCACCATCTGCAGTTATTTTGGAGTCCAAAAAAATGAAGTCTGTCACTTTTTCCATTGTTTCCCCATCTATTTGGCATGAAGTGATGGGACCGGATGCCATGATCTTAGTTTTCTGAATGTTGAGCTTTAAGCTAACTTCTTCACTCTCCTCTTTAGTTCTTTGCTTTCTGCCATAAGGGTAGTGTCATCAGCAAAGCAAATCAACTGTATATATACATATATCCCCTTTGTTGGATTTCCTTCTCATTTAGGTCACCATAGAGCATTGAATAGAGTTTCCTGTGCTATGCAGTAGGTTCTCATTAGTTACCTATTTTATATATAGTAGTGTATATATGTCAATCCCAACTCATCCAACCCCTTTTTCCCCTCCTTGGTGTCCATATTTTTGTTCTCTTCATCTGTATCTCTATTTCTGCTTTGTAAATAGGTTCATCTGTACCATTTGTCTAGCTGGTTTGTTTTTAATTAGGATTTGTGAACCTTGCTGTGTTCATTATCAGCAGTGTAGTATTCTAAAGTTGTTCATAGTTCTAAATAAACAAGTAAAAAGGTTCCTTGCCACCAAGCCCTGTTAAATAAGTTGGGAATAGACTTCATTATATAAAGAGTGTTTCTATATTGTGGGAATTCATGGAGCTTTTAATATGCTAGTGTATTTTGAAATCTCTCAGTGACAGATATAATTTATAAGATTGATCATATTCTGCCTCTTGGCAACTGTGAAGAACATACTTCCTTTGCACAGCAAATTGATATCTGTTGGACATTCATAATTCAGATGAACAGAGTTAAAGAAATGATGAATGATGTCTTGCCACCTCAAGAAGAATCAAGCCAAACTGGATGACTGCCATCTTCATGTAGCTCCCTACCCTAAAGAAGAAATCTCCTAGAGCATTTCCTTATAGACACATATATTTTCTTACCCTGCATTATTTGTTTTTTGCTTTTTTTTTTGAAGCTTCTACCCCCAGCCACTGTGTACCTCATTATAATGGGGAATATTGGTCCAGGGGTTGTGTCATATCATTCTTAAACTCATAGTTCTGCTACTTAGTGGATAATACTAAGCAAAGTACTTTAACTCTGAACTCTAGCTTTTCTTTGACCAAAATAAGCATAATAACTATTATACAGAGACATGGGAATTAAGTGTAATAATATGCATAAAGAAAATGCTCAGGCCCTGATGTTATGATTATGTTCTGTCATGTATGTTATGTTATGTTCTGATTAATACAATGGAGCCCTGCTTCCAGGCTGTTTCCCATTTTCTTAAATGGGCTTTTTGATAGAATGTGCTCAATAAACACTAATTCAAAAGAATACATGCACCCTAATATTCATAGCAGTATTATTTACAATTGCCAAGATATGGAAGCAACCTAAGTCTCCGTCAACAGATGAATGGGTGAAGAAGATGTGTGTGTGTGTGTGTGTGTGTATACACATACATACATTGTAATACTCCTCAGCCATAAAAAGAATGAGATTTTGCCATTTCCAACAATATGGATGGACTTGGTGGGCATTATGCTAAATGAAATAAGTCAGAGAAAGACAAATCTCCATGATGTAACTTACATGTGAATTCTAAAAAATACAACAAATTAGTGAATAATACAAAAAAGAAGCAGACTCAAAGATACAGAGAACAACCTCGTTGTTACCAGTGGGGAGAGGAGGCAGGAGGGGAGAGGTAATATAGGTAGTATGTGGGTGAGGGATTAAGAAGTACAAACTACTAGGTATAATATAAGCTCCAAGGATATATTATGCAACACATGGAAAATAGCTAATATTTTATAATAACTATAAATGGAGTATAACCTGTGAAATTTTTGAATCACTATATTGTACACCTGTAATATATTGTACAGCAACTATACTTCAATTCAAAATAAATAATTAAAATGTATATGAAAGGGACAAATGAATATAATGCTATTTTAATTTTAGAGATTTGATGGTAAGATCTTACAAGGCATGTTCTTTCAAAATTACGCATATTTTAAATGAAACTGATATTTTATATGTATAAGGATATTGATCCATGGAAAAATAATAGCATTTTGAAAGGGAAAAACTGGTTTGATGGATGACACAGCTGTAGACAAAGGTGATCATTTTCCTCCTGAGGGCATACCTGTCTGGCACTGGCATTAATTGCTCCATGAAATGCCAGGAATTGGCATCTGCACAGAAGACTATTTGTTGCTTGTCTCACCTGGCACTGATGGGAAATAGTAAAAAATGAAAGCATAAGTTGCTCCTCCTAACCGTAGTGATGTGAAATTCAAACAGCTTTTAGGCCTCCTTGTGTTTTCTCCACCGACATTTTAGAATTAAACTTTCCAAGGAAACATATCTTCAAACCTATAGTAAATATCAAAAGCAGAAATATGATTTACATTATAGAGATTCATGCAGCAGCATTTTATTTGTATTTTTTTTTTTTCAGAAAAACAAATCTTTTAGCAATGCACATCATTTCTTATACAAGTAGCCTTTTTAGATGCTGGTCCATGTGGAAGTCTGGTCCTCATGGGTTGCTAAATTTTCTAATGTAAGGGCAACTGAATTAGTTACTTCATTTATATTCTTAACCAAGACAAGAGTTCATATTATAAACAAGATAATGAGTTGGGGTTCATTATTATTTTAGTGAGATTTACTTCCCAGTCCTTTGAGAGAATACCTGGGAGAACTTTAGTATTCTGAACTAAAACTTTTATCTGACCTGTGTTAACAGTAATAATACCTCCATAAATAAAAAAGTTTTTTCTTTTAAAGATGTGTTTTTTTGACTGTGCTGTGTGGCTTGTGGGAGCTTATTCCCTGACCATGATTGAACTCTGGCCCCAGCAATGAAAGTGCTGAGCCCTAACCACTGGACTGTCAGGGAATTCCCTGAAAAAACACAGTTTTGATGCCTTGGTAGTTCTTAAAGAGTCCCGTGTAATAAAATAGATTGTTCATCCAGGAATTTCAGTGACTTCTGCCAGGATATCGACCTGCCCTCCTCTTTCCTGAGAGTTTTGGCAGCAGAATCATTCCTACTCTCATTTTGATAAAATCATCTAAATTTTATTTATTAAATTTTATAAATTTTTATTTATTAAAATTTTAATTTATTAAATTTTATTTATTGAGCAGTTGTTCAAATGTGCTGTCTTTAAGAGAAAAATCTTTGTATAAATATACCTTGACATGTTGCAACTTACCTTCTTCTCAAGTATTTTTAGTTTTGAACATCAGCTTACATGTAATTACAATCTTACAGATTTTCGCTTTCACTTTGTAATATTCAAGTAGGACTTAAATAAAGAATTACTGTTGACAAGTAATTCTAAACAGTACATTTTTTATTGTCCAATTAATCATTCATTGGTTTTATGCTACAGCATGTGGATTTACTTTAAATAATGTGAAAAGTGTCCTAAATGTATGTTTATAAGATATTGCCCTTACTAATACATTCTCTTTGTTGACATTACTGTACCAACAAAGGTCCGTCTAGTCAAGGCTATGGTTTTTCCTGTGGTCATGTATGGATGTGAGAGTTGGACTGTGAAGAAGGCTGAGAGCCGAAGAATTGATGCTTTTGAACTGTGGTGTTGGAGAAGACTCTTGTGAGTCCCTTGGACTGCAAGGAGATCCAACCAGTCCATTCTGAAGGAGATGAGCCCTGGGATTGCTTTGGAGGGAATGATGCTGAAGCTGAAACTCCAGTACTTTGGCCACCTCATGCGAAGAGTTGACTCATTGGAAAAGACTGATGCTGGGAGGGATTGGGGGCAGGAGGAAAAGGGGACGACAGAGGATGAGATGGCTGGATGGCATCACTAACTCGATGGACGTGAGTCTGAGTGAACTCCGGGAGTTGGTGATGGACAGGGAGGCCTGGCGTGCTGTGATTCATGGGGTTGCAAAGAGTTGGGCACAACTGAGCGACTGAGCTAAACTGAACTGAATACATTCTCAGTTTTATAACATCTTTACTAACATTGTTAGTGTTATCAGTTACCAGAAGAATTGTAAAAAGGTGTTTATGTATTCCCAGTATCTGGTTCTGTATGTGAGGAGCTCAGAAATTGCTGACAACCTATTGTTTTGTTGTTGTTCAGTTGCTCAGTCATGTCTGACTCTTGTGACCCCATGGACAGCAGCACATCAGGCTTCCCTGTCCCTCACTGTGTCCTGGAGCTTGCTCAAGCTCATGTCCATTGAGTCAGTGATGCCATCCAGTCATCTGTCATCTCCTCCTTCTCCTGCCTTCAGTTTTTCCCAGCATTAGGGTCTTTTCCAACAAGTCAGCTCTTCACATCAGGTGGCCAAAGTATTGGAGCTTCAGCTTCAGCATCAGTCCTTCCAATGAATATTCAGAGTTGATTTCCTTTAGAATTGACTGATTTGACTTCCTTGCTGTCCAAGGGACTCTCAAGAGTCTTCTGCAGCACCACAGTTCAAAAGCATCAATTCTTTGGTGTCAGCCTTCTTTATCATTTAGCAGCAAAATTGTAAAAAGGTATTAGTGTAATTTCCACTATCTGGTTCTGTATGTGAGGAGCTCAGAAATTGCCAGCAACCTATTGTCTTAATAACAAATAAAAGTCTGAACAGAATGAAAAATGAACAACTTTTCTTGCATCCGTAGGGCTTCCCCGATAGCTCAGTTGGTAAATAATCTGCCTGCAGTGCAGGAGACCTGGTTTGATTCTTCAGTCAGGAATATCCTCTGGAGAAGGGATAGGCTACCCACTCCAGTATTCTTGGGCTTCCCTTGTGTCTCAGCTGGTAAAGAATCTGCCTGCAATGTGGCAAACCTG
>NW_011495023.1:3285753-3301964 GCF_000754665.1 Bison bison bison
GAAGATCCCCTGGCGAAGGGAAAGGCTACCCACTCTAGTATTTTGGTCTGGAGAATTCTATGGACTGTATAGTCCATGGTGTTGCAAAGAGTGGGACACGACTGAGCAACTTTCACTTCACTTTAGGTCAGTCACTCAGTCATGTCTGACTTTTTGTGACCCCATGGACTGCAGCACGCCAGGCCTCCCTGTCCATCACCATCTCCTACAGTTTACTCAAGCTCATGTCAATTAAGTCGGTGATGCCATCCAACCATCTCAACCTCTGCTGTCCCCCTTTCCTCCTGCCTTCAATCTTTCCCAGCATCAGGGTCTTTCAAATGAGTCAGTTCTTCACATCAGATGGCCAAAGTATTGGAGTTTTAGCTTCAAATCAGTCCTTCCAATGAATATTCAGGACTGATTTCCTTTAGGATGGACTGGTTGGATCTCCTTGCAGTCCAAGGGATTCTGAAGAGTCTTCTCCAACACCACGGTTCAAAAGCATCAATTCTTCAGCATTCAGCTTTCTTTATAGTCCAACTCTCACATCTGTATACAACTACTGGAAAAACCATAGCTTTGACTAGACGGACCTTTGTTGGCAAAGTAATGTCTCTGCTTTTTAATATGCTGTCTGTGTTGGTCATAACTTTTCTTCTAAGGAGCACACGTCTTTTAATTTCATGGCTGCAGTCACCATCTGCAGTGATTTTGGAGCCCCAGAAAATAAAGTCAGCTGCTGTTTCCACTGTTTCCCCATCTATTTGCCATGAAGTGATTGGGCCAGATGCCATGATCTTACTTTTCTGAATGTTGAGTTTTAAGCCAATTTTTTAAACTCTCACTTTCATCAAGAGGCTCCTAAGTTCTTCTTCACTTTCTGCCATAAGGGTGGTGTCATCTGCATGTATGAGGTTATTGATATTTCTCCCAGCAACCTTGATTCCAGCTTGTGCTTCATCTAGCCCAGTGTTTCTCATGATGTACTCTGCATATAAGTTAAATAAGCAGGGTGACAGTATCACTTCACTTCACTTGCATCCGTAAGAGAGGAGAGGACATAGCACAAAGGCTGTCCTCAAGATTGGAAAGATAGGCAGTCTGTACAGAGGGTCAGAATTTATCAGAGTAGAGACTTGCAAGCAGTAGCCACTTCAGAAATCAGTTTCTAGGATAGGAAAACCTGAGTGATATTGATGAGTTTCTGAAGGCTCAATGTGGCCAAGCCTGAGTGTTAAAAACTATAGGGGAACACAGCCATAAGGCATGTTCCAACCCCCCTCCCCCACCCAGTACTGTGAGATTTATCTCCAGAAGTTCAACCAGGTTCCCATGTTAAATATTGGAGAAAAAAGAATCCCCTCCTTCTTCCAGCAGGAGGAGGGATAAAGGAACCATTCTGAAATTCACCAAAGCACTCAATTCTTCCTCACAAATCCTGTCATTGGGGGAAGCTATTATTAGTTAACCAGAGCCTGTATTGCTAGGGTGTTATCAGAGCTTAACTTATAGGAGGAGGGGAAATAATGCTAGCTTCCTCTAGGAATCCTGTTTCACCTAAGAAGTGAGGGGGGAAGAAATCCTGAGAACACTTGTGAAGTTCAGTCCTGAGGCATGGGTTCACTAAAAGAGACCCAAGTATAAGACCATAGAACACTCTCCCTCCCCCCATACTCACCACCACATTGCTAAAGGCCTACTTCTGTGAAAGTGAAGTCGCTCAGTCGTATCTGACTCTTTGCAAGCCCACGGACTGTAGCCTGACAGGCTCCTCTGCCCGTGGGATTTTCCAGGCAAGAACACAGGAGTGGGTTGCCATTTCCTTCTCCAGGGGATCTTCCTGACAGAGGGATCGAACCCAGGTCTCCCGCATTGCAGGCAGACTCTACATCTCAACCACCAGAGAATCTCAAGGCCTACTTACAACAGTTCCTTTTACCTGGTACATCATGTCTGGCTATCAAGAAAAAATTACAAGGCATTCTACAAGGCAAAAATAGAATCTGAAGAAACAGAACAAGCATCACAACTAGACATGACAGGGATGTTGGAATTATCAGACTAAGAATTTAAAACAATTATGATTTATATTCTAAGGCCTCTGGTAGGTAAAACAGCATGCAAGAAGAACAGATGTAATCCTAATAAAGAACCAAAAAGAAATGATTTCGATTAAAAACACTGTAACAGAAATAGTGTCTTGATTAACTGAATAGTAGCCTGAATGCGGCTAAGGAGAGAGATCTGAGCTAGAGGGTATATTAACAGAAGTCTCCAAAACTGAAAAGCAAACGAATGAAGACTGAGAAAAACAGAACAGAATATTGGGGGACTATGGGACAACTATCAAAGATGTGACTGATAGGAATATCTAAGGGAGAGGAAAGAAAGGAGCAGAAGAAATGTTTGAAGCAATAATGACTGAGAATTTTGCCAAACCTATGGCACATAAAAATCACAGATACAGGAAGCTCAGGAAATATGATTCTGGATAAATGCCCAAAAAAATCTACATGTGGGCTTAACTTTTAACATTACAGAAAGTCAACGGTAAAGTAAAATTTCTGAAGGAAGTCAGAGGGAAAAATACCTTACTTATACACAAATAAAGGTAAAAATTACATCCAACTTCTCTGCAGAAACAATGCAAGATAGAAGAAAGTGGAATGACATTTAAAGTGTTGTAAGGAAAAAAAAAAACTGATGTAGAGTTCTGTACCCTGTGAATTTATCCTTTAAATATGAGGAAGCTATAGACTTTCTCAGACAAACAATAAGAGCATCTGTTGCTAGCAGACTTGCCTTGCAAGAAATGTTAAACTAACTTTTTGAGAGAAAAAAATGATCTGAAATTCAGAGCTATATAAAGAAAGGAGTATCAGAGGAGCAATAAGTGAAGGTAAAATAAAAAACATTTTTTTCTTATAACAGATAGTTTGTTCAAAATAATAAAAAGCAACAATGTATTACATATGCTTATGTATTTCTTGTGTATATCTATATATATGTATGTGTGTGTATATATATACATATACTTTGTTGTTTAATCACGAAGTCATGTCTTATTATTTGTGATCCCATGGACTGTAGCCCTCCAGGCTCCTCTGTCCATGGGATTGCCCAGGCAAGAATACTGGAGTGGGTTGCCTTTCCTCTTCCAATACATGTGCTTATCTTTGTGAAATTAATGACAGCAGTAATACAAGGAATGAAAATGAGAATTAGGGTTATTTTGTTCTTATAAGCTATTCACACCACCCTTGAAGTAGTATACTGTTATTTAAAAGTTGTCTTGGATTAGTTGCAAATGTATAATGTAGACTCTAGGGCAACCAGAAAAAAGCAAAAAAAGAAGAAGAAGAAGAAAAAAAAAAGGATAGCCTTATTTTTAAAAAGAAGAAAATAGAAATCAAGGCAGGAGTGCTGCAGCCCATGGGGTCATGGAAAAGTTGGACATGAGAGTGACTGAAGAACAGCAACTGTCAGAGATGCATAGATTTGGCAGGCAGAAAACCAATACGGACATAGTTGAACTCAATAATTTTTACTGTTCTGGAAATGAAAGAAAAACTTAAGCAATGTTAATAATAAATATTTTTAGAATACCTGAGAGATAGTTGGTATTAAATAACAGATTTAGTTTCTGTGACTTATTATAATAAATCATTGCAGTTTTAACCTTACTTTTTCATTTCACAATTTTATTACCTCTGAAATGAGTATACATTAAAAAAATAATTATGATGATTAGTAATTTTTGCTTCAGGCAGTATTTCCCATGCCAAACTGTGTTGAAAAATAATGAACTTCCTAAATTCCCTACCAAGAGCTGAGAAGCAAAGAGGAGAAGAGAGAAGAAATAAGTTACTTTGATCAAATAGGGGTTTGGAGGAGAAAAGGTGTATAATACTAACATTTTCCCATGCATTTTGACCCTGGGACCAGATTGGTGAAGGAATAAACTTATGTAAGTCATTAGCTTGTTATGTATCTGTGTGTAACAAACTAAAATATTCTATTTTAATATTTCTGTAAGGATAATATTGGTAGGTTTTGAATATTGCATGATGTAGCAGGATTACTGTAATTTTTTTGGTATTTTTCAATTGAAGTATAGTTGATTTACAATGTTGTGTCAATTACTGCTGTACAGCAAAGTGATTCAGTTTATACATATATATATATATATACACATTATTTTTTGTATTTCTTTGCCATTATAGTTTATCATATAATATTGAATATAATCCTCATGCTATACAATAGGACCTTGTTGTTTATTCATTCTCTTTATAAAAGCTTACATAAGATTACTATAATTTTTTTTTCTCTTTTTAAACTTCATTTATTTATTCAGCAAATTAAGCAGTTTTTTGCCAGGCACTGGGAAAATAACAATGAATAAAACTGAGCAAATTCTCTCCTTCATGAAACATGCATTCTGATGAGTGAAGAGTGAGGGAAGACCAAAAAAATAAAATAAATAGGTAAAGATATGATATATTAGGAAAGTGCCAACAATAAAAATAAAGAACTGAAGCAGGAGAGAGTTGAGTATAGGAGATTTTAGATACACCAGTAAATAAGGATCCACTGACAAGGTGATATTCAAATACAGATCTGATAGAAATGAGTGGGAAAGTTATGTGGACATTTGGGAAGGAATCCTGGCAGAGAGAGGAGCAAGTTCAAAGGTCCCTAGACATGAGAGTGCTTTATAAAATGTGATTTTGGATTGCATGCTTTATCGGCTGATTTCCTTTTTCTCTCCACCATAAATTGGAAAATGTTTTCCAGGTGCCTCCAGGGGACGCTGTGACTTTGAGTTTGATCTTTGTTCCTGGGAGCAGGAGCAGGATGATGACTTTGACTGGAATCTGAAGGCAAGCAATGTCCCTGCTACAGGCACAGAGCCAGCGGCTGACCACACCTTGGGAAATTCATCTGGCCATTACATCTTTATAAAGAGCTTGTTCCCTCAGCAGCCCATGAGGGCAGCCAGAATTTCAAGTCCAGTCATAAGCTGGAGAAGCAAAAACTGTAAGGTATGGAGAAAAAATTAAAACAGAAATGTTATAAGCAACTTCTGATAGAGTCAAAAACAGAAAACAGAATGGCCAGAACCAGACCAAAAAGTGACTTTGAATGCACTCAACTTGGAATTTTGTGAGCGGCAGAAAGTGAAGATGAAAGGGAAGATTTGTTAGAACTGTTGGAAGAATTTATCCTATGGATAAGTTCCATAGACAGAGAATCTTGGAATCCACTGGAAAAATGTCATGGTTATTATCCGTAACTATGGGTGAAAGTGAAAGAAAGTGTTAGTCACTCAGTTGTGTCCAACTCTTTGCAACCCCGTGGACTGTAACCCACCAGACTCCTCTGTCCATGGAATTCTCCAGGCAAGAATACTGGATTGGGTTGCCGTTTCCTTCTCCAGGGGATCTTCGCAACCCAGGGACTGAACATGTGTCTCTGCATTGCAGGCAGATTCTTTACTGTCTGAACCACCTAGAACAAAGTGAAATATTTGTTGTGTCCACTCAGGGAACTTGGCATTCATTGGAATTATGGGAATTTCATCATAAGGAAGAGAAATAAACAGCAAGACATAGTGTAAAATAGTTAAATATTTCCAAGAACTAATATTAGTCACAGTTGACACCATGATGAAATGGTTGGACATCTTCATGGAAAATTAAAGACTGAAGTTGACACTTTAAAATGTAGAATTTCTAGATTAGGAAAAAATGGTTTGGCCATTATCCTGTGGAAATTTGAAGAAAATGTTTATAGAGTGTTAAAAATATAAGTAGAGTTGTTTGGATCTTCATATGATGACTATGCATTTGGAAGGTCCTTCACTTTCCTTTATTATTTGTGTGATTGTCTGTTTTATTCCCCAGGGGATTTGAGCCAGCTAGGCTGGGAGCTAAATTTAGCTTTACATATAAATTAAGCACTCAGAAATGACTTCATGGCATCTTTTTATAAGAAGTTAGTGTGTGAATAAATGTGCCCTTTATATTTATGACAAAAAATACAGTCTCCATAGCTGTGAACACATGTATTTGGACTGGTATATTCCTCAATGTCTGAACACTGTAAAGAAAACAAATTATATCCAGAAAGTTGCTAGCTGATCAAAGAATCAAACTGGGAGGCATGATTTAAATCTTTATTATCTTCAGATTGTCATATTCTTGTATATTTCTTTCCACAACACAGAGAGCCCTAACTCCAGAAGGAGGCATGTTAAATCTTCGGTCATGAGCTTTCCAGCTGAACCTGTAGTTACTACAGATGTTTGTTCCTGTTTTATACTGACCAGCCTTCATATCCTACCACTGCCCCAGTCATGTTAAACCTTTAGCTTGTCTTAGGAGCTTTTCTGTCTCAGCTTAAGTTGATTTCATAGTTTAACACTCAGAATAATATCTCTCTTCTCTCTTTAGGCACATTTGATAGATTTTCTGCAAGAAAGTGACATGATCAAAGTTTGAGAGACATAACTCAGCAGTCCAGAATGGATGTAATGAAAAAATACACAATTAAACTTTAATTAGTTTGGCAAACATTGAGTTTTAGAGAGGCAAAGAAGTCAAACTGAAATTTTATATACTGCATGTTTAATTTTTAATTAACTTTCCAAGACTAGAACTGATTTTCTCATTTCAGAATATCTGTGAATATACAGATTTATAGATACAGACAAAACATGTACAAACCCGGTTTTCTGGGGTTTTATTTTCAAGAAAGTATCGAGTAATTTGGAAGACAACAGAAAGAAGACTTCTTAGCTTTTCTATTTAGACTTCCTCTAAGAATGTTCAATAGATTCTTTTTTTCATACTGTAGTAACCAAGGGTTTCATTTATCTCTATTTTTGCCTGGTCCCAGAACTATAGTTCCCACTGTTTAAACATCTGTGTGAGAATAATGAAGTATGCCTAGGAGAAATGTCAAAAAATTAATGATGAATAGTTCATTTTATGAATATTTATGATATAGATTGTATACAAAGTAGTAAGGAAAAGTCATGCTGGAAATGATTGGGACTCTCAGATATAAAAAATTTGTTTATCAAGTGAGCAGAAATGACCTCCTAAACTTTCATGAAAATCCTTTCTGTCACTTGACCTTGTGGAATACCTTCAGGCAGAAAAAAATCAAATTGGAGAATTTTCTCCCTATTGAGGGATGGGTGGAATACAGAGAAGTATGCAGACATAGATTGATGAGTGTAGAGAGTAACTGAAATTCTGGTGAAGATGCCTCCTTAAAAGAATTCAGTACTTGACAGATTTTTATTTGCTCATGTTGCCCTGTGATTAGGTTACACTGTCATCAAGTATTCTCTGTAGAAATGGAGTGCTTGTGTTTAGATGTTTGTTTGCATGTTAACCCAATGGTATCATTCAGAAAATGGCCTCAAGAAGATACAGAAGTGTTTGTGTGGCATAAAACATACACTTTATGCTTTCTGTTCAAATAAGACAGAACAAGGCAGGATACTGGGAAGACCATGTGTATGACTGCAGGGGCTCCAGACAGATGTGTGCTATTGCCTGTTGGATAGTTTCCTTTCTTGCCTTTTGACACTGCTCAAGAAGCTGGCCTCAGACCCTTTTTTAAAATTAATTTTTAATGGAATATAGTTGCTTAACATTATTGTGTTAGTTTTCTGCTGTACAGCAAAGTGAATCAGCTCTGTTGTTATTTAGTTGCTAAGTCATGTCAGACTCTTTTGCAGCCCCATGGCTCCTCTTCATGAGATTTCTCAGTCAAAAATATCGGAGTGGATTGCCATTTCTTTCCCCAGAGGATCTTTGCGACCCAGGGATTGAAACCATGTCTCCTGAATTGGCAGGTGGATTTGTTTACCACTGAGCCACCAGGGGAGCCCCCTGGAATCAGCTCCACATATACGTAGATCCCCTCCTTTTTTTGATTTTCTTCCTATTTAGGTCATACAGAGCATTGGGTAGAGTTCCCTGGGCTGCACAGTAGGTTCTCGTTAGTTACCTATTTTATACATGGTGTCGTTGGTGCATATATGTCAACCCCAGTCAGACACTTTGTGCCACTGAGGTTTGACCAGTCCTCCCAGAACAAGCCACAGTGGTCACAGAGTTCATGTTTTCCTACATTAATGGGTTAATCAATAGGATAAACATTTTTGGATCATAGAGTAGTAGCTGAAGTTTGGGTATTATTCATCAGCTAGGAAATTTGCATAGATTGACTTCACAGAGCTTACCTCTTGATGCTGTTTGAAAGTATGCATTATGTATATTGTTTAATCACATTCTTTACCCTTTAAACACATTCATTTCCCTTCTCTAGACTATAATATCCATGAGTGCCAGTGTTTCTAAAATGTTATTTTCCTGCATGAAGATCACCCCCCATTAGTTTTCCCCCACTCCTAAAAATGACAAGCCCAAAGCTTAAAAACTCTGAGTCCCTACTGTTCCTAACTCATACTCTTCTCTTTTTTAGAATTTCCCCTAACTTTCTCCACCAGTGTTTTAATCACCAAAAATCTGGTAAACTCCATATTTGAAATATTGAAATGTTAATCCTTGGAAATACTCATATTAATTTTTACTTGGGGGTAAAACTCAAGTCTACTCTCCTGAAACATTTCAAGTAAAATTTAGAAATTGCTATTCTGGTGGTTTTGCTATGTATAGTAGAGCCCTGAGGACCTTGAAGAACTGAAAATGTGTTTCAAGTTTAAGAATGTGGTGGAATAAGCAATCAAGTACTCTGCTGTTTTGAAGAAAATGATTTAAGTTTCATGAGATGGAAATTATTTTCTTTAGTACCTGATGTTTCTTAATCATGAAAAGTCTTTCTATATAATATAACACTTTTTAATGATATTTGTATCCCTTTGACAGCAGATTTTAAGAGTTTGTGGAGGAATCCTACTTTTATAAGTCACAAAAAGGAAGTAAACGCCACTCATTTTTTCAACTAAATTCCTGCTTGGTCCTTATTGTACTACATTCCATGTTTTGCAGCATATGATTTAAGGCTAGACTAACTTCGTTCACTGACAGAGTATTCACTAAGCAATAGAACATACAGACCTATTTTTTCTTCCAGAATCTGTTAAGAAAAGAGAGGACAGCATGATATAATTGAAAATAAGATGAAATTAACTGTACTAATCATTTATAATATTTCTATTTTTGGTTGCAGATAATTTTTCATTATCACATGTATGGACATGGCATTGGAGCACTCACCTTGATCCAGGTATCAGTCTCAAACCAAACGAAGGTCCTGCTTAACCTCACTGTAGAACAAGGCAATTTCTGGCAGCGGAAAGAGCTAGCCCTGTCTGGTGATGAGGACTTCCAACTCAAATTTGAAGGCCGAGTTGGGAAGGGCCACCGTGGTGATATAGCACTGGATGACATTGTGCTTACAAAGAACTGTCTATCTTCCCATCACTCCATGAAAGAAGAACTCGCAGTGCCTCTTCCGACAGGTACATTTTGGTTTATTTAGTTTGTGTGTTTACAGAGTGGTAGGTGGGAAGGAAGGAAATGGAAAAGAAGTGACCTAAACACCTAGTAAATTATTCTTTTCATAAGGAAAAATCTTTTTGAATCTAAAATCTTATCTTTCAAGCCTTTACTCATAAACTTGTCTTCGAATTTTCTCTCCAAGCTTTGGTGTATTTACCAATTCCTGAGTTCTTAGTTTAGTCAGTATCTTCTTAGATCAATAAAATAAGGCTCCTTTGTTTTCAGTTTGATTCAGATTTCAATCTGAAATAAATATCATTCACTCTTAATAAAATGTAAGAATTTCAAGAACAGATTTATTCCATTTTAATTAGATGTTAGTATGGTTATTTTATCTACTTTATTCTCTTTAGACAAATACTTTATTCATTTGAAGGGAATGGCAACCCACTCCAATATTCTTGCCTGGAGAATTCCATGGACAGAGGAGCCATGGACATGGTGGGTTATATAGTCCATGGAGTCGCAAAGAGTCAGATATGACTGACCGACTAACACTCACTCACTCATTCATTTGAATGGTTGAATTTATATATTTCAGTCATTTAGATGATTGACTATGTCCATCCATTCACCTAAAAATATTTGGGTAATTTTTCTTAATAATTAGATTAAAATGTTGACTTGATAGATGTCCAATATAATACATAAATTGGCAGTGTTATAAGATGTGGAAATATTAAATAGCATTAATCCCTATAATATATTAGAGGTATTAGATGAAAATAAATACAGTATATAGTGTTAAGAAAGCAAAAGAACAAATTTTATCAATTGATAACATGATATATATTAATATTTAAACCATGAGTTTGGAGAAGAAAATAAAAATGCCATTCCTTTTGTATATAAATTACATATTATAAATAAGAAACAAAAGTGCTTTAAGAAGAATGAACTAATTTATTTGTGCTGACTTAACATGGTGGGTAGAATGGGGAACCGTACCATTTCTGCCTTGACTTCCTCATTCATTTCACAGATTATGTTTCTAGATAACTGTTTCCCCACTGACACATAATTAAGTCAGGATGTTTGCTTGAAGTTTCCAGCACAGTATGGAATGGTACAGAGGAAAACAAACATTTCAAAATTGTGTTGAGGGAAATATATACTAACAAGTGAAAGTTAAAGTTGGTCAGTTGTGTCCGACTCTTTGCAATCCCATGGACTATACAGTCCATGGAATTCTCCAGACCAGAATACTGGAGTGGGTAGCCTTTCCCTTCTCCAGGGGATCTTCCCAAACCAGGGATCGAATGCAGCATGTCTCCCACATTGCAAGCGGATTCTTTACCAGCTGAGCCATCAGGGAAACCTAGATACTAACGAGAGTGAAATGTAAAAGCATTTCAGATACCTCAGAATAATCTACTTCTTGAGAAAAGCTTCACCTTCTTTCTCTGTAGCAAATCTGATGACAGCTATACTAGCTTTGGTCCAGATCTGACCTTTTAAATAGTAAATGTTTGATCATAATAAAAAGTAATCTCATAGCATCCAAGTAACGAGAGAGCAAAAGTTTTATGTAGAACCACTTTAAACTTCAATGAACAACTACTAAGTGGGATGTCAGAGGAACAAACCAATCTCATCGGGAATTTTAAATTCTTAAACCTGTGAAATCTGGAATGAAGTTTCTTAAACAAAAATGACAAGGCTTCCAAAAGGAAAAGTTTAAAGTATGTAAAAAGTGGTATAGATTATATATTAATTATAAAATTAAGGGTGCATACCATTCTGAAGGAGATCAGCCCTGGGGTTTCTTTGGAAGGAATGATGCTAAAGCTGAAGCTCCAGTACTTTGGCCACCTCATGCGAAGAGTTGACTCATTGGAAAAGACTCTGATGATGGGAGGGATTGGGGGCAGGAGGAGAAGGGGACGACAGAGGATGAGATGGCTAGATGGCATCACTGACTCAACGGACGTGAGTCTGGGAGAACTCCGGGAGTTGGTGATGGACAGGGAGGCCTGGCGTGCTGCGATTCATGGGGTCGCAAAGAGTCGGACACGACTGAGCGACTGATCTGATCTGATTAATATCACTAGAGTTCTTTGTATATCCTGATGCTATTGGAGATATTCTATTAAAATTTTTGGTGAATAGAAATTGAGACTCTGCTTTTAAGAATATCTCATTGTGGTAGGGGAGAATAGGAAAACCATCTCAAAAATCACCTAATATTAGGCTAGATATAATAAAGTGCCAGTAGAGAGTATATATACTGTTGTGTATATATGTGTTTAAACATATTTGGGGGAGTGGCCTGGACAAATTTTTAAGAAGCCAAACTGCTTTTTATTAGTCTTCATGAAAGTTGGTGCAAGAGAATTCAGCAATATCATGAACTTTTAACAGAAGTATAATGCAAGCCACTAATGTAAGCTACTTGTGTAATTTATATATGCTAGAAGTTATGTTTAGAAAAAGCAGAATTAATTTTTAGAATATATTTTGCCATTTCCTTCTCCAGGGGGTCTTCCCAACCCAGGAATTGAACCTGGATCTCCTGCAATGCAGGCAGATTCTTTATGGACTGAACTACCCTGAATCACGACTGAACCCTGAATTAACTCAATATGCCCCAAGTATTATCATTTTTAACACAAAAGCTATGTAAGATAATAATGAAGTATTTTATATTCTTATTTTCAGACTTAGCCTTTAAAATCCAATGTGTATTTATTTTACAACTACAACCCATCTCAATTTGGATTAGCCACATTTTGATTGCTTGATAGCCACTCATTCTATCCCAGTGCACAGGAGATGAAGTAGATACTGTAGGGCACTTTTATATAATTGGGTTCCATTATTTGGGGTCCAGTTTGTGAATTCCAAAGAATTTCAGTTCTATTCTTATTTAAACAGAAGCAAAATATACCCCTAGGCTAAATGGGGAAGCACGGGTAGGTACCATGTTCTAGTGAAGTAGGTACTAATTTCAGACATTCTTCTTACTAGCTATGTGCTGTACAACTTCTCTGAAACCCAAATTCCTCATCTGTTATTCAAAGAGAACCTGTTTCTTAAGTTCTTAAAATAAAAAGAGGTAGTCATCTATATGGGCTTCCCAGGTGGTGCTAAGGTGAAGAATCCATCTGCCAATGCAGGAGATACAAGAGATGCAGGTTTGATCCCTGGGTTGGGAAGATCCCTGGAGAAGGGAATGGCAACCCACTGTAGTATTCTTGTCTGGAGAATCCCATGGACAGAGGAGCCTGGTGGGCTAGAGTCCATGGGGTCACAAAGAGTTGGATATGACTGAAGCGACTTAGCACACACACATGCAAACACCTATATAATTTACCTAGTCTCATGTTTGGAATATTCTCTTGTTTGGCATGTATTCAGTAAAAACTGTATCATTTTACATTATCTGATATTTTGAGCACCTTACCAGTATTCCTTAGATGGTATAGACATTTGAGTGTGAGCCTCCATTATTTGCATTTTATTAAGAATATATTTCTACCATATGTTTTAGCAAAGTTTTCTCTCTTGCAGAGATCACAAGCATATAATTATTTTATATTACATGGTAATCATTCAATCTATTATTTATTGAAAACCTCTTTAATTTAGTAATTTTGATTTGTCATGAAGAACGTGTGTGTATGTGTGTATCTTTGAAATGTTTCTCAATGTCTCGGTACTGCAAAAACACTTAACCTGAAACTTTCACAGATAAATGAAGGATAAATGATATTCAGGCAGTGGCTATATCCACTAAACTTCTGAAAGTGACTTTAGTTCATGCACACTTTTCATCTATATTCATGGGCGTAGGCCAATAATTCCATCAAGGACGACTTAAAATAGAAAAAGACAAGAGGAGGCAAAACATATATATTTAGGAAGATGCAATTGAACTGAATCTGGAATTAGTGATTCTAATCAGTCAAATAAGAACCAGAGCTTTATTAGCAAAAGTAATATTAGGGGGTTATTATTGAGTCTTTAGAAGTTATATTTAAAAGCTTATTTCGATGGCAATTTTGTTAATTGCTAAATGATGATGGAGAAAAATAATTGTTTAATGAATTTTAATAAGAAAAAGACAACCAAGATTCCTCTTTTAAATGTCTGTATGGAGATTCAGCCACTATCATATTCTGTGTTATTGACCGATATTTAATAAAAATTTTAATTATAATAAGGACAGAGACCAAGTCTTAATTTGTGTGTGTATGCACATATGTGTTTTAAGTAATTTATAGATATGAGTCATAAAACAATTATGTTTTAACATGACAATTAACTTTTGCTTGAAAAATATGTGTAAGGGAGTTTGAGGTCGATGTGTACACATTGCCAAATTTCAAATGGATAACCATCAGGTACCTACTGTATAGCACGGGGAAGTCTGGTATCAATGTGATGTGGCAGCCTTGGTGGAAGGGGAATTTTGGGGGAGAACAGATCCATGTGTATGGCTGAGTCACTCTGCTGTGCCCCTAAAACTATCACAACATTCTTAATCAATCAGCTATACTCCAGTATAAAATGAAAAGTTTAAAAAAGGCAAAAAAAAAAAAATGTATAAGACAATGGAGCGTGAATGGATTAGCTTCTCTTTGATGTCAAGTATTTCCTTGAAATACCTGGGGGGAGTTTAAAAGGCTCGTACCTACTGATGAGGATGCTGGCATAGCAACTCAGAGTCCTCTGCTGGGAAATCTGGCTGATTATCCTTTGCTCTGTAATTTGGTGAACCCTGTACACAGGGTTTAGTTCTAAGTGCATGTGTTTGGGGTTTAAAAAGATGAATTTGGACTTTTGTAATGCTTACTACTTATAAGGTGTCACCTGATCTACTTAACCTCTCTAATTCTTATCTTTCTTGTCCATAAAAATAGAGCTATTGGAATCTAAGTCATCTGAAAAATAGTGGAGATAATAATATATAGAATGTTTTAAGCAACCACTGGCATACAGTCAGTGTTCAGTACCTCTCCCTTTTTTCTAGCAGTTTTCTCCCTGTTGGGGAGATTACAGTGTGCATAAGTTGAAATTTCCTAAAAGCATGTTGTATAGTTGTTATTTTTTCTTCTTCATGTTCCATTCATTGCTTAAAAATTCAGATTTCCTCTGACCCTCCTATTTTCTTCAAAGAATTTGCTCTCACAAAAGCCCCTAAATTGCTAAATTCTCTAGTTTCATTTATTATTCATAATAAACAATGAAGACGAAAGAAGTGGTCCTATAATTCAAGGAAGTTGATGAGTTGCATATGATGTGGGTGGGGGCAGAGGAAAGTTCATTTTAAATGTACAAGCTTACTCCACCCAGTGTTTTCCAAGTTAATATTTTCCCAGTAAAATATCTGTTGATTTTTGGTACTCAAATTCATGGAATGCCTATATTTCACTCTGGTTTTTTAATTTTTATTTTTTTAGGGGGGACAATATTTATACTGGAAATTATATTTGGATTATGCAAAACTGAGAATACTGTTTAAGCAACATATTGTATAGGAAAAATCTCAAGTTCTGTTCTAAATACAGTCAATAGACAATGAGATTTTGAAAATTTCATGCAGTGACCATACGGAGGAAGTTTATCACAGACACTGCTCTGGTTAGGGGAAATTGAGAGTAGTATATACACTGTAAAATATTATTTCATTTGTGCATTTGTTCTGACTGTGTTTCTTCAGTGCATATTTTTGTCTAATTTAAACAAGAAATTCCTCCAGAAATTGAGAAAATGTTGAAAAAAATTGAAAGTGAAAACAAAAGAGATTTCAGTGTAAGAGAAGATAAAGGAAATTATAATGTTAACCAATAAAAGCTGGTTCTGAAGAGGTTCAGTTCAGTTCAGAAGCTCAGTCGTGTCCGACTCTTTGAGACCCCATGAATTGCAGCACGCCAGGCCTCCCTGTCCATCACCAACTCCCAGAGTTCACTCAAACTCATGTCCATCGAGTTGGTGATGCCATCCAGCCATCTCATCCTCTGTCATCCCCTTCTCCTCCTGCCCCCAATCCCTCCCAGCATCAGGGTGTTTTCAGTGAGTCAATTCTTTGCATGAGGTAGCCAAAGTATTGGAGTTTCAGCTTTAGCATCAGTCCTTCCAATGAACACCCAGGACTGATCTCCTTTAGAATGGACTGGTTGGATCTCCTTGCTCTCCAAGGGACTCTCAAGAGTCTTCTCCAACACCACAGTTCAAAAGCATCAATTCTTTGGCACTCAGCTTTCTTCACAGTCCAACTCTCACATCCATACATGACCACCGGAAAAACCATAGCCTTGACTAGACGGATCTTTGTTGGCAAAGTAATGTCTCTGCTTTTGAATATGCTATCTAGGTGGGTCATAACTTTCCTTCCAAGGAGTAAGCATCTTTTAATTTCATGGCTAAAATCACCATCTGCAGTGATTTTGGAGCCCCAAAAAACAAAGTCTGACACTGTTTCCACTGTTTCCCCATCTATTTGCCATGAAGTGATGGGACCAGAACAGATGCCATGATCTTCGTTTTCTGAATGTTGAGCTTTAAGCCAACTTTTTCACTCTCCTCTTTCACTTTCATCAAGAGGCTCCTTAGTTCCTTTTCACTTTCTGCCATAAAGGTGGTGTCATCTGCATACCTGAGGTTATTGATATTTCTCCCGGCAATCTTGATTCCAGCTTGTGCTTCTTCCAGTCCAGCATTTCTCATGATGTACTCTGTATAGAC
>NW_011495023.1:3302064-3315340 GCF_000754665.1 Bison bison bison
ATAGTCAATAAAAGCAGAAATAGATGTTTTTCTGGAACTCTCTTGCTTTTTCCATGATTCAACGGATGTTGGCAATTTGATCTCTGGTTCCTCTGCCTTTTCTAAAACCAGCTTGAACATCTGGAAGTTCACGGTTCACGTATTGCTGAAGCCTGGCTTGGAGAATTTTGAGTATTACTTTACTAGCGTGTGAGATGAGTGCAATTGTGCGATAGTTTGAGCATTCTTTCGCATTGCCTTTCTTTGGGATTGGAATGAAAACTGACCTTTTCCAGTCCTGTGGCCACTGCTGAGTTTTCCAAATTTGCTGGCATATTGAGTGCAGCACTTTCACAGCATCATCTTTCAGGATTTGAAATAGCTCCACTGGAATTCCTTCACCTCCTCTACCTTTGTTCGTAGTGATGCTTCCCAAGGCCCAATTGACTTCACATTCTAGGAAGTCTGCCTCTAGGTGAGTGATCACACCATCGTGATTATCTGGGTTGTGAAGATCTTTTTGGTGTAGTTCTTCTGTGTATTCTTGCCACCTCTTCTTAATATCTTTTGCTTCTGTTAGGTCCATACCATGTCTGTCCCTTATCGAGCCCATCTTTGCATGAAATGTTCCCTTGGTATCTCTAATTTTCTTGAAGAGATCTCTAGTCTTTGCCATTCTGTTGTTTTCCTCTATTTCTTTGCGTTGATCGCTGAGGAAAGCTTTCTTATCTCTCCATGCTATTCTTTGGAACTCTGCATTCAGATGCTTATATCTTTCCTTTTCTCCTTTGCTTTTTGCTTCTCTTCTTTTCACAGCTATCTGTAAGGCCTCCTGAGACAGCCATTCCTCAGACAGCCATTTTGCCTTTTTACATTTCTTTTCCGTGGGGATGGTCTTGATCCCTGTCTCCTGTACAGTGTCATGAACCTCCATCCATAGTTCATCAGGCACTCTATCTATCAGATCTAGGCCCTTAAATCTATTTTTGACTTCCACTGCATAATCATAAGGGATTTGATTTAGATCATACCTGAATGGTCTAGTGGTTTTCCCTACTTTCTTCAATTTAAGTCTGAATTTGGCAATAAGGAGTTCATGATCTGAGCCACAGTCAGCTCCCAGTCTGGTTTTTGCTGACTGTATAGAGCTTCTCCATCTTTGGCTGCAAAGAATATAATCAATCAGATTTCAGTGTTGACCATCTGGTGATGTCCATGTGTAGAGTCTTCTCTTGTGTTGTTGGAAGAGGGTGTTTGCTATGACCAGTATGTTCTCTTGGCAAAACTCTATTAGCCTTTGCCCTGCTTCATTCCGTACTCCAAGGCCAAGTTTGCCTGTTACCCCAGGTGTTTCTTGACTTCCTACTTTTGCATTCCAGTCTCCTATAATGAAAAGGACATCTTTTTTGGGTGTTAGTTCTAAAAGGTCTTGTAGGTCTTCATAGAACCATTCAACTTCAGCTTCTTCAGTGTTACTGGTTGGGGCATAGGCTTGGATTACCGTGATATTGAATGGCTTGCCTTGGAAACGAACAGAGATCATTCTGTCGATTTTGAGATTGCATCCAAGTACTGCATTTTGGACTCTTTTGTTGACTGTGATGGCTACCCCATTTCTTCTAAGGGATTCCTGCCCACAGTAGTAGATATAATGGTCATCTGAGTTAAATTCACCTATTCCAGTCCATTCTAGTTTGCTGATTCCTAGAATGTCGATGTTCACTCTTGCCATCTCCTGTTTGACCACTTTCAATTTGCCTTGATTCATGGACCTAACATTCCAGGTTCCTATGCAATGTTGCTCTTTACAGCATCGGACCTGCTTCTATCACTAGTCACATCCACAACTGGGTAGCTGGCTCCATCCCTTCATTCTTTCTGGAGTTATTTCTCCACTGATCTCCAGTAGCATATTGGGCACTTACCAACCTGGGGAGTTCCTCTTTCAGTATCCTATCATTTTGCCTTTTCATACTGTTCATGGGGTTCTCAAGGCAAGAATACTGAAGTGGTTTGCCATTGCCTTCTCCAGTGGACCACATTCTGTCAGACCTCTCCACCATGACCCAACCATCTTGGGTGGCCCCACATGGCATGGCTTAGTTTCATTGAGTTAGACAAGGCTGTGGTCTGTGTGCTCAGATTGGCTAGTTTTCTGTGATAGATTTAAACAATAATTGAGAGGGACTTCCCTGTTGCTCCAGTGGTTGAGACTTTGCCTTCCAGTGCAGGATATGTGGGTTCGATCCCTGTTCAGGAAGCTAAGATTCCCACATGTCTCTCAGTCAAAAAACCAAAATGAAAAAAAAAAAAAAACAGAAACAATACTGTAACAAATTCAATAAAGACTTTAACCAGTCCACATCAAAAAAAAAAAATCTTTAAAAAATTATTAAAGTGCTCTTATATCTTACTGAAGGATTTGCTATTAAGTTTGTTCCTGTAAATATATAATGTTAGTCTAAGGAAAACTCAGACACTGACTAATTAAAATGATAGACATCATTGGCTTGAAAGAATTTATGACTCTTATAATTGCAGGGATAAACATAATACCTTAATTGGTGCTCCTCTGTGTTTGATTTGCATTTTTAGAACTTAGTTGGGGTTAGATGAGTAGATTGTGTAATGCATAATAATTTTTCACACTTAAATAAGGTGAAATTGGCTATGGATACAGCATTTTAAAACAGAACATCTGGGACTTCGCTGGCGGTTCAGTGCTTAAAGACTTCACCTTTCAATGAGGAGGTGCAGGTTTAATCCTTAGTCAGGGAGCTCAGATCCCACATGCCGCGAGGTCAAAAACCGAACAGAAGCATTGTTGTCACAAGTTCAGTAAAGATTTTTAAATGGTCCACATCAAAGAAAATCTTTAAAAATCTCTAAAAATCGATAAAATGGAACATCTGAATTTTAGAAACATATTTTTAACTATGTTGGAAGGAACTATACTGTAAGTTTTCAAGGAGGCATGATGAGATACAGTTGGGCAACACTCGGACTTGTGAGGGTTCAGATTTGAATGGCCAGGGGTGCACTGGGACTTTTAAAGTCTGAAAACTTTATTTCTTTTGTGCTACCTATGTCTATTGAAAAAAACAAACACTTGTCTCATGTTTATGGATATAATCATTAATTAACTCTCCTTTTTTCCTTTAATACAAAAAAATTTTATGGAATCCTTCTATTTTTTTAATGTGTTTGTTCCAAGTAGAACAAAATTTTCCTCACTCTAGTAGGAAGGTACCCATCAAGCCCCATTCTTTTTCATGTCCCAAGTCTCTCTATTGCTAGTGATGACTATATTTTACAAATTTTCTTTCTTCTAATTTCAGATATAATAGAACAGATATTGTGTAAAGTTCTATACATTTTGGATAAAGAAATTTGTTCCTTAGTTTTCATTTTATTTATTGTTTTATTTTTTAGATTCCACATATAAGTGGTACCATACAGTATTTGTCTTTCGCCGTCTGACTCATTTCTCTTAGCATCAATTCAGTCGCTCAGTCATGTCTGACTCTTTGTGACCCCACGGACTGCAGCACACCAGGCTTCCCTGTTCATTACCAACTCCCGGAGCTTGGTCAAACTCATATCCATCGAGGTGGTGATGCCATCCAACCATCTCATCCTCTGTTGTCCCCTTCTCCTCCTGCCTTCATTCTTTCCCAGCATCAGGGTCTTTTCCAATGAGTCAGTTCTTCGCATCATGTGGCCAAAGTATTGGAGTTTCAGCTTCAGCATCATTTAGCATAATACCTTCTAAGATCATCCATGGTGTTGCAAATGGCAAGATTTTATTCTCTTTTATGGCTGAGTAGTATTCCATTGTGTGTGTGCATAAATAAAATTTAAATATATGACATCATTATATCTTATTTAAACACATCTTCGAATATTTGAAGAAATAAATATGGAGAAGCCGATGGCACCCCACTCCAGTACTCTTGCCTGGAAAATCCCATGGACGGAGGAGCCTGGTGGGCTATAGTCCATAGGGTCGCTAAGAGTCGGACATGACTGAGCAACTTCACTTTCACTTTAGAATATTTTAGGTGATAGTAATATAATAAAATAGTACCAATGCTCCATATTATTAATTATATTACATATCAGTTAACAATGGCATATATCAGTTTTAAAATTCCCTATTTAGTAAGGCAACTAATGAATTTTCATTTATAATTCATTCTTTCATTCTTTACTACAGTATAATTATTATACAGTTAATTATGTAAAAGTAAGTACTCTTGTCTAAACAAGGTATCATTTTTTATTGAATCACCCAGTATTGGAACTGTGGTAATCTGCTTTTTGTTCTGAAATAGCTATTTTATTTTTCTTCTTGTGGTATATAAGATAGCCCTATATTTAGACAGGCATATAGCTAAACATTTCATTGCTGCAATAAATACAAAATAGCATTATTTTCATAGACTGAAAGATTCAATAATATATTGTAACTTTATGGTAAGGGCATTTAATATCTTCCGTGCTATTGAAAATTATAATTTTTAAAGTGGTATCTTTAAATTTTTGTTTTCTATTTGTGTTGAGGATAGAAAAGTGGTTGATTTTTAAAATATTAACTTGTTTATGGTAAGGATAAGTACATATTTGTTTGCTTAGTCGCCAAGTCGTGTTTGACTCCTGTCACCCTATGGACTGCAGTCCGCCAGGCTCCCCTTCCATGAGATTTTCCTAGCAAGAATACTGGAGTGGGTCGTCATTTCTTACTCCAGGGGATATGGGTAGAAAAGTAGTTGATTTTTAAAATATTAACCTTGTTTATGGTAAGGATAAACACATATTTAGGTAATCTTGAATTTTTCTTGGTAATGTTTTATAGTTTTTATGGAAGAAGCTTTTATTATATAATATTTTAAATGCTAAAGGCAAATGATATTTTTAAAAATAGTCTCTTAAAATTCAATTTTCTGTTTCTTTTTGTTACTGGTATACATAAATATAATTACCTTTTATTATTATACCCTTATACCCTTATCAACTCATTTTTAATTGAGGAAAAAACTATATTTCTCAGCTTCCCTTGCAATGAATGTGAGTACATGTTAGCCAATGGACTCTGAATAGGCATTACATGTACCCTATAGATTGTACATTAAAAGACAGAAACATTCTCTCCATTTCCCTTCTCTTCTCACCAGCTGGTTGGAATGTAGATGCGATGGCAGGAGCTAAAGTTTTGATCTTAGTTCATGAGGTTGAGTAATTGCCTCTTTAGCATGTGACAGATAGAAGGGGTCTGGTCCCCTGGATTGAAAACAATAGAACATCAATCTGTGGTTGTTTAGCAGTGAGAGGGGGAAAAAAAAAAAAAAACCCTCTCACTTTGTCACTGTTGTCTTTTGATTTGGGACAGCAGCCCAGTCTTATCTTAATAAAGGAACTTGTTATTTTCAATTGCTACATGCCATACCATTATGATGTTTATTTGGATGTTGGCTTGTCTCTGGTTGTTCTTAGAGGATCTCTAATTTTCCACCTGTCACCAAGAAAGATGTTCTATGATCTCTGTATTGGCAGTTGGTCTCTTGGGGAGTCAATTCTGGGAGTCATTCCTGTGGGAACTCAACATACATCACTCCTCCAACTATTTCAACAGTTTCTCAGATATATAATTCTCACTATCAAATCACGTTCTGTTTAAAATGTTTAGGGTGATGTGGGTTATCTGCCTTTAAATGCTGATTGATCTGAGCATTTTGTACCAAAGGCTTGACTTTATTGTTTGCATTAGTTGTATTTGTATGAATTTTCTAAACATGTCATTCTGATTCTAATGAGCCAGTGTGCCAAATGTCACTTAAAAACCTTGCTTGCCAGATTTGATTTCAACCTCTATTGTAATTCTGCAGTCTGGTAAGTCAAACACTGTGTCTGATTTTGTGTGTGTGTGTGTGCCTATATCAGCCTCCTGCCTACAAGCAAAAAGAAATTTCTTTAGGGTCATAGCAGCAACATTCTGAATATCTGATCAAACCTTAAATAAAGAATTGAAAGTTCTGAGCCAATTAGTTCTTTTTATAACTCTCTGGCTATGAATTCCAATGTAGCCAACTCAGTCCGATATGGCCTGAATTTCTTAGGCATTTCACATTGTGTTCTGTAGACTACCACTTAGACTTCTACTGTTTTGCTTTCAGTGGACACTTTTTTTAGTTAACTATGGGTGGTATTTAAATGATAGCTGAGGGACGTTCCTGGTGGCTCAGATGGTAAAGAATCTGCCTGCAATGCAGAGACCTGGGTTCAATCCCTGGGTCAGGAAGATCCCCTAGAGAAGGAAATGGCCACCCACTCCAGTATTCTTGCCTGGGAAATCCCATGGACAGAGGAGCAGTCTACAGTCCATGGGGTCACAAAAGAGTTGGACACAACTGAGCAACTAACACTTTCACCTTCGTACCAGCTTATAATGATTAACGATTGTTTTATTTCCTAGTAAATGACTGGTAGTAGTGATAATTGTTACAGAATTCTCAAAAATGTGTTTTTGTATCTTAAATATTTTCCTTTGCATTTACAATTTGGTTCTTAGGAATTCTAAAACAAAGCACTACATTTGTATTCTCTTAATATATGTTTGCGTTTCTCATCAGCTTGATCCTTACTGAAATATTTATATCATAAGCAAAGTTAGAAATTACAGCATTATTAGCATTATCTTGGTTGTCAAGGTAAAATTAAGCTGGTTTTACTGTTTGAGCCCCGAAAGTATATGCTGGTTAAGTAAAAACCAAGAAAGATTGTGTGATAAGCTATTTTAATGGTTGAATGTAAGTGAAACAACACAAATTACATTTCTCTTGGAAGAAAAATATGGTTGTGTGAAATCAAATATGCTTTATGTCCCAGTGAACTTAATATGTTGGAAAATTTCAGCTTCATTTCAAATGTCAATTGGCTGTACCCTACTGATGTAGTAGTGGAGAGAGGTGCAGTTGAATTTTTCACTTTATCATTGTTCCAAGAACATGTCCTTTGTTCAGTTTAAGATTTTTGTTTCCAAATAAATTATTTCTATTCATTTGTGGAAATGATAATGGGAATTAGAATATCCAAGTGCTGTTATTAGTAGTATTCTTTTTCAAATTCTTGGTTGTGCTGGCTCCCCGTTGCTGCACTGGCTTTTCTCTAGCTGCCCTGCGTGGGCTTCTCATTGCAGTGGCCTCTCTTGTTGCGGAGCATGGCTTCTAGGACCCATAGGCGTCAGGGGTTGCGGCATGTGGACTCAGTAGTTGTGGCTCCTGAGCTCTAGAGCACGGGCTTAGTTGCACAATACCTCCGCATTTACCAGTGTTCCCAGTCCTAGTAACCACCATTCTGCTTCCTTTCTCTATAAATTTGATTACTCTAGGTACTTCATGTAAGTGGAATCATACAGTATTTTAAGATACTATTTTTGAAACTACGTTGCTCTGTATAGGAATCAAATAGTAAATTACTAGCACAAGTAACTATATCCTGATCACTTTTTCTATTGTATGATGATTAATATCCAATATTAGTTTCAGGTGTGCAACTGAAACTACTATAATTCAGTGCTCTTATACATGATGAAATGACTACCACCAAAAATGTAGTTAGCCTCTGTCACTATACACAGTTGTTAACAATATTGGTTATATTCCATATGCTGTGTGTTTCGTCTCTATCACATTCATTATAGCTGGAAGTTTGTATGTCTTAATCCTTTTTACCTCTTTTGTCCTATGACCCAACCCAAGTCCCCCTGGTTTTGTTTTCTGTGTCTGTGAGTCTGTTTCTGTTTTGTTTGTTCACTTATTTTGTTTTTTTGAAATTCCACATATAAGTGAAATCGTACAGTATTGGTTATTCTCTGTTTTACTTCTTTTACTTAATACCCTCTGCTGCTGCTAAGTCACTTCAGTCGTGCCCGACTCTATGCGACCCCATAGACGGCAGCCCACCAGGCTCCCCGTCCCTGGGATTTTCCAGGCAAGAGTACTGGAGTGGCTGCCATCCTCCGTCCCTGGGATTTTCCAGGCAAGAGTACTGGAGTGGGCTGCCATCGCCTTCTCCGTAATACCCTCTAGGTCTATCCATGTTGCTGCAAATGACCACATTTCAATTTTTTTATGGCTGAGTCATATTAACAATTTATTTGTCCATTTATCTATTGATAGGCACTTAGGTTGCATCCATATTTTGGCTATTGTAAAATAGTGCTGAAATAAATAAAGGAGTGCATATATCTTTTTGAATTAGTGTTTTTGTTTTCTTCATATAATCACATAGAAATTGAATTTCTGGCTTGTGTTATAGTTCTTTTTTTCTTTACTTTTCAGATATCTCCATACTATCTTCCATCATGTATGGAGCAGTTTGCATTTCCACCAATGATGACAAGGGTTCCCTTCTCCTCCATCCTTACCAACACTTGTTTCTTGCTTTTTGAAGATAGCCATTTTGATAGGTGTGAGGTGACATCCTGTGTTTTTAAATTGCATTTCCCTTATGGTTAATGATATTGAGCATCTTTTGGCCATCTGTATTCTTCTTTTGGGAAAATATCTATTCAGCTCCTCTGCTCATTTTTCAATAGGTATCTTTGTTTTGTTTGTAATATCGCGTTGTAAGACTTCTTTATATATTTTGGATATCAACACTTTATCCATTATACCATTTGCAAATACCTACTCCAATTCAGTAGGGGGCATTTTTTTTCTCTCTTTTCAGCACTTTAAATACATCCTGGTACTCTCTTGTAACTTATAAAGTTTCCACTAAAAAATAAGCTGATAGTGAAGATTTTCTCTTTTTTCCTGGTGTTCCAAGTTATGTGAAATAGGATAGGCTTCTCTGTATTTATTCTACTTAAGAGTCAATGAACTTTCAGAATCTAAGAATTGAAGTTCTACATAAATTCCGAAACATTCTAAGCTATTATGTCTTAGAATATTACATGTTCCTCATTCAACCTTTTCTGTCCTCTGGATCTCTGCTAAAACTTACATAGGATTTTCTCATCTTTTCTTTTCCTTAAAAAAATGTATTGCTTAGATATAGTGATATGTACAGGTTTCCAGTAGACAGTTGACCCTTGAACCACACAGGGGTCGGGGGCACCAACCTCCTGCACAGTTGAAAATCCTTGTACTAGTATCTCTGCCTCAAAAACAGAGGAATTAATAAATGATTCATCCAAGGGCAGAGGGCTGAAACAGTTTGGATAGAATCATCACCCAACCATGATTCTTTTGATTCCACATATTGTGATATCTAATTGAATACAAACTTTTCCCCAAATTTAATTTACAGATCTGTACAATGAAAATATAGGTACTATATTTTTGAAAAAAGCCACATAGAAGTGGACCCCAAGCAGTTCAGACCAGTTGTCAAGGGTCAACTACATAATTCAATGAATTTTAACAAATGCTTACATTATTGTTAACCAAACCACTTGGAAATACTGAAAATTTCCTTCACCCCAGAAATTTTCTTTGTTCTCTTTCTCAGTAATACTGTCCCCCATTCCTCCAAAAACAATCGAAGTTCTGAGGTATTTCTCCACATAGTAGATTTGCCTGTCATGAGCATCCATCCCATCAGTGGTGTGTTTGGCTTCTTTTGCTTACATAAGGTTTCTAAAATTTATCCATATTAGTGAGTGTGTCACTGATTTGCTTATTTTTTCTATGAATAGATGGATAAAATAGACAAATTGAATGAATAAATATGATATATTCTATTGTATGAATATGTCATATGGTGTTTATTCATTCTGTTGATAAACACATGGTTATTTCAACTTATTGGATATTGTGAATTAAACTGTTATGAAAATTTGTGTACACATCTATTTGTCAAAATGTGTTTTTTCCTTGTAAATATCTGAAACTGTGGATGCTTGGTCATTAGACAGATGTATGTTTTACTTTATGAAAAAACAACCAAACATTTTTCAAAATGATTTTATAACACCACCAGCAGTGTATGAGATTGCCAGCTGCTACTCATTCTAACATTTGTTTTGTCCGTCTTCTTAATTTTAGCACTTCAGGTGGGTGTGAAATGGTATCTCTTTGTAGTGTCAGTTTACTTTTCCCTCATGATTTTTAATTGTGCTTTTGGCCATCTGCATATATTCCTCTATGGAGTGCCTGTTTAAGTATTTTTTTTTCATTTTTTAAACATCTTAATATGCTTAATATTTGGAAAAGGCAATGGCACCCCACTCCAGTACTCTTGCTTGGAAAATCCCATGGATGGAGGAGCCTGGTAGGCTGCAGTCCATGGGGTCGCTAAGAGTCAGACATGACTAAGTGACTTCACTTTCACCTTTCACTTTCATGCATTGGAGAAGGAAATGGCAACCCACTCCGTTGTTCTTGCCTGGAGAATCCCAGGGACGGGGGAGCCTGGTGGGCTGCCATCTATGGGGTCGCACAGAGTCGGACATGACTGAAGCGACTTAGCAGCAGCAGCATGCTTAATATGAAGATATCGATATTAAGTTTAATATTGTTATAGATATTTAATATTAAGTTATAGAATTTTTTATATACTCAGGATATAAGTATCAGCATATATATATTGTAAAAGTTTTTTTTTCTAAATGAATGTCTTAGTTCTTTAATGGTATCTTAATGATGAGAAATGTCCAATTTATCAGTTTTTTTTCTTTCTAAGGAATCTTTCCTTATCCAAAGTCACAAAGTATTCTTCCATGTTTTCTCATTAGTTTTAGAGCTTTAACTTTTACACTTAGGTCTCTGACTTGTCACTATTATGTATGATGTTCCAACATCATTTGCTGAAATGATTTTTGTTTGCCTATTGATTTCCTGGAAGCTTTTATCAAAATTAATCACATAGGTATAGATCTAAAACTGGTACTTTGTTCTCTTTTGTTTATATATTTGTCTATTCAATATCCTGTATATTTTAATGTAAATGTGATTTGATTGTGATAACTTCATATCTGTCAGTTTGGGGAGAGTTGATGTGTGAATAGTACTGAGTTTTTCTACCCATGTGCATGTACATGTATATATCTCCAATTCTTTGAGTGTTCTTTAATTTCTCTCAGTACTACTTTGTAATTTAATTGTATAGATTTTAAGAAATGCTCAAAAAAGAAGCTCAAATTTTTAAATGTTTTCGTGCTATTTCTAGTGGCAGTGTTTTATTTTATGTTATTTTACAGAGACTTGTTGCAAATATCTAAAGCTATAATTGATTTTTGTATGCTAAATGTATATCTTCACAGAACTGATATATTAGTTCTAATAGTAGCCTTTTCATAAGTTTTTTTTTATGACTTTAAATCATGGAACATGTGATAAAAGACAGTGTTATTATTCTTCCCTTCCAAACTTCGAGCTTTTATTTATTTTCCTTGCTGATTAGAACATCCAGGACAATGCTGAGAGTAAGTGGTGGTCAGATACATTTTGCCTTGCTTCTGATTTTAGAGGGGAGCATTCTGTTGTCCATTAAATGTGATGTTAGCATTTTGCTCCTTTGAAGAAAAGCTATGACCAATATAGACAGCATATTAAAAAGCAGAGACATTACTTAGCCAACAAGGTCTGTCTAGTCAAAGCTGTGGTTTTTCCAATAGTCATGTATGGATGTGAGAGTTGGACTGTGAAGAAAGCTGAGCGCCGAAGAATTGATGCTTTTGAACTGTGGTGTTGGAGAAGACTCTTGAGAGTCCCTTGGACTGCAAGGAAATCCAACCAGTCCATCCTAAAGGAGACCAGTTCTGGGTGTTCATTGGAAGGACTGATGTTGAAGCTGAAGCTCCAATACTTTGGTCACCTGATGAGAAGATCTGACTCACTGGAAAAGACCCTGATGCTGGGAAAGACTGAAGATGGGAGAAGGGGGAAAACAGAAGATGAGATGGTTGGATGGCATCACTGACTCGATGGAAGTGAGTTTGAGTAGGCTCCGGGAGTTGGTAATGGACAGGGAAGCCTGGCGTACTGCAATTCATGGGGTCGCAAAGAGTCAGACATGACTGAGTAACTGAACTGATAACTGAATATTTTTAATGAACAGTTTTATCAGTTTAAAGATGTTTTATTTCTTTCCTCATCTTCTAAGAGATTTAATCATGACTGGATATCAAATTTTGTCAAATGCTCTTTTTGAATCTGTGAAGAAAATCATGCAGTATCTCTCCTTTAATATCTAACTGTATATAGTACCTTAACTGGTTTTCAAATCTTAAACAAGGCTTTGCATTCTTAGCATTAAACCCACTTGATTAGAATGTTTTATCCTACCTATATATTGCTAGATTTTAGGTATAATTTTTCTGAATATCTTTACTTTTATATTAGTGAAAAGCATTGTTCTGTAACTTTCATTTTTGATAATTTTTCTTATACTGACCCCTCATCTGTCATACTATATGTATCTGTATACTGACTTTGTATTTCATCTCAAAGAAATTTAAGTTACTTTTGTTTAAAAAATTGCTTTAAAAGCATATTTTAAATTATTTTTTTAAAAAACTCCCTGTCGCATAGTAGGAGCTCAGTAATTATTTCCTAAATCGATTAATTAGAAAGGCAATGGGAATTTCCACAGATATGGGTGTGCAGAATGTCAACCCTAAGGGTGCACAAGGCAGTCAACCAAGATTGGGTTCAGTTCAGTTCAGTTGCTCAGTCATGTCTGACTCTTTGCGACCCCATGAATCGCAGCACGCCAAGCCTCCCTGTCCATCACCAACTCCCAGAGTTCACCCAAACTCACGTCCATCGAGTCAGTGATGCCATCCAGCCATCTCATCCTCTGTTGTCCCCTTCTCCTCTTGCCCCCAATCCCTCCCAGCATCAGAGTCTTTTCCAATGAGTCAACTCTTCGCATGAGGTGGCCAAAGTACTGGAGTTTCAGCTTCAGCATCGTTCCTTCCAAAGAAATCCCAGGGCTGATCTCCTCTAGAATGGACTTGTTGCATCTTCTTGCAGTCCAAGGGACTCTCAAGAGTCTTCTCCAACACCACAGTTCAAAAGCATCAATTCTTCGGCACTCAGCCTTCTTCACAGTCCAACTCTCACATCCATACATAACTACTGGAAGAACCATAGCCTTGACTAGACAGACCTTTGTTGGCAAAGTAATATCTCTGCTTTTGAATATGCTATCTAGGTTGGTCATAACTTTTCTTCCAAGGAATAAGCGTCTTTTAATTTGATGGCTGCAGTCACCATCTGCAGTGATTTTGGAGCCCCCAAAAATAAAGTCTGACACTGTTTCCACTGTTTCCCCATCTATTTCCCCTGTT
>NW_011495023.1:3315475-3320144 GCF_000754665.1 Bison bison bison
CAGCAATCTTGATTCCAGCTTGTGCTTCTTCCAGCCCAGCGTTTCTCATGATGTACTCTGCATATAAGTTAAATAAGCAGGGTGACAATATTGGGTTAGGAGGCCTAATTTGCAATAACAATATCTCCAAGAAAATGTACAAGTGAACTGTTATTCATAGATTTGACTATTTAGAGGAATTTTATATCTCATTTATATACTCAAGTGGAAGAAAAATAGGTAAGTATAGGAAAATAATTATTAAGAATTTAACTATTATAAACGTATATGTAATTAAGTCAAGAACAGTATTTGTATAGTTACAATAATATGAACACTAAGTATGGATTTAACAAAAAATTACAACAGTTCATGAATATATGGTGGGGGGAGAGAAGTGTATGTGTTAGAGAAGGAAGTAGCATGACTTATATCCATACTCTTCGTAGGATGAAGACAAGAGTTTATACTGAAATTGAAAAATCAAGAATTAACATTATAAATGCCTTATTTAGACATATTGGAAGTTATTAGACAAAATAGATGAAAGTGAATGTATACAAAGTAAGACAATATAATGAATGTAGGATGAGACATGGGCTACTTGAAGTAGTCGTCAACTTTTAAAACTCCATTTATATGTGTGTGTGTATATATATATATATATAATTGAGATTATATATAATGACTATATAAGATTATTTTCATTTTTAATACAATCATTAGGTTGCTCAAGACTTGAATTACCAGTCAAATTATATATTTTTCATTGTGATTATAGTCTTCATCAATAAACTAAAGTAAGATCATTGATGATGATAAAAGGAATATTCTTGTGAATTAAAGTCCCCTAGCCAAATGATTATTCTCAAGTGGACTTTTAAAGATTAAAATTCTTAGAAAAGATGAGTTTACACTTTTGGGGGAGAAAAAAGCCAAGCCATTGCTGAAATTTATGTTCTTTCAGGAGACCACAGAAAGATAAAAGTTAACCTCAATTTTTTCCAGAAGACTTATTTCTTGCATTGCATGATATTCTAAATACACACCAAAAAAGAATGACAAGATAAACTGTAAGGGAAAACATCTCTATAAAAATTGTTAAAGAAAATGACTTCTAAGTTTCTCACACTTCAGTATATGGTATTCCTCGTGTGTGCTTGTGTTCAGTTGCTCAGTCATGTCTCACTCTTTGAGACTCCATGGACTGTAGCCCCTCCAGGCTCCTCTGTCCGTGGGATTCTCCAGGCAAGAATACTGGATTGGATTGTCGTTGCCACCTCCAGGAGATCTTGACCCAGGGATCAAATCCGTACCTCCTGCATCTCTGCATTTGCAGGTCAATTCCTTACCATGGTGCCACCTGGGTATTATTCCTCACTTTAAATGAATTGCCCTTGGATCTACAGGCAGGACATTATTCACAATGTTTTCTTAAAATTATGAATATCAATTAGCCTAGACGCTTCGGCAATTTTCACATAGTTTTGTGACTCTGATCCAGATGTCAGAGCGAATATATAGGTCAATATGGAAATTGAAAAATTGGAATTTTATTTTGATTAGATTTGCACTGAATATACAAGAACACAGGACTTCACTGGTGGCTCAGATGGTAAAGAATCTGCCTGCAATGCAGGAGAACAAGGTTTGATCCCCTGGAGAAGGGGATGGCTACCCACTTTAGTGTTCTTGCCTGGAGAATTCCATAGACAGAGAAGTCCATGAGGTTGCAAAGAGTCAGCACACACCTGAGTGACTAACACTTTCACTTCACTTTTCATAGTAGAACACACATTTATCAATTCAAAGCAGTTTCTGACTAGCTTATTTCTCCCTCGTGTTGGATGGTGCAAAAGCAATTGAACTGAATGAAATGCAGTTCTTTACTGATCAGTTAGCATAAATTATTGTTTGTACTGGAAATTGTTTGACAAGCTATTTGTGAAGGGGCTTTCATTTTGGCATCTTTATTGTCTTTCCAAAGAAAGTCCATTTAAATACATGCATGAGTTAGCTACTTTTTTTAAATGTTGTCAATGACTTAGACTGCATATATAAACACATACTACTGTTTCTTTTAGTGCTTTAGTTATTTAGATGGCATACATAATACAATAAAGTAGTGATACAGAAATCCATTCTCTTATAATACAGAGAACATTTTAATATACCGGAAATTATGCTGTATGATCTAGCTAGAATATATAGCTCAGATTTCAATGTATATTAACACTATTGCCAATTTCAGATAAATTAAAAATTTCAGTGTAATATTCTTCATGATAGGTGTTCACATTGAAGATTTGAAGATTGGGACCTCCTGGCAGTCCGGTGGTTAAGACTTTGCCTTCCAATGCAGGAGGTGTGAGTTCAGTCTCTGGTTGGGGAGCTAAGACCCCACATGCCTCATGGCCAAAAATCCAAAAACGTAAAACAGAAGCCATATTGTAACAAATTAATAAAGACTTTAAAAATGATCCACATTTAAAAAAAAAACAAAAAACAAAAAAACTTTAAAAAATTTGAAGATTGAGGCAAAGCCCAGTAGCAGAAATGGTAAAGGCTGATTTCTGTTTTCTGTTTGTTATCACAAACCTAGTTAGTATAGTTTCTGAAACACTAAGTATGTTTTTAGTGGAAATTACAAACTTTTCTTTAAAGTTGTAATGTATTTTTTAAGTGATTTGAGGAAGCATGTAAATAATATTTATATTGAAGTGTATACACACACATGATGAGATTTGCTGGTTAGATATATCACTCCAACAATTGTATGGAAAACAGGTTAAGATGAGCAATAAAGATGGTTATAGTCATCACAGTCTTCTCCTTTGAGGTAGAGATGGTATACTCAAAAGAGACCCCAATCTGGCTCTGCAGTAGTATCTTCCTGATACCAAAAGGTCACAGGCACATCTTCCCCTTGATCAATAACAGAGGAAGCCTTGGCTACCTTGGCACCATGGCAAACCTTCCAGGAATTTCTCAAGAATACATGGACTTGGTTTATTGAAGGCAGGGCCAGACTAATGTCCACTGGGTGGCAGCAGCCGTCCAGCCCCGAGAATTACTCTAAAAGACTTGCCTTGGACCAGTAATCAGCAACCAGTCTTTATTGCTTATTTTGTGTCTTGGGTATCAATGTCTTATTCTTTAAGGAAGACTTTAAGCTTATATAGAGGAGGCTATATATTGTACATTTCCTGCCAGACACCACAAGAATTGGCCCCCAATTTAAGATACATATTTTAAAGATGGTACTGAAGAACCTATTTGCAGGCAGCAATGGAGATGCAGACACAGAGAACAGACTTTTGGACACAGAGGGTGGGGGAGGGAGAGGGTGGGATAAATGGAGAGAGTAGTATGGAAACATATAAATTACCATATGTAAAATAGATAGCCAGTGGGAATTTGCTATTTGACTCAGGGAACTTAAACGCATGCTCTGTGACAACCTAGAGGGGTGGGATGGGGTGGTTTGAGAGAGAGGCAACATACATATGTGTATAACTGATTCATGTTGGTGTATGGCAGAAACCAACACAATATTGCAAAGTAATTATCCTTCAATTGAAAATAAAATTTTAAAAAGATACATATTTTAAAAGAATATCATTTATTATAGATGACTTCAAAATGAATCTTAACAATTTTAAAGATTATATTTTGCCTCAGTGTATTTGAAACATACAATCTAGTTCATCTGCATCCTTGTTAGGTTGTTCTGAAAACCATCGTAATATCCCACAACAGGTTGCTTTATTGTAATTATAATATTTGGATACTTTATTGACTAAGGTTTGAACATAGATAATAAGTGGTGAATTCTTATTATGTCCTGATGCAGGTGTATGTGATCTCTTTGTCCCAAACACATTCACTGAAAGGATGGACCTGGTATTGTCTCCTGAGATGTGTGTCTCCTTGATTCAAAGAATCCTATTAGGCTAAATGATCTCTATTGATATTTATGCCTCCAGTAATTATTGTTATTCTTGGTTCTTCATTACTCTTAATATTATTAGTCTTATGAGACCGAATGTAACCAGAAATGACTGTAGGCATAGATACACAGGAGTAGCTTTACATGTTTTATGTCCATTGTCAGTCCTCTGAATTGGTGCTTCCTTGGAAATTCAGCTGGACCAAAGGAGGCTGTCCCTGGTTAATTACACATTATACTTTGAAAAATGGGTGCTGTCTGGCAGGTGATAATGCTTTCTGGATTCTGCATTAAAGTTCACCATCACACTCTGAACCACAAATAGCAATGCTATATAGTGGGAAGAATATTGAACTTGAATTTTTTTTAATGAGTTTTAGCCCTTTGCCAGCTCACAGTTAAAAATAGAGCCTTAAATAAGTCCCTTCACCTCTCTGTGTCAGCTTCCTAACATGTTAAGTGTCAAATGAAAGAGACTAACTAATTGAAACCTAACTAGTCTCACTGCCTCTAGTCACTGCCAATTTCAGGTCATTGTTCAATTTAAAAAGATTAAACCTTCTAGAACCATACTCTGATCACATTGCTTCTCTGCCGAGAATTACTCAATGGCTTTCCTAAGCTAAAAGATAAAATTCAGACTTCTTAGACGGGTATTCCACTTTGGTTCTATTCAGCATGTTTCTTGAGTGGATATTATATATGAAGATGTTCTAGGCTCTAGTGATGCCAAGATAAATG
>NW_011495023.1:3320260-3323842 GCF_000754665.1 Bison bison bison
CCCACTCCACACACAAATTACCATTTCACAGGTTCCCCCCAGAGATTTGGGCAGGAACATTATGATGAGTCATTGTTTATACTACCACACCCATCTTTATCTTTATCATTTTTCCTAAAGAATGAGGGATCTTGTAAAGTGGGATAAGTTTGATCTAATGGAACTGTAGATTTTCTTTGGATAGAGATATACTTAAAACTAGGAAGAGCATGATTAAGGACTCAGGAACATAAAGATCCATGTGAGTGTTTATTATTCGTTTATTTACTGACCACATCTTGCAGCATGCGAGATCTTAGTTCCCAGACCAGGGATCAAACCTGCACCCCTGCAGTGGTAGCAGAGTCTTATTTGCGGAACTGCCAGGAAAGTCTCGGTACGTGTGTGTTTAGAAGGATGAACAGATACCTGGTTTGAATGAAAGGGAGATGATGTAATAATGAAAATTTGAGATAATGATTTATAAAGTTGGTCTGGATATGGCATGTGAATGTCTTTGAATGATGTGCTCAGAAGTTTAGACTCAATTCCATTAAATTCAGAGGAAGTGTTCTGACCATGAAGCAGACAGATGAGAATCCCCTATGATCATATCTGTACTAAAGTCCATATATGAATTTCAGAGTAGGAGGACATACATTTGAGTTCTGACCCCGTTTTGACTAATTTACTCTCTACATGATTGTTCTTAAGGCTTGATGCAAAACAAGTATAATCTTATATACATGTGTGTATAGAACTAAAGAACCTCTTGATGAAAGTGAAAGAGGAGAGTGAAAAAGTTGGCTTAAAGCTCAACATTCAGAAAACTAAGATCATAGCATCTGGTCCCATCACTTCATGGAAAATAGATGGAGAAACAGTGAAAACAGTGGCAGACTTTATTTTGGGGGCTCCAAAGTCACTGCAGATGGTGACTCCGGCCATGAAATTAAAAGACACTTACTCCTTGGAAGAAGAGTTATGACCAACCTAGACAGCATATTCAAAAGCAGAGACATTACTTTGCCAACAAAAGTTCATCTAGTCAAGGCTATGGTTTTTCCAGTGGTCATGTATGGGTGTGAGACTTGGACTGTGAAGAAAACTGAGCGCTGAAGAATTGATGCTTTTGAACTGTGGTGTTGGAGAAGACTCTTGCAAGTCCCTTGGACTGCAAGGAGATCCAACCAGTCCATCCTAAAGGAAATCAGTTCTGAATGTTCATTGGAAATACTGGTGTTGAAGCTGAAACTCCAGTACTTTGGCCACCTCTTGTGAAGAGCTGACTCATTTGAAAAGACCCTGATGCTGGGGAAGATTGAAGGTGGGAGGAGAAAGGGACGACAGAGGATAAGATGGTTAGATGGCATCACCGACTCAATGGACATGAGTTTGAGTAAGCTCCAGGAGCTGATGATGGATAGGGAGGCCTGGCGTGCTGCAGTCCATGGGGTCACAAAGAGTCGGACACGACTGAGCGACTGAACTTAACTGAACTGATACGTACATGTATATATATGTTTCTATAGGTACATACACATATGAAAGTGCTTTGTAAATTATCAATGTTATAATAATATTAGTTTGGATCTCAAAGTTGATTTATTTCTTATCCACAAGCATGCTGTGAATTGTACTTATTATTATTCATACCACTTGTTGATTGCTGGAAAGACATTTTCCATTCTCAGTGATTCTTCCATGAATTCTACTCTTCTTTTTATGGTAGTTAAGTACTCAACTCCTCTCTGGAGTCATCAGCGGTGACCCCAGTGTTACATCTGCTGATATCACTCATCTTTCTTAGACTTCACTTACGCCATTCAGTTCTCCCATCATATACTGAATTATATTCTCAGCTAACCTCTAGTATAAATGTATGCATTGTTGTTATTTATAAACTCTGTTAGGACAGAGATGTAGTCTTGGCTTCTTATTTCTTAGTTTTTCCATTTGGCCTAGGATTTTATGTAATGAGTTATAATGAAAAAGAACACAAACCACAGTGTCAGATCCATTTGGGTATAAATCCCAGCTCTGCCATATACCAATGTGAATTTGCACTAGTTAATTAATATTGATGTAAAATCAAGATAATTATTTTTCAATGTAGTGAGAATTAGAGATAATATGTATAAAATGCCCAGCGTTGGTTGACATTCAATTAATTTTAGTTATGATAATGATGTGAAAATGAGAGTCCCTCAGCTGTCTATGACCCTTGCAACCCCATGGACTGTAGCCCACTAGGATCCTCTGTCCATGGGATTTCCCAGGCAAGAATACTAGAGTGGGTTGCCATTTCCTTCTCCAGGGATCTTCCCAACCCAGGAATAAAACCCAGGTCTGCTGCCTCAGAGACAGATTCTTTACCATCTGAGCTATCAGGGAAGCTACGATAATGAAAATGATGACTATTAAACAGTGTTTTTATTTTTTTAACCAAGCATGTGTTCACCTAAATTTGGTTTTATATAGTTATTTACATAGTGATCCATGTTTTCCAAAGCTTCTTATGATCATTTATTTATATTTCGGAAAAACTGTGAAAGTGAAGTCATTTTTAACAACAGTTTTAGTAATGGAAAATTTTTGTACAGGAAGGTTAAAAGAAGTGATTGAGACCAGACTTTGAAGGTCTATGAATGGATCTTCGCGTGGTGAATTTGCCTGCTATGCTTAGTTAACTATTAGCAGTTAGCCTTCTTCCACCAAAACTGTAATTCATATTCCTAAAACTATCGGACATTTGCATATTTTCATCAAAAATTTTTGGTGCCTTGATTTTGTAGCAGACAATCTGAAAAAAAGAAAACTAGACTTTTTCTCCTGTTGATTTCTTTGTGTGTACATTATTTTCCCTTGTATTTTTCAAGTACTTTTGGAGGAAGTGGTTTGTTTACCTTTGATTACCTTCATTACTTAAATTCTTTCAGCTTTCATTCCACTTCTCATCTTGTCTCACTCAGTGCATGACTCTTCTCCCTTCTCTTTTTAAATACATCGTGGGTGTGGTTCCATATGTCAGTAAATTTCAAGGAAAATTCAGCATTATCCTTCTCCAGAGAGAGCACTTAAATACAGCAGATAGTTAATATTTGCCAATGTGTGCTTTAGTGTGATAATGTCTTGCTGGATGTATAGGTGTTGAAACCACTTATACCTCCTCCAGCTCAATTTTCTCATCTATACAAAGGAATCCTGGTCTCTAATCCCCCTAGGAATTGAGATGAGGACAGTATAATATATGTTCAGTTCAGTTCAGTCTCTCAGTCGTGTCCGACTCTTTGCGACCCCATGAATCACAGCACGCCAGGCCTCCCTGTCCATCACCAACTCCCAGAGTTCACCCAAACTCACGTCCATCGAGTCAGTGATGCCATCCAGCCATCTCATCCTCTGGCATCCCCTTCTCCTCCTGCCCCCAATCCCTCCCAGCATCAGAGTCTTTTCCAGTGAGTCAACTCTTCGCATGAAGTGGCCAAAGTACTGGAGTTTCAGCTTTAGCATCATTCCTTCCAAAGAACACCCAGGACTGATCTCCTTTAGAATGGACCGGTTGGATCTCCTTGCAGTCCAAGGGACTCTCAAGAGTCTTCT
>NW_011495023.1:3323942-3339742 GCF_000754665.1 Bison bison bison
GTCTTCTCCAACACCACAGTTCAAAAGCATCAATTCTTCGGTGCTCAGCTTTCTTCACAGTCCAAATTTCACATCCATACATGACTATTGGAAAAACCATAGCCTTGACTAGACGGACCTTTGTTAGCAAAGTAATGTCTCTGCTTTATAATATGCTATCTAGGTTGGTCATAGCTTTCCTTCCAAGGAGTAAGCATCTTTTAATTTCATGGCTGCAATCACCATCTGCAGTGATTTCGGAGCCCAAAAAAATAAAGTCAGCCACTGTTTCCACTGTTTCTCCATCTATTTCCCATGAAGTGATGGGACCAGAGGCCATGATCTTAGTTTTCTGAATGTTAATGTTATATAAAAATATGGTATTTCTATTATTATCTATTATGATACTAATCTATCTTTTTCTTGCAAATAATAATAGAAGTTTATTTTGTCTCAAATTTTCCTCCTCCCCTGACTTGAATAAATGGTTAAATCATTCAGGCAGTGTTTCATACCAAAAACCTAAAAGTGTTCTTGACTTTTCCCATACTGATTATTTACCTTTGAATCTAGCAAAAATTTCTGTGGCCCTATTGTCTTTAACATATTTCCCAATTTCAGCCACTTTTCACCATCAACTCAGCTACTCTTCTAATGACAATGTTGACAGCTCATAGTGGTTGAGTATTCACTATGTTCCAGGCATTGCTTACTTAATACTCATACCTGTCAGTCTGAACCTACTTCATCCCTAAACATAATAGCCTCCTAGTGGGTCTCTTTTTATGTATTCATGCTACTTTTTCCATGTGCCAATCAAGAATTTTTTTTTTTAGTTTGTTTCTGGGTGGTATTCAGCTCAGTTCAGTTCAGTCACTCAGTCGTGTCTGACTCTCTGCGACCCCATGGACTGCAGCACAGTTGGCCTGCCTATCCATTACCAACTCCCAGAGTTTACCCAAATTCATGTCCGCTGAGTTGGTGATGCCATCCAACCATCTCATCCTCTGTTGTCCCCTTCTCCTCCTGCCCTCAATCTTTCCCAGCATCAGGGTCTTTTCAAATGAGTCAGCTCTTTGCATTAGGTGGCCAAAGTACTGAGTTTCAGCTTCAACATCAGTCCTTCCAACGAACATTCAGAACTGATTTCCTTTAGGATGGACTGGTTGGATCTCCTTGCAGTCCAAGGGACTCTCAGGAATTTTCTCCAACACCACAGTTCAAAAGCATCAATTCTTCAGCACTTGGCTTTCTTTATAGTCCAACTCTCACATCCATTCATGACTACTGGAAAAACCATAGCCTTGACTAGATGGACCTTTGTTGGCAAAGTAATGTATCTGATTTTTAATATGCTGTCTAAGTTGGTCACAACTCTTCTTCCAAGGAGTAAGTATCTTTTAATTTCATGGCCGCAGTCACCATCTGCAGTGACTTGGGAGCCCCCCAAAATAAAGTCTGCCACTGTTTCCACTGTTTCTCCATCTATTTTCCATGAAGTGATGGGACCAGATGCCATGATCTTAGTTTTCTGAATATTGAGCTTTAAGCCAACTTTCTCACTCTCCTCTTTTACTTTCATCAAGAGGTTCTTCAGTTCTTCTTTACTTTCTACCATAATGGTGGTGTCATCTGCATATCTGAGGTTATTGGTATTTCTCCTGGCAATCTTGATTCCAGATTGTGCTTCTAAGTTTGTAACTAGATTCATTGTATTAGGCTCTCTTTATCTTTTGATTCCATCTGTTTACCCATTTGGTCACTGCAGTCTTACTGAAGAGAAAGTATTAAAATACCAATAACATGTACCTTATATACAATGAAATATTAGTCGTAAAAAGAAATCAAGTTGAGTCAGTGGTGGTGAGGTGGATGAACCTAGAGCCTGTTATACAGAGTGAAGTAAGAAAGAGAAAAACAAATATTGTACATTAATGCATATATGTGGACTCTAGAAAAATGGTACCGATGAACCTATTGCAAGGGTGGAATGGAGACACAGATGTAGAGAACAGACTTGCGGACACAGCAGAGGAAGGAGAGGACGGGACGAATTGAGAAAGTAGCACCGATCGTGTGTAAAATTGTACTTTAGCCTTCTTATCCTTAGTTACCACATTTGAAAATGGAGGGAATGTTTCTTATAATGTTGTCATGAGGATTAGAGATGGTATTCATAAAATGTCTAGCACAAAGCAAACCATATAGGAGGTGATTGATAAATAACTAATTTTGCCATTTACTCTAAAATTGCTATTCACTCATTTTAACTATATTTTAATATATTTGCATGCTCATATATTTAATACTGTCATATGTATATATACAAAATTATACAAGCACACACACATACATATATATATATATAATATTGGTGACTTATGCAACACATATGTAACATACATACACACAGACATACATACAAAAGTACTGAAAACTAGTTTCACCCTAGGTAGACAATACGTATTTTAAGGAAAGGGACACTGTATTTTAATCTTGTTTTAAAAGGATTTTGCACTCAACTCACTGTGAATGATATATACTAAGTCAAAAATACATAAACTAAAGCAAATTCAAACATGGTTTGGTTTATCCCAGTTAATTTTAGACATAATACACTGCACAAATGGGAGCAGCATTTAGCCACACAAATCCTGTGGATTTGCTTTGCTTCCTATTAATAGAATTTAGCTTAAATGGTCTGTTGTATATTTCCCTTTGAATTAGATAATTGCCTCAGTTTCATTACATAGAATTTTTGTTAACCAGGTCAATAGGGTTTACAAATGGAAACTGCTTTGTTATAGAATCAAATTATATAAAGGTAGTATTAAATTGGGATTGTGACTATAATAAATTCTGCCTTATAAATAAGTAATTACTTATAAATAAGTAATAAGTAAATCTTTGCTTAAGGTATTGAAAATGTATATTTTGAACAAACTGGATAGCTACTGTCACTATCCAAAACAAAAGGAGAAAAACCTGGAAGTAATTGACATTTTCATCACAGCAAAATAGGTCTGAGGTGACTGACTCTGTATAATTTTCTCAGTCTTGGTATCTCAGATTTCATCAGTTCAAACACAGTCCCGTGCCTGTTATCCTTGTCCAACAACCAGGATAGCAAGTCATTTTCCACTCAGCCATCTTCTAGGAGGGCTTCCCTGGTGGCTCAGTGGTAAAGAATCCACCTGCCAAGCAGGAGATGTGGGTTTGATCCCTGGGTCAGGAAGATCCCCTGGAGAAAATGGGAATCCACTCCAATATCCTTGCCTGGGAAATCCCATGAACAGAGTAGCCTGGTGGGCTACAGTTCATGGGGTCGCAAGGAGTCGGACACGACTTAGCAACTGAGCATGCACTATCTTCTTGAAGCTCTCAGTCATCACTGTGCTCTCCTCTGTTTTACTCAGTTCATTCATTCATTCACTCATTCAGTTTTTTGTTCAGCCAGCAAACGTATAGTGAGCACTTTTAAGGTGTGTCGATTTCAGTCCCCTGTGGACCCTTCTGACTAGCGGTGGAAAGAGTCACATGCCGATAACCATGCAGACACATATAACACAGAGTTCTGAAAAGTCCGTTGAAGAAAAGCTGCCTGGTGTGATAAGAGGTTATAATAGAAGGATTTGACCATTCATGGCTTCTTGCAGGAAGTAGAGATTGAGCTTCAATCTGCAAGATTTTCAAAGGGAGAGTTGTTGAGGCAGGTAGGTGGTCCAGCTTGTGTAAGTGTCTGTGGTTGGAGGGGCTGGATGAAGGCCAGTAGGTTCATGGTGGGAAGTTGAGGGGAAGAGCATGATCAGAGAGGAGGCGGGAAAGGTGAGCAGCGAACAGACCTTGAGTTGATTCTCTGTCACCTTAGCAAACTTGGCCTTTCCCCTGACTATGGTAGAGCATTTCATTCCTTACAACTCCTTTTTTAAACGGAAATTGGATTCCCTTAATTTCAACATTTCTTCCATAGCCATATGGAGTAGAGTGTGTTCAGTCTCCCACTTCCCCATAAACCATGGTGTCCAGAAAATTGTCAACATTCTTGCCACTCATTCCAGGCTAATACTCTTCAGAGGAACTGCAGTCTGTTTGGGATTTCCCAATTATAATATAACTTTACAACTATAGCCCTTTCTTTAACCTGGGATGAGGCCCTGGTGTGTTCAGGCCTTTGTTCTCACCAATTTCTTTTTAAAATAAAGCAAACTTTCATTTCATTACACGCACACAGTATTACCAAAAAGGAGCAGAAATTAAAATTTTTCTTTTGACTTTAGTCTTTGTTTCTATTTCCAGAGGAATTGTTCACTGCGTATGTATCTTTCCAGAGACAGTCAATAAATACACCAGCACACATGGATGTGTGCCTGTGTATATATTCCTCTTTTTCACTCTAAAAATCTTATTGTTCATTTGCAGCCAAAGTAAATTTCAGGTGCATCAAAGGTTTGAAATCTTTTTAAAAATGAAATCATATAGTAATCATACAGTCCTGGAAAACATATGGAAGGCTTTTATTTAGTATGGGATTGTCAAAAGCCATAAAAGGAAGGAAGGAAAAATTTGACTGCATAGAAGTACAAAATACAATTTTCCTAAAGTGATTTCGAGCTTGAGATTTAACCGTAGGTCAGACTTGTAGCTCTAGCTTCGTCTTATGGCAACAGCTCCATTTGCAATGTCTTAGATAAAAATAATTCTCCTTAAATACTTGGAGCCTCTACTAGGTACGCTGAAGGACAATAAAGAATTGTTTTACATTTCTTGACAGCAAAAATAAGACTTCAGAAAACAGAGATGCTTAGTGATCTAACTCATTACTTTGTGTTACTAAGTATGATACCCTCAAAATCAAGATATATAAATCGTTCACCACCAAGACATTAGAAATGTTCTCCAAGTCAGAATTATTAAAAAACATGTATCTTTACAGGTTCCTTTGTAATTATTTAAGTGTTCTTCTAAGAGAGTTAGAGTTAATTGAAGGTGAGCATGTAATGTTAACGTAATATTTCTCAAATGTTCAGTATTAAAATTGAGTAAGAGGTGAGGCATGAACTGTTCTTTCTGACAGTGTATTTTGAATGAACATGAGTGGTAACTGTGTTAGTGTAAATTTCATCGTTCTGATCAACACTGTTAGAAAGTGCTCTTTGAATATTTGGATTGCTACTATTTGGAATGAAGAAGTGGGAGCCTGCAGGCAAAATATTTTTATATTTTGTCCAGCTGGCAGTTTGTTCCCAGTTGAGGGCTGAGTGAGCCTTTGGCTAGTAAGCCTTGCCCAGGAAGCACAGAAGTACAGAACGCTGCTCTTCTCAGCGAGGGCCTCAGCAGTACTGCAGTCACAGCCAGTTGGAACCACGTTAGGTCTTTCTCCTTAAAACCTGGAGGCCTTTTTTCCGCCTAGACTTCGCTCCATGTTGCTCCTTATTTCTTATTGCAAATCACAGTCCCTCTACTTTTGTTGTTGTCTTCCGTTTGTCAATTCTTTAAAGCCACCACTATCTATTTTATGGAACTTTTTCCCACATATTATCTCCTTCATGCTAATAACATTAAAGTAGATCCCACAAACCTTGATATTTTCAAGTTTTTGCTGAAAATTACTAAAGGGAAATATCAAGAGGCATAAAAATAACCAATAGGAAGGCCTTTGAAATCTTTTAGCATCTCCCAAAGCAAATGGTCTGCCATGTTTTACCTACTGCAAAGACAACCAGAAGGGTTTTATTTTCTAGCCTCATATCACCCAGAAGGTTTGGTGGCTCCACTGAACTCTCTTGCCATGTAAACAGAATTGCAAAGTGAGATAAAGAAAGGCATCTCCTGACATTCAGGACCTGGTCTGGAACTGTCAGCTAGGCCTTGAGGTTGTTATGAGCTGATGCTTCTCCTGTTTATAGTGTAAACAGTTTCAGAGAGCATAAACATCAGGCATAGATTTTCCCCAGGTTTGTAGTTGCTTATGGCTGGAGAATAATTTTGTACCTTCTTACTCTTTCTTATACGTGTGGTAAGAGCCAAAGTCCTCTTATTACTTATTTTGATGTTGAAATTATTTCTGATTGACCAGTAATTCAGACTTTCATCATAATGATGTAATTTTTTTGAGCACTTTTAAAATTTTTGGCACACACAAAAAATTCCCAGGCTCATCTTGAACCTTCTTTTCCTTAGCCCCAAATAGACCGTTTTCCCAAGAAGACCTAGTTCCTTGTAATGGGGAATAGTATTTAAATATTGTAGCATTTGGGACAGAGAAGTGACATTCAATTTATATAAAATATCTCCATGGTTTTTCTAGGTAAGTATTTTTATTGAAGTATAGTTGATTTATACTGTGTTAATTTTCTGCTGTAAAGTGATTTATATATATATATGTGTGTATATATATACATTGCATTCTTTTTAATATTCTTTTCCATTATGGTTTATCATAGGATATTGAATACAGTTCCCTGCGTTATACAGTAGGACTTTGTTGTTTATCCCTTCCATATATAACAGCTTACGTCACCATCATTCTTTATTGCTTAATGGGAAGTGGTAGGGTACGGAGATCAGGAAGGAAAGTGTTGTAATAAAATCACACACTGAAAATGATAGTGGCTTGACCCAAAAGTAGTAGTAACATCACCTCTCGTAACAGAGTAGGATTGAAAATTGACAGAATTCACTGAAAGATTATATATGAGTTATGAGATAAAATATTATATATTATTGCAACAGTATTATATATGGATATATTATGATTATTTAGAGAATGAGAAAAGGAAACTGGGGAGAGTGTTATGCAGGTTAGGGGATAGGACCTGGATGAAGATTGCTGTGCACAGGTAGGGGCTGATATATTTGGGATCTTCTACCAACAGGGGGAGCACCTGGGCTTTCTTAGAAAACCTCATTTTGTGAGTAATGCAAGCCTGGTGTGTGGTGTGGTGTTATCAGTCTTAATATCTGAACCAAATTTTGAACAGCAGTCTACCTTGAAACTGAGGATAGTCCCAAGCTCTAGGGGTTGTAATAATAATATATGTAATATTTTATCTCATAAATCATATGTAATCATTCAGTGAATTCTGTCAATTGTTAGTCCTATAATTAGAATATATCTTATCACCTCTAAGACTGATGACACCACATACATACCAAGAAGGTTTGAAAATTTCTTGGGTGTAGAACACATGAGGAAAGGCTGTCAGTCATTAAGTCATACGTTGAAAAGTGGAGTCAGACTTCCAATACAGAGCTCCTTACAAGACTTTTTTCTCTCCAAGAAACTGGAGTTATAGAGTTGCCATTAACACAGATGGAGAAGACTGTTTAGTGAGTAAGTTTGAAGGGGAAGAATCGGATTTTGAACGTAAGCATATTAAGTTTCAGAGTCTCTGACGTTTACATGGGAGGTTTTTAAATTTTATAACTTGTTCTTCCTGACAAAATTAAGGGCTTCTCTACTGCTCAGATGGTAAAGAATCTGCCTGCAATGTGGAAGACCTAGGTTTGATCCCTGGGTTGGGAAGTTCCTTGGAGGAGGGCATGGCAACCCACTCCAGTGTTCTTGCCTGGAAAATCCCCATGAATGAAGGATCCTGGCAGACTACAGTCCATTGGGTTACAAAGAGTCAGAAACAACTGAGCGACTAAGCATAGCACAGCACACAAAATTAAACTGCCTATCAGGAGGGTCACTGCCTCATTTAAACAGTATTTTTTCCTGTAAAAATGAGCATAATATCATTAGATCCTTAATATCAAATCATTTAAAGATATATACACTTCTAGGTAGCTGATTTCTTTGGACAAAACAATAGGCATGGAAAATAATTTAGAAATAAGTAAATAATATTAGTTGATAACTTCCCTTGAATTTACCAAAAAAAGTTGCTTATTGTTTTATGGATAAGAGTACATTATAGCAGTGAAATTTTCTTTATTAACCTAGAGAGTTTTCTGTTCAAAATTAATCTTGTGTTATATTTGAGTTATTGTATTTTAAATTATGCAGGTATTTATGTTTTATAAATGTAAAACAGTGATTCACATTGTGGCTATCTTAAAATATTAGCTATATTGATTGTATAATATTTTGCCTTATGTTTCCACTTAGAGACATGTCCAAATTATTTTCTTGTGTGTTTGATTTTTTTTTTTTTTACAAATAAAATATTTTTATTTTTTAATTTAAATTTATTTATTTTAATTAGAGGCTAATTACTTTACAATATTGGTTTTTCCATACATCAACATGAATCCACCACGGGTGTACACGTGTTCCCCATCCTGAACCCCTCTCCTACCTCCCTCCCATACCATCCCTCTGGGTCATCCCAGCGCACCAGCCCTAAGCTTCCTGTATCCTGCATCGAACCTGGACTGGCGATTCATTTCTTATATGATATTATACATGTTTCAATGCCATTCTCCCAAATCATCCCCCACCCCTTCTCCCACAGAGTCCAAAAGACTGTTCTATACATCTGTGTCTCTTTTGCTATCTCACATACAGGGTTATCGTTACCATCTTTCTAAATTCCATATATATGCATTAGTATACTGTGTTGGTGTTTTTCTTTCTGGCTTCGCTCTGTATAATCGGCTCCAGTTTCATCCACCTCATTAGAACTGATTCAAATGTATTCTTTTTAATGGCTGAGTAATACTCCATTGCGTATATGTACCACAGCTTTCTTATCCATTCATCTGCTGATGGACATCTAGGTTGCTTCCACGTCCTGGCTATTATAAACAGTGCTGCGATGAACATTGGGGTACACGTGTCTCTTTCAATTCTGGTTTCCTCGGTGTGTATGCCCAGCAGTGGGATTGCTGGATCATAAGGCAGTTCTATTTCCAGTTTTTTAAGGAATCTCCACACTGTTCTCCATAGTGGCTGTACTAGTTTGCGTTCCCACCAACAGTGTAAGAGGGTTCCCTTTTCTCCACACCCTCTCCAGCATTTATTACTTGTAGACTTTTGGATCGCAGCCATTCTGACTGGCGTGAAATGGTACCTTATAGTGGTTTTGATTTGCATTTCTCTGATAATGAGTGATGTTGAGTATCTTTGCATGTGTTTGTTAGCCATCTATATGTCTTCTTTGGAGAAATGTCTATTTAGTTCTTTGGCCCATTTTTTGATTGGGTCGTTTATTTTTCTGGAATTGAGCTGCAGGAGTTGCTTGTATATTTTTGAGATTAGTTGTTTGTCAGTTGCTTCATTTGCTATTATTTTCTCCCATTCTGAAGGCTGTCTTTTCACCTTGCTTATGGTTTCTTTTGTTGTGCAGAAGCTTTTAATTTTAATTAGATCCCATGGATTAAAGATCTAAACATAAGACCAGAAACTATAAAACTCCTAGAGGAGAACATGGATAAAACACTCTCCAACATAAATCACAGCAGGATCCTCTATGACCCACCTCCCAGAATATTGGAAATAAAAGCAAAAATAAACAAATGGGATCTAATTAAAATTAAAAGCTTCTCGTGTGTTTTAAAAGAATTAGATTTTAGCTTGACCCAGTTGCTTTGGAGAAAAATATCTTCAAAACCAGTAAATTTGCTTTTATTCCCCAAATTGAAATTGACAGAATCAATACAAATGTCAATTATATAAAATCAAATGATCTAGTAATTTCTCAGGTTCTCAACAGATCCATGAGAAATAATGCATCTGGTAGTCAACACTGGTGTTTCATCCCTCGGTGATCTTGTGTCTTACAATAGTAGACCTACCACTGTCCTTCAAGTCAATGGACTTAAAAAATAATTCTGAAGACAACAGACCTGGGTCCAAATTGCATTGCTCCTCTTGAAAATTCAGCAAGTCATTTAACATCTATAATCCTCAGTTTTCTCATCTATAAATGAGAGGGTTAATGTAAATGATCTCCATTTCTGTGTAGCTCAAAAATGCTTTAATGTTACAATTCTCAGTCAAGCTCTGTAATTGAAACAGCAAAGGTCTTTTGTCTTACCCTCCAATCTGCCAGCTGAACTGGGCACCTAAATGAAAATAGTTTAATCTTACACTGCAAGAAAGGAAAATGTTAGCAATTAACCTAGAAGACAAGAAAGTTTTGTTAGAGACAGAATGCAGAGTTGAAATTTGTTTCAAAGGCATTGCAAATGTAAAGGCCATTCAATTAGGCAATCTTGAACGTGCAGTTCAAGAAGAGCTTAGCACACGAAGTGGCTGGGAATTCTCAGAACACCAGTTCTTCCCCACCGATGTCTACATGGCCTTCCATTCCTCTCCTGCCACTTCTTTCCTCTTAGCCATCTGTTTTCTAAAATGTGAGACTGATCCAGAACTTAAAAGCTTTTCTATGAGATTCTATCAAAAGCAATTTCCAATTCTCAGAACACCTTCCATGAAATGTCTGAATCACCTTCTTCCTCTAATCCACACCAGTCCTCAACCTCCAGCCACTCTCTCAGGCCATGGAAACTCCCATCTAAAAATGAAGTAGGAAGTGGTATTACCAGCTCCCCTAACTGGCCAACTGAGGAGGAAGGAAAACAAAAATTCAGGTACTATAGAGTCACAAAGCAAATGGGAAATTGACGTCACCACATCAGAACCTTTCCTACTTAAATATTGTCAACCACGGTGGTTATGTTCTATTGAAATATCGGAGCAGGATATTTATAACTTGACTGTGCCTATTGAACGGGTTTATTATTTCCAAAACACTTTAACTCATTCATTTGACTAATATTTACTGATTGCCTGTGAAGGTTCAAGCACTACTCTAGTGACAGAAACCGGAGGTCCCCAACCTTTTTGGCACAAGGGAACAGTTTTGTGAAAGATAATTTTTTCTGTGATGTGAGGGTGGGGGTATAGTTTCCTGATAATTCAAGCCATTACATTTATTGTACACATTATTTCTATTCTTATTACATCAGCTCCACCTCAGATCATCAGGCATTAGATCCCAGAGATTGAGGATCCCCAGTATAAACAAGTCTCTCTAATTAGTTTAACTTTTTACTATTATTTTTTTCTCTTTTTTGATCAGTAGACTAAAACTCATCAAATATAGGAATGATCCAAGTCACATAAGTGATGAGTTATCAGCATCAGTTCAAACTCAGACATTTAAAATCATCATGCTTTGTCTTAAAGTTTATAGAAAAGTCTTTATGGGCCACACTGCTTTGTAGGAAAATTGCACCTTAAATTCCAAACAACTATGAAATAAATAAGCATTTTGGAGGAAAAAAATCTGTTGGAAGGTTAAATATTAGTTGTATATTCATGCCCCTGCTTCTGAGGAAGTATGATATGTTTGGCTTCTGATAAATAATGGAGTGCGTGGATACTGATGTACCTTCAAATACCCCATGTTACATAAGTTCTTACTACCCTGAAGATCTTGTTTCAGGATTAAAAATAGAAAGCCTCTCTTTGGTTTTCAGATCTAATTTATCTCTTTGAGGATAGCTCACAGGACATGCTGCATTTGAGGACGATTGGAGTACACTCCTAGATCAATAAAATGATTGATTGTTTTCATTTTGAATGATGCTTTTGAATAAGCTATAGACCAGAACCCTGGAGAGATTAGGGGAGAGAGAGGCAGGGGTCAGATACCCCAAACTCCTAAGAACATTATGTTTCTTTACATATTAAAGGGAATCTACTCTTCCTACTTTTTAACCTCATAAACGTGGCGGGAGTGTTTCCTCATCCTTTTTGTTTGTTTGTTTTTTAGGTTACTGTCCACTTGGCTATTGGGAATGTCAGAATGGCAGATGTTTTAAACCGGAGCAGAGCTGTAATTTTGTAGATGACTGCGGAGACTATACTGATGAAAATGAATGCGGTGGCTCCTGTACTTTTGAAAAAGGCTGGTGTGGTTGGCAAAACTCCTTGGCTGAAAACTTTGATTGGGTTTTGGGGGTCGGCTCTCCACAAAGCCTAAGACCTCCCAGAGACCACACACTTGGAAATGAAAATGGTAGGTTATCAGGTTGTTCCAGTTACTCTACTTTTGTTCACAGTGAGCATCACATTGTCTTTGCCGAGAGCATCAGAGAGACCACCGTGGTGTCAGGGCAACTAAGTCAAACATTTAATGAGTACCTTTGTCTCCCAGGACTGCATAGCAGACAGCCTCAGCGGGGTGGTGTTAAAAGCAGACATTTATTGTCTCACAGTTTGGGGGCTAGAAATTTGAAATCACGGTGTCAGTAGGGCTGTTGGTTCCTGTTGAGGATTTTGAAGGAGAATAATCTATTCCTTGCCTCTCACTAGCTTCTGGTAGCTTCAGATGCTACTTGGCTTGTAGGTGGAAGTCTCTTTCTGTCTTTGCATTGTCTTCCCTCTATGTATGTGTCTAAATTTTCCCTTTTCATTACAATAATCTTATTGGACTAGAGGCCATCTTCATGACTTTATTTCAACTTAATCATCAGCAAAAACCCTATTTCCAAAGAAGCTCACATTAACTGGGACAGAAATTAGGACTTTCACATCTTTTGGGGGGACACTATGTAACATATAACAGTGAGTAATTAAAACTGAATATTGCTTTGATAATTGTAGATAGATGATAACATAGGCTGCCCTCGGGTACCTTTTCGAAATGACACATTTGTAATCAATAACCTTGAATTCTACCATTCATTTGATCAGTAGCAAGTCATGTAGCTTTTCAGATTCTCAAATCTCTCCTCTGTCCAATGGAGATAATAAAATTTGCCCTGGAGTTGTCAGGATCAAGGGAGATGATCTGTATTTGGGGCAGTAGAAAGCCCTAAAGGTGCTGTGCAGACGTAGCTGTAAGATCATCTCTGTGAAGGGTGCTTGGAATGGCTCATTTTTACGGTGAGCTGAACCTATTTCTCATATTCTTTGGTCAAGGGGCAAAAGACATTAGCAGAATAAAGAAGGGATCTTGAATTCCTGGCTGTTACAGAGTAGAATAAAGGTGTTTAAATATTGAAGTTTCACAGGCCTATGATAAAACAGGGGCTTCCCTGGTGGCTTCCCTGAAGAGCCTGCCTGCAATGCAGGAGACCTGGGTTCGATCCCTGGGTCAGAAAGATCCCTTGGAGGAGGGCAGAGCAACCCGCTCCAGAATGCTTTCCAGGAGAATCCCCAAGGACAGAGGAGACTGGTGGGCTATAGTCCATGGGGTCGCAGAGTCAGACATGACTGAGAGACTAAGCACACAGCACATGATAAAACAGAGCTCTCCAAGCTGGGCCAACCATGCCAGAGAAAGGAAGGCCCGAGTCCTATTCTAACACTCAGCTCTACATACGTAAAATGTTTTGGACATTTGGATAAACAAGCCAAAAACTCAGTATCTTTCCTTGTATGTTGTATATTAACATTCTCAGCATTTTATTTGTGCACTCAAAAGGTGACTGACTTTTTGAAAGCATGTCATATTTCTTTATTTATATTTCGTAGACAATCTTTGCATTGTTTCACAGTAACTGGATAGTTTGGGGAGTCCATGAAATGATTTCTGTAACTGTCTCATTGAGTCCATGGCATAAATATTCTGTCAGATCAGTTCATCTGCGCACTGTGAGGTACTTTGCTAAAAGCACAGACAGTTGGAAATTGTTCTGTCAGCGAGCTGGAGGCAAGGCTATTAGATTTCCTTTCTCTTTCAAGTAGAAATACCTTTGGCAGTTGAGATCCTATGAAATGTAATTAAAAACCCAACGATAGGAAAACTAAAATGATCCTCTCCATGTTATTTTGGCATGATCTGAATCTCATCTTGTTCCCAGGGCACTTCCTGTATCTGGAAGCTACTCCAGTGGGCCTGCGGGGCGAAGAAGCACATCTCAAGAGTGGCCTGTGGCAAGAATCCAGCGCTTCCTGCACCATGAGCTTCTGGTATTTCATATCCACAAAAGCCACGGGGTCCATTCAGATCCTCATTAAGGTAAGATTTCAGTTGGTGATGCCTCTGAGCTTCGTAAAGTTTCCTACAGGCAGCACATGGCCAAAGGGAGTTTATCACAACTCTGCTGCCCTGGCCCTGGAAGGCCTCCTCCCATCGGAGGGCGATGCTGCTTGTGGTTCAGATGTTTTGTGGAATTTGGTAAACTGGGCACAGGAACCAGCTTTGAGCTCAGCATCATACAACAGGTTGTAACACAGGTTGTAACTGACTCTCAGAAACTCTCTGTGGTAAGTTAGTCTAAAACCCACAGGTTTCTTCACTCTATTTGGGTATTTCCTTGCCTATCCTCCTCACTGAAAGAATCTAGATGATTTGTGCATCTGAAAGAAGAGTAGCTATCCATTGTAATTAATATATGAACGATCATTAAAGAAATTAATGTGAAACATTCTGGTCCTAAGTACAGCATACAAAGGACAGGACTGCTCAGGCGAATGATCAAGGTATGATTACATTGAACCACTTATTAACTATGACACAGTAATACATTTTCTTACTGTGGATTAATTAGATGTTTCTGACAGGGCTTTAATTTAGTTTAACAGAGTGACAGTGTTTGGGGAGCAAAGTAACAAAGTATATATTAATATTAATGAGACTTGGTTCACATACTTTGACTCTGGCAAGTTACAGCAGCAGCAAAAAGGTGGGGTGTGTGTGTGTATGTGTGTGTGTATGTGTGTGTGTGCATACATGCATGCCTACATGTATGTACACACATGTGTGTTCAAGAATCTCTTTAGAATTCCAAGAAAGCTTACTCTGAAGACATGCTTTTTGGGCTGTTGCTGTTTTCTCACACATGGGCTTTGGTGAAGTGCCCCACACTGATGGACAATGCCTGACCAGAATATCAAAGGCCTCATTTGTCTGAATAGCTCGTGGCTGCATAGTTCATGTTTTATCTGAAACCTGAGCTAACTTTATAATTTAGAACCCTTCTCTAATAATGCAGAAAAGCCTGCCTAATAAAATACATGCAGAAAATATCACAATGATTTATTCTTATATTTAAATATGGAAACTTACTGAAATACAGTGCTTAAAGTTCTTAGAAGAATATTTTCCAGTACTCTATTGAATGTAACACTGGGCTATATGGTCTGTACTGTTAAATAACAAAACTTCAACTGAGGAAATTTAAAGATCAAATTGCTTTGTTGAACAATTCATGAGTTCAGCAGCATCCCATGTAGGAGATAGAAAGGAATTCTGCCAAGTTATAGAAACAAAAAAGGTTTTCAAAGGCAGAAAGGGGGCAGGAAAGGAAATTATTAGCCAAAAAAAAAAAAAATGCATTGTTTCAGGGAAGGTCCCCTCCTAAGAAGGATGGAGGGGTTCTGTTGGACAGATAATTTCTCTAGTGCTGACTGGTTAAGATTACATTCCTGAGGAAAGTTGAAACTGCAATTAAATTAGGTGTTAAGGTCTTAGTTTACTGTCATGATGCTTAGCACAAGTGACTCCATTTTGAGCAAGTTGTCTTTTTTCAACAGTGCCATGTGAAGGGTTTGATGCATTGGATTTTGCCTTTATTATTTGCTTCACTCATATTTACATTTCTCATCTCTTATAGTAACAAGCTTTACATTACTAGAAAAAACTTTACTATTAAATTATACTGATTTGACGTATGTCTTCCTATCAAGTCACATTGAGCTCCCATATTCCTCCCAGTTCCTCTGGACATTTAATAGCAACTTTAAAGACCTATATTCCTATTGTATTAAAAGAATGCCTATTATTATTTAGTTACATTTATTACAAAGAGAAATCTTTCATACCATATATTGATTTTATATTCGTGAATTAGGGCGATCATTTCATTTTGGTAATTAACACAATACATATTTTTGATCATCATTACAAAGTACTGCTTAG
>NW_011495023.1:3339842-3362841 GCF_000754665.1 Bison bison bison
TGCTTAGGCTTCTGTCTGTGTGGAAGCATGTTGGATTTCACCTCACTCATTAGCTGGAAATCGTCCTAGCCAGGTGGCAACCACAGCAGGGGTATGAAAGCCACCTTTTCTTTCTTTCTGTGCTCCGCATCCTTTAGAATGGACGCAGTATGTGCGTATGGTATCCCCGGCCCAGCCTCCTCTCTTTTTTCTCAGGCATGCCTCCTCCTGTGTTCCCATGGTTTTCCTCCACATCAGGCCCAACACAGTCGGGTAGATTCAGCCTCTCACAAGTCTTTCCTTGACACTTTGCCAGCCATGACTATTCCTTTTGTACGTGTCCCTCACAGCTCCAGAAGTTCTTCCTGATGACTGACTGTTCATTTATATTTATAGTATTTCAATAGGTACATCATAACATAGTGCAGGCAAAGCCTTGAGACTTCGTTCTTATGTCTGTCTCAGCTCTTCGGAGAAGGGACTGCAGGATGAAGGGGTTAGAGGAAAGGAGTGGTGCTCCCCCAGAGGAGCCCATCGCTGGGCTCAGGACAACCATTGTTTGCATGACATTAAAGTCTAACCTGGAGAATCTGTAATCTAGGTCTGAAATATATATATATATATATATATATATATATATATATACACATTCAGATGCAAAAGGCATGAAAGCACTGACCATAATTTTATAACCATATAGTTCTAAAGGGTAGTGTTGTTGACTGCAAATCATAACCGCAGTATCACATACTGAGTCATGCCTTTTTCTGCATATAATAATAATTCATTTTTCTTTTTAAAATTTATTTTTTTTATTTTTAAATTTATTTTTAATTGAAGGATAATTGCTTTACAATATGTTGATTTCTGCCGTATGACACTATGATTCGTTTCCAAAATAGTATGTTTGCTCTTGATAGTCTTCCCTGGTGGCTCAGACAGTAAAGCATCTGTCTACAGTGCAGCAGACCTGGGTTCAATCCCTGGGTTGGGAAGGTCCCCTGGAGAAGGAAATGGCAATCCACTCCAGGGCTATTGCCTGGAAAATCCCATGGACAGAGGAGCCTGGTAGGCTACAGTCCATGGGGTTGCAAAGAATCAGACACGACTGAGCAACCTCACTTCACTTTGCTCTTGATATCATCTATCATTTTTACCTACCTTTTAACTCATACATTCAATATGAAATTTCTCATTAAATTTTAATATATTGCTTTTGAAACCATCTAAGATTTAAAAAATATGAAACAAATGCTCAGGGGTAGAGTTAGAGTTCCAAAGCATGAAAGTTAACTTGTTTTTACAAATATATTTAATTTTACACATTTCAGGTCAATTTTTTCTGATGGAATTAATTAATGATGAGTAATATGTTGATTTTAATATGTAAAAAAGAATTGAGGAAATTTTAAAGTTTACATGCATTTGATAAATTGTTTTTCATAGGTAAAATTTCTAGTCTCATCATGAAACAAAAGGCCTTTGCATCTTTTCAACTAGTCTTGTGAATAAAATGCAGAAACACCTGCTGCCTGAAGGGCATTGTTGTGTTTTGGAGCAACTCCATCTGTGATAAACTGTTGATATTTTAATCAAGATGACTTCATGCTATAGGGAATTTGAATCTGTTTGATGGAAGGTCTTCAGGACTATCCATTATGCCACTGTGATAGAAAACATAATGTATTCAAGCCTGAAGTGGAGGAAAATAATGTTATTTCAGGAGAGCCCTCCTGATTATAGCAACCTAGTTATGCTGAAAGAGCGTAATTAAATTAGCCTATTGCTTTATCTTGCTTAGTGATTCAGAGAATTTTCGGGCTGGTAAGGTCCTTCGAAGTATGTTTAAACAATTCATTTTACAGATGAAGGAACTAAGATTATAAAGTTGTCTTTCTTGTCCCAGATCATATGGTATTTTAAGAAAAAAGTTAAGATGCAAATTCAATTTTCCTGACTTCTAATTCAGAGATCTTATGTACTTGACTTCCTGGAAAGTCTATCTAAAAATCATATTCAGTATGGAAATACAGATTTTGTTCAGTAGGCAGTGGTAAATGTCAAATCGACAAAGGAAAGGCCAGATTCCTTTGCCTACTTGGAAGAACTGCCTACTTGGCCGTTCTGGCTCTGATTTTACCCTCAGCCTAGCAAACAAGGAGCTGCAGTTGGGTGTAAGGGTCCACTGACCAAAGTGAGCACCTCCATCCTTTCTCACTCACCACTACCCCATCCCTGGCGCGTGCACACACACAACCCCCACAGTCCTAATGTGAGATTTACAGCTAATTACTAATACTTATGTGCCTAAGAGAATGTCAGACAGGCTTTTGTACTTAGGCATCTTTCGATCTTTTCTGCCTATTGAATATCTGATGCTATTTTAATCACGTTGTTGAGATTTGATTCATTATTTCAGAGAAAAGGATGTAGAGAATATGGATAGAGGGGCTACATAGCAGTTGTATATAGCAAATTGATTTTTTCAAAGCCAGTCATGTGCATTGGGAGCTGTAAATTCATTAAACTAAACTTTAGTACCAGAACTTTATTTGCTTTTCTGGAGTTGTTTCAGTGTGTTAACAATTCAATCTGAGTAGTTTTGGTACTATTATATTATTGATCTTAGCCAAATCAAGGGAGAAAAGTTGATCTTTGCATTTCAAATGATAGACTTACAAGAGATCAACACACCCAGAGTTTGATTAATTAGTAGCCACAAGATCACAACACCATGGTTTATGTAAAACAAATGTTCCATAGAGAACATGCCAGTGGTTTTTTTTTTGTTTTTTATTTTTTTAAATTTGTTTTTTTTTTTTTTTTTAATTTGGAGGAAAATTGCTTAACATTTTGTGTTGATTTCTGCTGCACAACAATGGGTAGTGTTTATCCCCCATATATTTTTGCCTAAGATTTTTTTTCTGAACTTCTCACTACTTATTTCACATCTATCTCTTTTAGGTACCTCTACTGCTTCCCACTAGGCAGCCAGTGGAGTCCCTTCTATTAAGATTTCTATTAAGAGACTAGTTAATTAGTTTAATTGATCCTAGAGTTTTACTTTTCGAGAGACTCATATGGTCAGCACTGAAGATTGTCCTTTTAACTACTATATTGCTGTTTCACTTCCATTTCTATTCTAAACTACTACAACTACTTTTTGGACAAACCTCTACTTATTGACTGATTTCTTTCTTCTTTTTATTAATTAAAGTATAGTTGATTTGCTATGTTGTATGTTTCAGGTGTACAGCAGAGGGATTCAGTATTTTTATAGGTTATACCTCATTTAAATCTTTATAAAATAATGGTTTTTTCCACTATGCTGTACATTACATCCTTGTATCTCATTTATTTTACACCTGGTACTTTCTACCTCTTAATTCCCTTCTCGTATCTTGCCGCTCCCCTCACCCCTCTCCTCACTGGTAGCCACTAGCTTGTTCTCTGTATCTATAAGTCTATTCTGTCTTGTTATATTCCTCTGTTTTATTTTTCATTCCACATATAAATGAAAACATACAGTATTTGTCTTTCTGTAACATATTTCACTAAGTATAATGTCTATGTTCATAGTGTTGCAAATGGCAAGATTTCATTCATTTTGTATGGTTAAGGTTAGGGTTAGTAATATTCATTTTTATGTGTGAGTTTGTTGCCTGTATTCCAGGAGGGCAAAGTCAAGTGGGACTTAGGAAGCATCACTATGAACAAAGGTAGTGGAGGTGATGGAATTTCAGCTGAGCTATTTCAAATCCTAAAAGATGATGCTGTGAAAGTGCTGCACTTAATATGCAACAAATTTGGAAAACTCAGCCGTGGCCACAGGACTAGAAAAGGTCAATTTTCATTCCAATCCCAATGAAAGACAATGCCAAAGAATGTTCAAACTACTGCACAATTATACTCATCTCACAAGCTAGCAAAGTAATGCTCAAAATTCTCTAAGCTAGGCTTCAACAGTATGTGAACCGAGAACTTCCAGATGTTCAAGCTAGATTTAGAAAAGGCAGAGGAACCAGAGATCAAATTGCCAACATCTGTTGGATCATAGAAAAAGCAATAGAGTTCCAGAAAAACATCTATTTCTGCTTCATTGACTACACTAAAGCCTTTGACTGTATGGATCACAGCAAACTGTGGAACATTCTAAAGAGATTGGAATACTAGACCACGTTACTTGCCTCCTGAGAAATCTGTATGCAGGTCAAGAAGCAACAATTAGAACCAGACAAGGAACAATGGACTGGTTCCAAATTGGGAAAGGGGTACATGAAGGCTGTATGTTGTCACTTTGCTTATTTAATTTATACAGAGTATATCATGCAAAATGCTAGACTGGATGAAACATAAGCTAGAATCAAGGTTTCTGGTAGAAATATCAATAACCTCAGACAGGTAGATGACACCACCCTTATGGCAGAAAGTAAAGAAGAACTAAAGAGCCTCTTGATGACAGTGAAAGATGAGAGTAAAAAAGCTGGCTTAAAAACTCAACCTTCAAACAATGAGGATCATGGCATCCAGTCCCATCACTTCATGGCAAATAGATGGGGGAACAATGGAAACAGTGAGAGATTTTCTTGGGCTCCAAAATCACTGCAGATGCTGACTGCAGCTTGAAATTAAAAGATGTTTGCTCCTTGAAGGAAAAGCTATGACCAACCTAGACAGCATATTAAAAAGCAGAGACATTACTTTGCCAACAAAGGTCCGTCTAGTCAAGGCTATGGTTTTTCCAGTAGTCATGTATGGATGTGAGAGTTGGACTATAAAGAAAGCTGAGCCCCAAATAATTGATGTTTTTGAACTGTGGTGGTGGAGAAGACTCTTGAGAGTCCCTTGGACAGCAAGGAGATCAAACTAGTCAATCTTAAAGAGAATCATTCCTGAATATTCACTGGAAGGACTGATGCTGAAGCTGAATTTTCAATACTTTGACCACCTGATGTGAAAAACTGACTTATTTGAAAAGACCCTGCTGCTGGGAAAGATTAAAGGCAGGAGGAAAAGGGGACAACAAAGTATGAGATGGTTGGATGGCATCACTGACTCAATGAACATGAGTTTGAGCAAGCTCTAGGAATTGGTGATGGACAAGGAAGCCTGGTGTGCTGTAGTCCATGGGGTCACAACTGATAGACTGAACTGAACTGATACATACAATGTCATCTTTATTCATTTATTTGTTGATAGACACTTAGTTTGCTTCCATATCTTGGCTGATTTATTGTTTATATATCATATATGTCTTTTATACATAGTAATTCACTTAATCTTCAGAATAAATCTGCAAGGTAGATATTTTGTTCTAATTTAACAGACCATGACATTGAGACCCAAATCACATAAATAATAAGCAGTATCATCAGGTTTAAAGCCAATTCTGGCTCTAAAATCTGTCTCTAAACTGCATTCCACTTCTGCTTTTAGAATTTAAAACATTCTCATGCTGAGGAGGCAAATATATTTCATCAAAGTTTTCCTGTGGCTCTGAGATCATATGTACTAGAGATTTCTGTCTCTCCATAATAATAAATCCACAGGCCTGTCCCACACGTGTTAAAGAGGGGAAAGGATTAGTTTGTGTTTAGCAACTTTTACAGATTTTTTTTTTGGGGGGGGGACAGCTTGTCAACATCTAGTAATAATAACCACATTTATCTAAATCACTCTGCTTGATATCTAAATATTTCAAAAATTTCAGAATCATGATTAATAGCTGTGTTTTAATGTTGGTGAAGAAAGAATGAGTTAGAAGCAACATAATTTGTTTTTTGTAAGACAGAAAGCTAGACTAAACCTTTTAATTTTTATTCAAACATGAAATCTTTAAAACTGTTGCAAACATCTGTTGTTTTTTAGAATCTTCCTCTCCCTCCCCTCTCTGCTTACTAGTATGATCAAACTTAGTAATAATTTTTCCCTTTTTGAAAACTGAGACCCTGTAAATTAAAGCAGAAGTCTTCAAGGTCAGGGATTCTTACTTGTCCATGTTTGTGTGTTTTACAGATTCCTTGGAAATCTGAACTTCTGAATTACTTCTCAGAATACTTATAAATGTGTAAAATGCTAGACTTACAAAGAAAACTAGTTAATTAATACTAATTATTTGGAATTCCCTGGCATTCCGTTGGTTAGGGCTCTGCACTTCTACTCTAGGGGCACAGGTTTGATCCCTGGTTGGGGAACTGAGATACTGCAAGCTGTATGGCCAGAAAAAAAAAAAATAATACTAATTATTAAAATACTTTTAAAACTCCAAAATCATGATATAGTAAATTTGTGACAAATTCTAAAAGACAAAATTTAATGGAAGATAAAATAACTATTATTCCAAAGAGTGATAAACATAAATGATATTTCTGAGACAGATATGTCACTTTAAAGTGATGTTAAAATATTTGTTACTATTATTGGTGGGAAAGTCACAAGTGCTATCAATATTTGTGAGTTTGTTGCCTGTATTCACAGTTGGAAAAAAAATACCAAATTTTAGTTCAAGTTTCCCCCATCCATGTTCTTACCCTCTTAAAAACCCAGATCCTTCTCTTATAAAGGGTCTTGTGAATTTTTAATTTCATAAGTGTATGTACCTTATTTGTTGTTTAAAATATATATATATCTTATCTAAGTAGGAACTTTTTGCATGGAAAAGCAATTCCAGTTCCCAATAAATGGAACTTAAAGGCACTGAAGATTACATTCAATCTGAACCAAATTTAGAGCAGTGTGACTGTAAACAGGTTTAGGTGCTGCCACAGCAAAGAGCTGTTTCAGCTGCTGGTTATCAGACTTGCAGCCAGGTAGAGTCAGCAGCTTCTGAACTGACTGTTAGTGGATTAAAATATTGAGAGATTTATCACCCAGTTTCAGGAGTGTCTTTTCAAATGTCATAAGGAGTCACAGCTATTGACTTTTTATGTAATATAAAGTCTGGTAGAAGAAAGTGAAGAGAAACAATATTGTAACTTACCTCACTTTTAAATTTAAATTTAATGTTTAAATTAATTTTAATTCAAGGTGTAATTGGCTGGTAACTTCACTTGCTTATTCTCCATTTGATGTCAGAAAATTCAAAAGTGCAATTATGTACGGACTGCCCTAAATGGGAATCCTGTGTGTGCATGCTCAGCTGCTTCAGTTATGTCTTTGCAACCCATGAACTGTAGCCTGCCAGGCTCCTCTGTCCATGGGATTTTCCAGGCATGAATACTGGGGTAGGTTGCCGTGCCCTCCTCCAGTGATGGGAATCCTGAGGATCGGTTAATTTCCTCTTTACTTTTGCTTACTTCCTGATATTTGCATCTTCACTATATAAAACCAATTTGCCATGGCAAAATATCACATTTTTCTTTCACTTTCTTTTATTTTTGGGGAGGGCATTGCTGGAAAAATTGAGTCTTCAGCACATGATAGCAACTTTTTGGAACTTGTAAGTTCTCATCAATTAATTTTTTTTGATGCTTGGTATAGTTTTTATTTATCTTATAGTTAATTTATAATGTCTGCTCTGTTAATTTTCTTTGGAGTTTGCAGTGTATGTTTCTGCTGGAAAAGGTTAAAATTGCTTGTCTATGGGCTGACTGTTCTAAATGAATCACATGCCTGACTCAGGCTGCTACAGGGTCAGTGATATGTTTTTACTAATTATAGATCATAGAGTTGGAGTAGAAAAAACCCTATGATTCACTCTCATATGTATTGTCAAAATAAACAATGAAAATCCTAATTATGCTGGTAGTCTTATCTCTATGAGATGAATATAGAGCACATTTAATGATGAAAAGTATTTAGAATTAATTTCCATTGTCCAGATTGGTACATCTCTTTACATCTTCTAAAGAAGTCAAGAATATTTTCTCATAATCTATGACCTGTGTCAGCAAAGCTCTGTGTAACATTCTGCTGTGATCCTACTTCTGTGGATACTATTACTCTTCCATTCATGCATTCAAATCAGTCTTCAGTGAACTTCCATTGAATATACTCCTTGCTGTCATGAAGGCTGTGAGTTCAGAGTGGACTAAACTGTTTGCAAAAATGCAGCAGTGTGGTACTCAGTCTATCAGAATCAATCAGAGCTCTCCCACTAAAATGGAATGTTCTTTGATATTTAATTATCCTCTTTTGAAGTTGTCCTCCATCTGAGAAGGTGGCTTATGATTTGCTGTGCTGTATTCCTAGAACAGGAACTTCTCTTGGGGTCATGGTGTGGGTCGTAATTGAATGGCGTGTGTTCCCATTCCACTGATCTATGTCTCATGACCCCATCACATTGCATCCTGATTGTCTACATGTAAAACTCTATAGTCCAGTGACTAGGGAGCTTTCATGTTGCAGAAACTGTATCTACCTTGTTTACTTATCTCTAGCATGTAGCATAGGTCTAGTGTATAGCATGTAATAGGTGTTTGAAATGAATTAGTGAAATATACAGGCTTCCCATATATAATTAAATGCCAACTATGGAGAACAAACCATTCAATATCCTAGGAATTCAAAACTATTAGAGTATTTGTGGAATGAAAGTGTTTAGGGGAAGAGAATTTGGAACTAGACCTTTAAAGTAATTAATAGTTTATTTTGAATGTGAAAATCTCTCAGTCATGTCCAACTCTTTGTGACCCCATGGACTGTAGCCTGCCAGGCTCCTCTGTCCATGGAATTCTCCAGGCCAGAATACTCGAGTGTGTAGAGATTCCCTTCTTCAGGGGATCTTCCTAAACCAAGGATGGAACCCAGGTCTTCCGCATTGCAGGCAGATTCTTTACCATCTGAGCCATCAGGGAAGCCCTAAAATAGTTTATTTTAGGCACATAAAGTACTTGTTAGGGAAAAAAAAGACAGATTTCAAATATCTCAATGAACTCAGATATAGACAAGGAGAACAATATGTAAATATATAATGAAGGGAATTTGCAAAATGGAAAATAATGGAAGAAATTTTTGAGCAGGACCTGTAGACAGAATTATCTATGCCATCTAGACAGATTCTTTATAAAACTACTACCTTTGTGGTCCTAATTGAAAACCCTGTCATGTTGTGGTTGATGTTATTCTCCCAAGAATGGAAAAATAGAGTTAAGCATGGACTTGGCTGAATTACTGTTCTTTTTTATGAATTAGACCATTTTCTTAGGGATTTACTTTATGGACCAAGACTTTAACATTTTATTTCCTGTATCATATATTCACATATCAAGACTTGAACGTGCACATTCCCTGATTGATTCATTGAGGACTTAGTTATGGATTACAAATATAGATCAATTTTATTTTCAATTCAAGATGCACCATGTACTGTATCCTACAGATAATCATTGTATATTGCTTTGTCTTCTATTTTATGCTAACCTCTTGGTGGCAAAAGAGCATACTTAGTTCTTCAGTTTTATGAGCTGAGAGATCATTATTCTGAGTGCTAGCAATTGACGTGGCATAGAGACTTGAGGTTAAAAAGAAGGGTAAAATAATATTTTCTGTGAATTTATGGGTTTCTTTTCATCAGCATTCATGAGCCCTTAAGGATTTTAGGGGTCATATTTTTAATGAGTTAACTTGACTCTTTTTTTTACCTCACTTGGGGTCATTCTTCAAATAAAATCTCACCAAAGTTAGATATGCATATGGCTTCTAAGTGATGAGAAAATTATTTAGTTTAGAGCAGGATTTAATTTTGCACCAAGTGGGGTATTTAAATTATTTTTGGAAAAAGTTCTAAATTATAAGTTAGACTCAAAGTAATATCTTTCTCAGCTTCATCAGAATTGGAGCTAATTTTTCTTAATAGTCAAAAGAACACACACAAACACATGTACAGAAGAACAGAAAATAAAACGTTAAATAGCACTAAACAAGCTAAACTTTTGCAAAGCAATTTATTCATTTTGAGTTTTTTTTTTCTTCCAAAAGATGTCTAAACAAAAGATAAGGTAAGAAAAAGAAATAGAATTAGAAGAAATTTTTTTCATTTTCATTTTCTTTCTACATTTGAGCACAAAATATGGGGACATATAATTGATTTTTTGTTTGCAATTTAGTTTGTTTACTTAGATGCCGAGAGATTGTGAGCAGTTTTATTTTTCCAGATATACCGTTAGTAGTGATTTTACAGTGCATTTATGATTCTTTTTATTACTGTTCTATCCACACAGTAATAAACATTTGCAAAATCTCATACAATATTTCAAATAGATACCTCAGTACTTGAAAAATGCTTCTGTATTTTATAAAATGATTAAAGGCACACTGTTGATCTGGAGCACGAGGTCATATTTTTTTTTCCAGATTATTTATCTATAGCTAACATACAATATTTTCTATTTTCTGTTAGAAGTTTCTGATATATCCTACTTCCTTGAAAATCTCCCTCTTTTTCCCCTCCAAACTCTCTAGCTTCAAACATGTAGGATTTTCTGAGTAGCTCAGATACAGTTAAACTTCTAAGAAAAATTTATGAATGCAGGCATAGCTGCACAGTGACCACGAGCCGCCTAAAGGACAGTGCTTGGTTTGGAGTGACTGATGGATGACTATAGATTCTCTTTGTTTTCATAGATCTCTGGGGGGAAATGATAGCTCCATGTCATGTTTTGCACACACATAAGGTGTATTAACTTTTTTTAGTCAGCACTTTTGAAAAGTTCTGTTACATTTGATAATGGCAGTGTGAACCACAAGGATCAGAATCATTACCCCAGGCACAGTGCTCGTTTCATCCATTTGTACCTTCTTATACATGATAATTGCTTGGAAAACACATGAAATTCTATACACAGAGAAGAGAAAGAAAGCTTACTAATTTTTTCCTTGTAATTGCCTGTGAATATATCCATGTGAATATGTCTATGTATGTATGCATGAAGATAATTTGCAATTTATTCAGTAGGTATTTCATAATGACAACAAAAAAAAAATTCTGCAGGAAGTTAAATTTGTGACAATAGTTGAAATTGCAAATGAGGCCTTGGTAGTCTTATGGATATATTAACATTAATTTTCTTAATATTTCTGCATTTGGTAAGAATACTGGAAACATCTTACTTGCTCTATCTGAAGAAGGAAGTGAGAACTGCAAGTAGAATGGAGAAGGAGCTACATGAACAAAACATTCATGAGAAGGGTCATCTTCTCTCCCCTTTGAAAGATCACCATTATCTAATATTTTTGCAATTATTTTTACATCCCCCGTTGAATTGTTTACCAGGAAGCTGCCTCTCATCATTGTGTACGTCTGCCTGGAACTCTCAACAGTATATTCAGTGATCAGTTATTCTGTTCTAGCTGCTGTCTGGTACTCTGAGAGCCCTGGATTGCTACAACCACTTTGCTGTTGTCACCAAATGAAGAAAGCCACATACTTCTTTGATCTTATTTATTCATTCAAAGCAAAATCACCAACACAGCCTTTGGTGTATGTCATAGATTTTACAGAGTTTTAATTATTTTGGACAGTAGGAAGGTAAACAAAATTCATTCTCAGACTTACTCCTTTCCTTTGGGTTTGACCTTCTTTGAGGCTTTCAAGGAATCAGATAATCTGTCCTTCCAGTGCATAGACAGACACCAGTTCAGATAACACCACGCTAAACATAGCAGTTGGTCTTCACTGTGGATGAATCTTGCCATAGTGATCAAGACACTGAGACTTATATCAGCTCATTTCTCAAGGTGTGAAGTATTTAACTGACAGTTTCACCCTAGGCTTCAGGGTGTGTCAAAAGACCATTAGATATGTAGCCAGAGAGACCTTCAGATTTGAATCCCAGCTGTACCACGTATTACTCATGACCTTGGGCATGACCTTAGGGTCTATATATAATATATATATATATATAAAGATACATATGTATACCATATATATATATATATATATATAAAATTGAAAGTTAGTTGCTCAGTTGTTTCTCTTTGCAACCCCATGGACTGCAGCCTGCCAGGCTCCTCTGTCTATGGAATTTCCCAGGCAAGAATACTGGAGTGGGTTGCCATTTCCTTCTCCAGGGGATCTTCCTGACCCAGGGATTGTCTCCTGCAGTGTCAGATTCTTTACCACTGAACCACCATATAAAATGATGGTCATAGCATGAGCTGAAACAGTTCTACAGTCATCAATGCCATAATAGGTGAGGGTGTTGTTTGAAAACTATAGAGCATTTAATACGTTTTAAGTCATTTTTTTTCCTATTGATTCTTAATGAAAAGTGAGTTTAGGAAAGGGAGAAAGAGTAAAATTTAGAATATTTATTTTTGTTCTTTTGTTAAAAATAAACTATTAATATATGTATCATCCCCAAATGTGAATTCGATTACTTTTCTAAATGGGGATTTTCATATTGTTGCCACTTGAGTGCCTTCTCTTTGATGCCAGAACTCATTATCTGTGTTGATTCTCGCCCATTGTCTGTTTGGATGCATAGGACTTTGTGCCTGTGCCCACTGTAGCTGAGCCATGATGAGATCCCCTCAGGCGTTAAGCTTGGAGCACAAGCTGTTATTCTTTGACTCCCATAACCTGGCTAAAGATGTCTGTCATTGAGGAGATAATGTTTAGAAAAGCAGAATGTTGTTCTGAGTCAGGTTATTCATGACAAATACGTATCTGGATAAATCTAAGATATTTGTTTTTAAACTAAGGAAGGACATTGAGATATGTCAACATGGTCCATTAAAAAAACATTGTTCCCCATCTCCCACATGGCGAATGTTCCAATAATCACGATATCTCACAGATGGAAGAACATTAACATGATATAGTGCCATAGACACCTCATTCAGTAGCTCTCTACTGAGAAGAAAATCCAGTGCCCACACTTTGTTATCAGAGTACCAGCTCTCCAATAGAGCACTGAACATGAGAAGGATAATCCAATGATTAATATGATTTCAGATTTTTTGTTTTGTTTTGTTTTCCATGTGTAGCCCTGTGTCCACCTTCTACCTCCAGATACACGTACAACTTTTCTTCCTATTCAAATAAGGAGGGGATGTCTCTTCCTGATGAAGGTTTAACTCCTCCACCTCTGGTCTTGTACCCCTATCCATCCTAAAACCTGGCTTGACTTAAGCCTAGGTTAAATCTTAAGATTTAAGATCCAGAATCTGCACTTTAAACCAACTTATCCTATTTTCTCTCTTTACAATGAATCCCTGCAGATTGCTAAAACACAGACAAATAAGCATAAGACATAAATAGGTATTTCACCTAAGAGAAGGTACAAATGGTCACTAAACATATGAAGAGATGCTCCACTCGAGTGATCAGGATAATGCAAATCAAAACACAGGTGGCTATTATTTGATATGAAATTGCTGGGCAAAAATTAAAAAGTCAATATCAAGTGTTCCCAAGAAAGTAAAAAAGCCATGAAAGATTTTTTTTTTTTTTTTGCTCTTAGTGAGATTGTAAATTGGTATAACAATTTTGGAAAATAGCTATGCAGTAGTAAGTAAAACTGAGATGGCGTAGGCCCTGTTATCCAGCTATGTTCCTCATTTTCATATTTTCTAAAAAAATAATTGCTTGTGTGTCTAAGAGTCATGAAAAAATTCAAAGCAGAGAGTTTTTAAAACCTCTAAGCTAGAATTGACCCAAATGTCAGTCAGTAGAAGAATGACTGAATGTGACTATTCCCATAGCACAGAAGAAAAAACAAATATCAAACTTCCACATGGATTCCGTCTTTCAGCACATTCTAGTTCCCATCCTTTCTCCTCCCGTTCAGTTTTGACTCTTCCTCGAGTTTTTTCAAGGAATCACATAGTCTGTCCTCCTAATAGATTCCATCAAATAATGGGTAGTATTTTCAAACAGTGAAAATCATACATTAGTGAAATACGTTAACAAACAAAATAAACAATTTAGTTAGATAATGGGCAAAAGACATGAAGAGACTACTGCTACTGCTAAATCACTTCAGTCGTGTCCCACTCTGTGCAACCCCATAGATGGCAGCCCACCAGGCTCCCCCATCCCTGGGATTCTCCAGGCAAGAACACTGGAGTGGGTTGCCATTTCCTTCTCCAATGCATAAAAGTTTCTGAAAAGTGAAAGTGAAGTCGCTTAGTTGTGTCCAACTCTTAGCGACCCCATGGACTGCAGCCTACCAGGTTCCTCTGCCCATGGGATTTTCCAGGCAAGAGTACTAGAGTGGGGTGCCATTGCCTTCTCTGGAAGAGACTACCACAGATAGCAAAAAAATTATGAATGTGTTTTCAATATTATAAGCTGTTAGGGAAATACAAATTAAATCCACAAGGAAATATCACTATATACCTATCAGATACAGGTTATTATAAAATATTACACAGTGGGTCTTTGTTGCTTATTTTATACATGCTGCTGCTGCTGCTAAGTCGCTTCAGTTGTGTCCGACTCTGTGCGACCCCATAGACGGCAGCCCATCAGGCTCCACCGTCCCTGGGATTCTCCAGGCAAGAACACTGGAGTGGGTCGCCATTTCCTTCTCCAATGCATGAAAGTGAAAAGTGAAAGTGAAGTCGCTCAGTCGTGTCCACATAGAAGTGTGTATATGTTTCTCCCAAATTCCTAATTTATCCCCTCCTACTTTTCCTCTTTGGTAAATGTAAATTTGTTTTCTATGTTTGTGAGTCTGTTTCTGTTTTGTTAAATAGGTTCATTTGTATCTTTTTTTTTTTTCAGATTCCACATATAAATGATGTTATAGGACATTTGTCTTTATCCGACTTAGTATGATAATCTCTCTATCCATCCATGTTGTTGCTAACGGCATTATTTCATTCAATTTCTTGGCTGATTAATATTCCATTGTACATATGTACCATGTCTTCTTTATCTTTTCACTGCCAATAGACATTGATATTGTTTCCATGTCTTGACTGTTGTAAAAATAATACTGGAATGAACATTGGGGTGCATGTGTCTTTTCAAATTATGGTTTTCTTCACATACATGCACAGAAGTGTGATTGTAGGATCATCATATGGTAGCTCTCTTTAGTATTTAGGAAACCTCCATACTGCTTTCTACAATGGCTGCACCAATTTATGCTCCCCCCCGACAACAGTGTAAGAGAGTTCCTTTTTCTCCACACCCTCTCCAGCACTTATTATCTGTACACTTTTTGATAATGGCCATTCTGACCGTGTGAGGTGGTGTACCTGATTGTAGTTTTGATTTGCCCTTCTCTAATGATTAGCGATGTTGGGTAAATGGTTTTTGATATTTTGCGCCCAAGTTTAGTTCAGATTTTTCTAACCTCATTACAAGTCACTGTAAATGACCCTGGAAGCAGTCCTCATGAATGCCAAGTCTAGGAGACAGACACTTTTCTCACTACTTTAAAATTTGAGATGGAATAATTTGCACTTTGGGATTAAGCTGTAATCAGGCATTTCAAATCAAAAGAATGGCACAGTACAAGCCTGCCTCTTGACCTCTGGAAATCTAAATGAAATCTTTCAGTTAAGTGTGAACATTGTACACTTCAGGAAATAACCTTGGTGATAAAAGCAAGGAGAGAAAGAAATAGAAGCTAGTGAACTGTCCTCCCTTTTTCCTTCATTCCTTCTAATGTTTAGTGAGGACCTGTTTTTAACCAGCCACACTTGGGAATAACTGTTACATGATAGCAGCAAATTGATAATAAATTTATTATTCTCTAAGAATTCCATTTAGCTTGTGAGATAGAGGTTACAGATTTGAACTCTATTAAGAGCTGAATTTGGGTAAAAGAACATTAAAAGAAAGAACCTTCTTGGTGTTGATGTTTCCTAGCAAGATAGGCTCTCAGTGTTATTTAACCATAAGGTTTTTTCCCAGGTTAATTTTATTAACTCTCTCTTTAATTGAACTTTTTTGGTAAATGTGCTACAATTTACTTTTGGAAAAGTGTTGTCAATGAGTACATGATTTGGTGTGATATCACAGTGGACAGTTTTGGGTTTAAAAAGAAGGTGAATATTGGATCACCCTCTTAGGCACAGTGAGTGGGAGAAGGATGTTTTCAAATGCCATAGTGATTGTCTATCATGATGTATGCACCAGCCCTTGAATGTATCAAATTCAGGGTTAGCAGGAGGTATTGTTTAGATTCCATCATCTTACCCTTCTCAGCTAAAATATGAAGAACATAACAAAATATTTAGGTTTGTGAATAGATATAACTAACCCTAAAAGCCAATAGTTGCTGCAGCTGTTAGCATTTACCAAAGCCTCTCTAATAGCAATATTATCCAGACACTATTTAACAGGGACTAGGAAATTGAAAAATGTGTGCTTAATGGAGCAATGAATAGTAGCTATTCTTATTCTCTTCCTACTAACTAAGCACCCTCTTAACTACATGTGTTATCTTGTTTATTGTTTTGCTGTTGGAGTTGTTTAGTCGCTAAGTCATGTCTGACTCTTTTGTGACTATAGTCACAATGGACTATATGTGGACTATAGTCCATGAGGCTCCTCTGTCCATGGGGTTTCCCAGGCAGGAATAATGGAATAGGTTGCCATTTCCTTCTTCAGGGAATCTTCCTGACCCAGGGATCGAACCCGTGTCTCCAGCATTGCAAGCAGATTCTTTAATGCAGAATCATCAAAGAAGCTAACTCTATGAAAAGGATATTACTGTAATACTCTTCTTTCCATGGTATAACTGCATTAGAGAGTACTCATTAACTTGCTACATTGAGTAAGTTGTTGAGCTGGATTATAGATCCAGACAGTTCAGCTTGAGAACTCAAATCTTAACCATCACCTAAGGCTGCCTCTCAGTTTGTAGAATGTAGAGATTTATGAATTCCACACACAGTCTTCATTCAACATCTAGCAGGCAAGAAACCAAGGGACTTTAAGTACTTTCCTAGATTTCTCTAAGCATAATAGTGATTTGGAATTTCGTATGAGAAAATTTTGCTATTTAATTATAAACTATATTAAAGAATTTTAAAGACAGCATGACCTTTGTGGTGAAATGGTACAGACACGTTTTCAGATCTCTACTTCATATCGGTTATTGCAAAAGTAAATTATATAATATGTGACTGTCTTAAGTTTAGAATGGAATCGACTCTTTTAAAGAAGGGCAACTGAAATTGGACTCACAAAAATTCCCCTGCATAAATTGAGTAAGTAATTAATAAATACAGTATTAGAAAAACTCCATCAACCCTCAAAGAAAAGCAGCAGAAAAGTTTGCCATTTTTCAAGAGTCTCGTGTAGGGCTAAAATGTCTCTGAAATAATGGGAGAACTTAGATTTGCAAAATGTTCAATGAGAAATCCCGGTGTATACTATCTGCGTGATGGAGACATGCTGAGCTAAGAAATTAGCATTAGAGCAAATGTAGGACAACTGGAACCTTTAGGGTTGAACTTAAAGCCCCACAGGGACACATTCCTCCTGCAAATGATGAACTCACAAATCAATACTGCGAGGAGGCTGAGTCAGCCACTAGAAAGCTAAAGAATTATCTTGTTACTTCTACTCCCAAGCTAATCTCTTGCCATTTTTCCCATGAAAATCTTCCTCATTGTCTAGGGAAATCCATGATTTGTGTATTACTATCCTCTCTCCTAGTAATGATAAGTATAGACAATGTATTGCATAGATTAAAAGTTATTCCTTTGTAAATCAAAGATTCCATTTTACAAGGAAGAAAAGAGTCTTTCTTATATGATGTACTTTAGAAGATAATTTTATTCTTGTAAATTGAACTCACTGCTATACATGGATTGAAACCTTTGGGAAAAAGTAATGGTAAATATTAATTTTGGAGTATGTTCTATATGCTGGTATGCCATATGTATGATGTATTCTACTTCTCTTAAAAATACTATGAAACAGTTATCCATTTTACAAATGAGGAACTTCAGCTCAGTTTTGGAGTCTGTCTTCATAGTCCATGATAACAATGAACTGCCACTAGGTAGTTGGCACCCCACTCCAGTACTCTTGCCTGGAAAATCCCATGGACGGAGGAGCCTGGTGGGCTGCAGTCCATGGGGTCACTAAGAGTCGGACACGACTGAGCGACTTCACTTTCACTTTTCACTTTCGTGCATTGGAGAAGGAAATGGCAAGCCACTCCAGTGTTCTTGCCTGGAGAATCCCAGGGACGGGGGAGCCTGGTGGGCTGCCATCTGTGGGGTCACACAGAGTCGGACACGACTGAAGCGACGTAGCAGTAGCAGTAGCAATAATTTCACACTGACATTTTATGAAATAGCTTTAACTTTTTGTTGCTTTACAGCACTACAGATTTAGGTCTGAGACACCGATAGATTTATATTCTCAGAGAAAGCAGAAAAATACTTAAATAATAATATTAATTACTATGTTTACTGTGTGCTTCTTTTGCTGATTTCTTGCTTTCTATTAGATTGATTTTAAGAGATTCTCTTTTTATTTTAGTTTTTCATCTCTGCTTTGAAAATTATAAATTAAACTTCACTGTATTTAGTGGACACAATTTAATTAGACTACTTCTTTTTAAATCACGAGATATGTAAGAATTTTAGGAAAGATTAGTGTATATCCCCATATTTCACCCATCAACCAGATTATTATTCTCTACTTTCTTCTTGTTTTTCCAAATAGTCAGTAGGTTTTGTTTTTTTTTAATAGTGAGTTTTCCAGTTTCTTTCCTCACATTTGCTCCTTCCCTCTGAGTTCAATTTCCTTTCAAATGTAGTACATCATTTAGTGGTCTTTTTCAGTAAAAGGTTTCCTAGTTCTAGACTATGCAGAGTTTTATATAATAGCCCATAGTGTTCAGTAATTGAACTCCTGAATAAATTCTCTCTATTCCTTTTCCAGAAGGTTTTTCTGATGTTAATACATGGGATGAACAAGGTGGGAGGAAAGAATAAAATCCATTCAAATGTAATTTTAAAAACTCATAAAGTAATAATTGATAAACCACTTTGTCACAAATAGGTTGAAAACCATAGAGTACATTTTTGAAAATGCATTGTCAAATAAGTGTTTTGTGAACTGGGTAGCCAGGTAAAGAAAGAGATCACAGTCCTCAATTTAGTTTGAGTGATTGGGGTAAAAATTTACATACAGGAAGAATAGAAAAATCAGGAAGGAAAAAAACCTATTTGTGGGATGAAGATGAATTGATTTTAGGTTGTATTTTACTACTTATATGACACACAGCTTATAATTGGAATTACATAGCTATGGCCTGGAAGATGTTGGATTTTGAAAATAAAATTTGGTGATTACTCTCAGAAATGTTTTAAAGTTACAGGAAAAGAGATAATGAGTACAATTTCAGTATCCTTACACTTCAGTAGAAGTATAAGGATTTAATGACAGCTATTGATAATCAGTATTTTATCCAGCATCTTCTGAGTCACCTCATCCCCAAAGAATTGTATAGGCTAGAAATTTTGTGAACCATTGGGTTCTTATGAAACATCTTGGAAATCTTATATATGGCAATGCTTGCTTGCTAAGCTTTTTCAGTCATGTCCAACTCTTTGTGACCCTAGGGACTATAGCCTTCCAGGCTCCTCTGTCCATGAGGATTCTCCAGTCAAAATACTGGAGTGGGTTGCATAACCTCCTCCAGGGGATCTTCCCAGCCCAGGGATTGAACCCACAACTCTTTTACCACTAGTACCACCTGGAGACCCCATATATGGCATAATTTTCTACACAAATATGAAAAGAGCAGAGTATCTTGAATGCACTATAATTCTTTACTACAGGCCAAATACATCAAAATTCATATCATTTTTCAGTTCAGTTCAGTTGCTCAGCTGTGTCTGACTCTTTGCAACCCCATGGACTGCAGCATGCCAGGCTTCCCAATCCATCACCAACTCCCAGAGCTTATTCAGACTCAGTTCCATTGAGTTGGTGACGCCATCCAACCATCTCATCCTCTGTCATCCCCCTCTCTTTCCACCTTCAATCTTTCCTAGCAGCAGGGTCGTTTCCAATGAGTCAGTTCTTCGCATTGGGTTGCCAAAGTATTGGAGTTTCAGCTTCAGCATCAATCCTTCCAATGAATATTCAGGACTAGTTTCCTTTAAGATTGACTGATTGGATCTCCCTGATGTTCAAGGGACTCTCAAGAGTCTTCTCCAACACCACAGTTCAAAAGCATCAGTTGTTCGGTGCTCAGCTTTCTTTATAGTCCAACTCTCACATCCATACATGACTATTGGAAAAACCATAGCTTGACTAGACAGACCTTTGTTGGCAAAAATGTCTCTGCTTTTTAATATGCTGTCTAGGTTGGTCATAGCTTTTCTTCCAAGGAGAAACGTCTTTTAATTTCATGGGTACAAACACCATCTGCAGTGATTTTGGAGCCCCCAAATAAGGTCTGTTACTGTTTCCATTGTTTCACCATCTATTTGCCATGAAGTGATGGGACCAGATGCCGTGATCTTAGTTTTCTGAATATTGAGTTTTAAGCCAAATTTTTCACTCTTCTCTTTCACTTTCATTAAGAGGCTCTTTAGTTCGTCTTCATTTTCTGCCATAAGGGTGGTGTTATCTGCATATCTGAGGTTATTGATAGAATTCATATCATTTTTAGGCAACCCAAAATTTGTGAATGATTTATTTTCCAAAAGATCATGAATAAATCAGCTGGTTGAAACTTGCAACACATTTTTCTGTAGAAACAATATTGTAAATCATGGTTTGTTTCACAAACTAGTCTATACAACCCTGTTGAAAGCATAATATATTCTACACCTGAAATGAAAATAATAGGTATAGAAAACATCTTTTTTGTTCTTTTAAACAACAAAATTATAATTAAGCACATGGCACAGACAGAATAATCATTGGTAGATATGATGATTTTTAAATGTGTTGAGTCAGAGATAACGCAACCAAAGGGAATTCATGTCCTAAATAAGATAAGATTTTAGACTTACTTTTGAATGTTAACATGTGAGAGGAATTAAACTGATGTGGGGACTGATGAAGTAGATGGAGAGTGGATGAATAATAAAGGGACTTCATGAGCATTCTCAGAGTCCTTGAATGTTTATTGTGCTCTTCTGTTTATTTAATTGAATTTCAACACTTTGTTTTTTTCCCCTTGGTTTTTGTATATTTCTTGCACGATTAGGTTCATTTTATTTATTTGGATTGTAATTGAAGGAAACATTTTTATTTGAAAACACAAAACTTTCCTAACTAACTGCCTCCTCTAATCCTTCATATTTAAAAGTTTCTTCTTCATTCTCCCTTAGATTTATTTTCTCTGTCTTTTCTAAAGTTAATTTTTATTGGAGTATAGTTGTTTTATAGTGTTGTGTTCTGAGCCACCAGAGAAGCCCATGTTAGTTTCTGCTGTACATCAGTGTGAATCAGCTATACATATACATGCTAAGTTGCTTCAGTCGTGTCTGACTCTGTGTGACCCCATAGACGGCAGCCCACCAGGCTCCCTCTGTCCCTGGGATTCTCCAGGCAAGAACACTGGAGTGGGTTGCCATTTCCTTCTCCAATGCATGAAAGTGAAAAGTGAAAATGAAGTCCCTCAGTCGTGTCTGACTCTTCGCAACCCCATGGACTGCAGCCTACCAGGCTCCTCCATCCATGGGATTTTCCAGGCAAGAGTACTGGAGTGGGGTGCCCTTGCCTTCTCCATACATACGTATACATACATCCCCTCTTTTTTTGATTTACTTCCCATTTAGGTCACCACAGAACACTGAGTGGAGTTCCCTGTGCTACACAGTAGGTTCTCACTAGTTATATATTTTATCTATAGTATCAATCTTACTTTGCTATATTTTCCTTCATTTTTTGTTTTGTTTTCTCCTGCAGTGGAAGATGTTTTTTGAGACATCAGTATCCTCTCTTTTTCTTTTACATATGTGTTTTTTTTTTCTTCATGTCTCTCTGGTCAAACCTCAGTTTTTAACCAGAAGATACCTGAGCTGAGTCCTGAACCTTCACCTGTGTTCCTCCCTAAGGCAGGTGTCTCTCCCGAAGAAACTCAGACTCCTGGCACTTCCCAACCCATGTTCAGGTTCCTCCACTTCAGAGGTGTAAACTAAACCATAGGACGAAGACATTCTGCTTCCCCAATGGCTCAGCAGGTAAAGAATCTGCCTGCAAGGCAGGAGACATGGGAGATGCGGGTTCAACCCCTAGGTTGGGGAATTCCCACGGAGAAGGAAATGGCAACTCACTTCAGTATTCTTGCCCCAAAACTGCCATGGACAGGGGAAACTGGCAGGCTACAGTTCATGTGGTCGCAAAAAGCTGGACACAACTGCGCAACTAGGCACACATTGAAGACATTATGGAGGTTCTAGAGACATGCTCTAAGGAACTGGGCATGGAACACCATGGAGTCTTACCAAAAATAGCATCGTATCTTCAAAACCAAAGAGATAGGATTGGAATGGAAAGGAGACTTCCAAATTGTGTGTGGTGGGCATGAAGGGTGGCTCACCATTCTGCTGAGTCAAAGAACTAAACTTAAAGGATGCCCACCAGGAAACGGGCAGGGTGTGGGGAACTTGGGTGGACATTCTAAGAGCCTCAACCACCACCTGCATAGCCTGCCAACCAGCTAAGCACGTGTACCAATGCCACACAGCCATAAAAGACTTTTTGTATTTGGGCATTGACCATTCCTTCAAATCAGTGTAAGATTTGTATTCATTTAAATGAAGGTTGGTTATGTAAACTTTTCACAAAAAGAAAATGATATTGGGATTCCCTTTCTGAGTTATTAGACAAAATCAATAATTCAACGATATAATAGCTCTAGTTCTTGAGAATCTGTTAAGATTTGTATTTTCATAAATAATGTATTATTATACTATATTAGGCTAATCAACTATCATATTTAAACATGATAAATGGCAATCAAAATGTCATTTCTACATGTAGATCAGACAAGAAAGCAGGATTTTTTTTTTCAGTAGGACTTACTAAAATTATCAGATCATGGTATTTCTATTTTTTAAAAATTCATAAATGTGCTCTTTTAAGAAATAGATCCTAGAGAATGGATGATTTCTGCAGACTTTCATCGAAGTGTTTTTT
>NW_011495023.1:3363119-3363649 GCF_000754665.1 Bison bison bison
CAGGATATAAAATCAACACACAGAAATCCCTTGAATTCCTATACACTAATAATGAGAAAACAGAAAGAGAAATTAAGGAAACAATTCCATTCACCATTGCAATATAAATTAAACTTTGATTCTGGTGCATGCTTTTAAGTTCCATGATTTTATAATAGCGTCATAGCTTCAGATATATACATTTATGTGTAAATATATATGACTTATGTTTCCCAGAGTGGTTGTGAATAATTAGAGTTTCAGAAATGTATTTTATACTTTACTATTTGTTATGACACATAGCACAATGAGAGGGAACTATTTGGTGCTTAATACCCGTTGAATTCAACTAGTATGTCAGTATGACAGGACAAGTACAGCCTATAAAATAAATGTAGAAACATGTAGAATATCATGTAAGAAACAAGTTGCCAGTCCAGGTTCGATGCGCGATACTGGATGCTTGGGGCTGGTGCACTGGGACGACCCAGAGGGATGGTGTGGGGAGGGAGGAGGGAGGAGGGTTCAGGATGGGGAACACATGTATGCCT
>NW_011495023.1:3363749-3376345 GCF_000754665.1 Bison bison bison
AAAGGTCCTAGTTTAGTTTTCATGTTTTATGGGAAGAGTATAAGAATTTTAAAGAAGTGAACAACCCTGGCTAAGTAACATTGCCAGTAGGAAAAGGGTGTGTTCATGGTCTTTGTAATCTCTGAACAATAAACCTTATTTTGCAGTAGGGACTTTTGTCTGTTTTGTTCACAGATGGATTCCAAGCACTAAGAACTGGTCTTGATAAAAGAAAGGCACTCAAATATTGAGTTGCTAAATGAAATGGAGCTTTTAAGGAAAAATAATCTAAGTAAGGGATGTTTTATGGCTTGTTTCCAGCTGTAAGCAATTTTTTTGTATGTTTATAAGATAGCACTGGTTGCAGGTCAAGGAATTTGCCTGCAGGAACAAGGCGAGAGTCATAGTGGCTTAACAACTAGCCTCAGAAGTTATCCACTATCATTTGCAGGATTACCCATTGGTTATATAGGCCAACATCTTCAGTGTGAGCAGTCCATCAGGCTAGAACTCAGTAAATATCAGACAATGGGGAGTGGGCCATCTTGGCTGGCTGTCACAAGGACATCCTGATAACCACTCCCAGCTTAAACTTCATTGATGTTTACGTGTTCTCTTCTTGTTACATGTTGTCATTTATTCAGTGGTTCCTCATTCCCAGCTTAAAAAAAACGTCCAAACATGGAAAGCTTGCGTATTCCTCTCAACTGGAATTGCTCTCAAGTTGGCGCCAACCAACTTTGACATCACTGTGCATACAATTCCTCTCCAGTATATCCTCAATTATAATCTCTTTCTCCTTCTGTACTTGCTTCCATATAATGATGCTCTTTCTCCTGTTTTCGGTCTCACCCTCTCACTATATCATCTAATCCACTTGTAAAATCCTTGAAAATTCCTTATCTGTCTCGTTTCCTGCTTTAGTTACCGCCTCTTTACTTGGCTTCTGTTCACAGCAAAACTTGTTAAAAAGTTGTAATTCTTGCACTCCCATCTTCAACTTGTGTTCACTCCTCAACCAACTCATATTCAGCCTTCCAAACTCCACTGAATCTTCTCTTGGAAAGTTTACCAGTTTCATCTCACCAATGCCACTTAACACCTTTCTGGGCCCAAGTTGCTTGGCAGCTCAGCAGTATTTGGCATCTGTGACCACCCCTGCTTAGAAACACTTTCATTTCCTTGTCTTAGCTTATGGGATACTATACCTTCACGGTTTTATTTTAACTTCTCCATCTTTTCCTCTTCATATTTTTTCCTAACTCTTCTCCATACAGTATCTTTGCCTCCTTATTCTCCATCTTTGAATCTCTTTAGGTTATTTTGTTCCTCATACAGCTTTAAATGCCAACTGTTCTGTTCCTCGCCTCATATCGAATTACTTAATGAATTGGATTTCCAATAAGTTTAATATAAATTAAACTTTGATTCTGGTGCATGCTTTTAAGTTCCATGATTTTATAATAGCGTCATAGCTTCAGATATATACATTTATATGTATATATATATGACTTATGTTTCCCAGAGTGGTTGTGAATACTTAGAGTTTCAGAAATGTATTTTATACTTTACTATTTGTTATGACACATAGCACAATGAGAGGGAACTATTTGGTGCTTAATACCCGTTGAATTCAACTAATATGTCAGTATGACAGGACAAGTACAGCCTATAAAATAAATGTAGTCTCAGTTCTAGACAGAGAAACAAATTTACTTCTAAGTGATGTCGTTAATTAACCTTAGTATAATAATTTACAGGAACACAAACCTCTAACTCTTTTTCTTAAGTAAGCACACATAACACATCTAAATGGATAGAATATGTTTTAAGAAATATGTCTAAATGAATAAAATGTGCTTTTCCTAGACTGATATCAGTCATTTTTGTATATGCCTTGTGTGGCAGTAGAGTGCTATTTTTATTCATTCCTTCTACACAGTGTAGGAATTTTGAGTGTAGAGATCTCAATTCAGAGTGGCTGTATACAGATACAAAATGTATATGTAATATGTATAATGTATATCTTATATCTAATGTATGTATATCATATATGTGCCTATGTATGTGTTAGAGATGTGTATGTATGTAATATAACATGTATTATATATCATGTGGTATAAGGAAAAATCATTTCCTAATCTTTCAGCAAATGGTTGCTTAGTGTGCCTGGCACTGGGGTTACAACAGCAAAACATGCATGGCCTGTGGATTCACTTTTTAAAAAAAACTTTTTATTTTGTATTGTATTTCCTTGGTGGTTCAGACAGTAAAGAATCTGCTTGGAATGCATGGGACCTGGGTTAGATCCCTGGGTTGGGACAATCCCCTTCAGAAGGGAATGGCAACCCACTACAGTATTCTTGCCTGGAGAATTCCATGGACAGAGGACCCTGGTGAGCTACAATCCATGGGGTTGCAAAGAGTCAGACAAGATTGAGTGACTAAAAGTGGAGATGGCCAATTAACAATGTTGTGATGGTTTCAGGTGAACAGTGAAGGGACTCAGCCATACATATACATGTGTCCACTCTCCCCCAAGCTCCCCTCTTGTCCAAGCTGCCACATAACACTGAGCAGAGTTCCGGTACGTACTTATCCATTTTAAATACGCAGTGTATAAATGTTCTTCCCAAACTCCTTAACTATCCCTTTGTCCCATCCTTCCCCCAGCAACCATTAGTTCATTCTCTAAGTCTTTGAGTCTGTTTTGTAAGTTCATTTGTATCATTTCTTTTTAGATTTCACATATAATATTTCTCCTTCTCTGTCTGACTTTCTTCACTGAGTATGGCAATCTCTAGGTCCTGGATTCACTTTTTTTAAGGCAAACCTACTGACCTATGAAAAATCTTGACAGCATTCTTTATATTCATGAACTCATATGAGTTTTATCATCACAGAGAATGTAAAATCCTAGGATAAATGTAGATCTCCAAGAATAACTATGTGCTGATAGTGAACTTCGCTCAGCCCTGTCTGGCTCTTTACAACCCCATGGACTGTATTGTATAGTCCATGGAATTCTCCAGACAAAAATACTAGAGTGTGTAGCCTTTCACTTCTCCAGAGGATCTTCCCAATCCAGGGATCAAACCCAGATCTCCCACATTGCAGGTGGATTCTTTACCAGCTGAGCCACCAGGGAAGCCCAAGAATATTGGAGTGGATAGCCTATCCCTTCTCTAGGGGATCTTCCTGACCCAGAAATTGAACTGGGGTCTTCTGCATTGCAGGTGGATTCTTTACCACTACTGGGGATGCCCTTCATGCTTCATTATATCTGTGCTTGGGAGAGTGATATATCTAGGTAGCTATATAGTAATCTAGTTAGCTAGATAATATAGCTAGATGGATAGGTGAATGGATGACGTCCACACCACTTCTCACCCCCCCCCCACACACATACTGCTTTCAAACATAAATGCTATAGTTTAGAAGATTCAGAACTAAAAAGTTAAATGTTATGTTTTTTCCACTTAAAACACTGCTTTTAGGGAATTGAAATATATATTTTTTCTTACATAGAAGAGACCTCTCTCTGTGACTCTGAAAGAAACTTTTGATTGTGTTTAATGTATAGAATATGGCTAGTTCTCATTTTGCAGTAATTTTAGTAATCAGGACTGTACCTAAGTGTTACTTTCTCTGCCCTCTATTATGTGGAAGGATAAACGTTTTAATATTCATTGTTATCTTTTCCTGTCACCATAGATGTTTTGGATTCCTCAGTGTGTGTGTGTGTGTATGTTTTAAACCTAGAATTTGTTATACTCTGTGTTCCAGAAACTGTGTTAATGAGATCCAGAATTTGAAGCCTGACTCTCTAATGCATTCTAGTTCTAAGCACTGACTGACATAATAATGCTGACTGGCTTTGGAGATGTGTAAAGAAACTCACTAGCTTAAATGAGGAATAATGAGTAGTGCCTGATTCACCTGAAGTCATTGTAGGAAAAGGCAGGCAATCGTAAAAGAGAGCATTTTAATTGTTAATTAGGGCCACAGTGAAACGAGTACAAGATATTACAGACACCAAAGTTCTGTAATTATTGTGTGCCTGGGTAATTACTCCAGAATTGGAGAAAGTTTAAAAGCTTTACACACTAAAGAGTGCAAGAAAGAACCACCTTTTATGATTTCAAATTTGACCAAATGCAGTAATGATTCATTGCTGCTGTAGTTAAAATATTTCTATATATTGCACTGAAATTAATACAGCTAAAAATACCATTTATGCTTTTGCCAGGGCTTGTATGGCTTGTCAGTAATCCAGAAAGAATATTTTGATAATTCATATTATCGTTCTCTAGTCTTCAATGGCATTTTATTATTGTATTTTTTTTGAACTAGGACAGGGTTAAACCCTTAACTTGAAAGACATGTCCAGAGTTTGGCTTAGATACAAGGATTTCAAAGATGAGAGCCAAAATGAGTATGCTTGTGCCAAGAAGAAGGATGGAAGGAGCATATGACTGGACCCATCTGTAGCAAATTGCCTTTGATGATGCAAAAAACAATAATTAAAACACTGCAAAAAACAGTGAATGATTTCAGTAATGAATAAAATCCTCTGGAAGACTGATAAAGATACTAGTACAGAAAAAATAGCATTTCTTCCAGCAAGAAATTTTGAAAAGGAAAATCCATTTCTCTAACCTTTAAAGTCTAATGGCTTCTCTGTGGTCTCTTTCCCATTTATATTCTTTCCTAACTTCATGTTGGCACTAATACTATTTAGTAAAATTGACTGTGAAGTCCTGTGATAAAATGCCACTCTGCAGTATCTTTGTAATTTTATGATCAATAAAATTCCCTGATGCCATAGCATAGTAATCAATGTATGAGAAATGAATTTCAAACAAAGAAATAATAAAAGTATTAGCCAGATAAATATCTTTCAGATATTAAAAATGTCATTTACAGAAAATAAGCATAGCAATGCATAGACTAAAACCAAGAGAGCTACAATTTCGGGGAAAAGTCATGACACAAAAGCTTGAATGCTTCCAAGCCAGCATGCTAGAGAAAATTTAAGACTGACAATGATAATTATTACCGCATAATCTTTGTGCATAGCATGGTAATTGCTTTCTGGCTCCAGAGCTACAGATTCAGAGTGAAATGTAACAAATGAGAATTACATTTTTTATACCTAGTGATGAGACATAGAATGGATCTATGGTTTATTGGAACGATATAAAATAATTACTGCATTTTATAATCTTAGAAAGTCAGGTTTCAATTTCTATCTGGAATGCTTTCCTAAAGTTTATCCATCTGAATTTTCATTTTCCCTTCCATGTGGGAAGTTTATGAAGCCTCACTAATTGGGCTGGACATTTCTATGAGAAACGCAAAGAGCAGAATAATGATAGCATTTTCATTCTTCACCCATGTGTGCCAAGAGGGCCCCCAAGAGGTGTTGTCTGGGTCTGCACTCATTTTCTGTCCCACTTGAAGGCAGTTCCATCTGTAATCAGGCTCTGCTTCTCCTGGAGAAGGAAATGGCAATCCTCTCCAGTACTATTGCCTGGAAAATCCCATGAACAGCAGAGCCTGGCAGGCTACAGTCCATGGGGTCACAAAGAGTCAGACAAGATTGAGCGACTTCACTTTCTACTGGTGATGTTTGTAACAAATCCACTCCTGGGCAGTGGAGCCACTAATGATACTCTTGAGGCCATGCAGTGCTAACTCTGCATTCCTGGTTGCTTGGGCTATGCTGTCAAGATAGAAGATGACCCTTACAATGGAAAGACTGAGAGTCTACTGAAAAAAAAAAAAAAAAAAAAGCTTATTCCAATTGAAGTTTTCTGAAGTCTAATAATTGCTATAGGAAGTGCAGCTAAATCTTCCTTAGAATATTTTATAAAATTGTAATTGTTCCACAAAGCAGAGATCTAGATATTTTGTATCATCACCGTTCTATAGTAAAATGAAATCCTGTTCACTTAGTTTTACTCTAAATCTGTTTCTTCAGGAGACAGACATTTAATACTACTCTAGGCACAAATATCATAATAATTATTTCTATTATCTTAAGGTAGTTTGATTCAAATGGTCATGATTTAGGAGTAACAGACTTTCAAGTTACATGATACTAAAAATCACCGAAAAGCACCCCAAATGAAGGTCTCTATGCAAATAATGATGCTGAAATATAAACTAAATTCATTAAGCATTGAATCATTCTTCCTGTAAGAAGTATAGTACAGGTTGCACTTTCAGTGTCGTGGAAGACCGTCAGAGTAATAGGGGATGCCAGTGGCAGGGCATCATGTGTTTAGAGGGATGAGAAAACCAACCTTGGTGTCAGTAATGAAGAGAGGAAAAAAATAAGTTGAGGGGTTGAGGTACTGAGTAAAAGGTTGTATGTTCCTTCTCCATGTGATATGAAGAACCTAACAAGTATCAAGGCTGAAAAAGACTCATATAATTGGCAGCTTCTTTTCACCTCAAAGCACTTCCTTCTGTCATTCATGAAGATCAGGATATACCAAGGACTCTAATTGTAATCAGCACCATTCTAACAATAAACACAGTTTGACCTAGGAACAGGCTGAAAGGTAAGAGTGAAATGAGATGATTGTGTCATATGAATCATTTATGTTAGACATTCATCTAACATGGATGACATAAAAATATGGATGAAACTGATCACAGAAGAGATTGATGTAGCATGCATGGTTAAAATAAGACGTAAGAAAATAAGAAAAACAATTTTTAGACTATTAATATATATTCAATTAAATGAGCCAAGAGTTTGGAAATCTAGCTCATACTTTGGAACTATGCCAGTTGTTGCTTAACATACTCTTAACTAATTTTAATTTAAAACTGAAAAAGAGGTTTTACTGACTGTCCTACACAGAAGCATGTATGTTATCATGAGCTTTGCCTTTTTACTTGGGACCCTTCTTCAAAAACCAGAGATTAAGTAACTTGCAGTGCTACAATTAAAATATTACACAAAGATGTTTATTGCTTTTGTGAAATGGACAATTCACTACAACCTGCTTCTGTATTCAGAAACTCCCCTGATTGTGTTGGGTTTAAGTATTAACATTTGCTTTAAAAATCACTCTGAGTGATTGCTTTCTGAGTATGGAAATGGACTTTATTGAAAAGTGATAAAATTCTGAGCTTAGTTTGCTTGGCCGTGGATATCAGCCACCAGTTTAACATCAGGTACCAGAGAAGTCTGGGTCTCTGACAATAAAACTGACCATCAAGAGATACAAAGAAATACAATTTTTAGAAAATGCAACAAAGGTTAAGAGGGTAGGATTGGAACAGAGGGACCACTTTTCCAAAAGTGTGTTGATGGTTGACCTGAATTATTCTGAGCTCTGCCATCTTAAATATGATAGTTACATATTTAATCACATCATTAAAAAGTGATTGGGGGCTATTTCCTCCCTATCTTTTCAGCTGCCTGAGGGGCTTTCCAAGCGAATGGAAATCTGCCCTTCAACAGATACTAAATAACAATGTGAGAGAAACCTCAGCCCTTCTTATTAGTTTTAAGAATGAGTCTTTCCCTTATTCTTAGCCTTACTGGTACACTTTTGGCTGTTTATTTTGACTTTTACCTGAGTGAACTTCACCTGTTATCCGTGATTTCTTCCTTCTTCCCTTTAGCATTAGTGCATCACACCTGTGGGAGAAAACAGTGGCTTCTGGTGACGCTCAAGAAATAGTAGGGACTTCCCTGATGGTCTAATGACTAAGACTCCAAGCTCCCAAGATAGGAGGTCAGGAAACTAGATCCCACATGCCACAACTGAAGATCCTGCATGCTGCAACTAAGACCTGGCCCAGCCAAATCAGTATATTAATAAAAATAAAATATTTTTTAAAGTTACATAACAAGGTTAAAAAAAGAAATAGTAGCATTGAATAGGTTATGGTAGATACACATATGTGTGTGTGTATATGTGGGGCTTCCTAGGTAGCGCCAGTGGTAAAGAATCTGTATACCAATGCAGGAGACACAAATGATGTGGGATCCATCCCAGGGTTCGGAAGATGCAGTACTACTTGCCTGGAAAATTCCATGGACAGAGAAGTCTGGAGGGCTACTGTCCATGGGGTCGCAGAGAGTCAAACTCAAGTATGGTGTTATGTGTATATACTTGTACATACCTATATACATGTAACTTTATATATGCGTGTGTGTGTGTGTGTGTGTTGGTGTGTGTATGCTGTGCTGTGCTTAGTCGCTCAGTTTAGTCTGACTCTTTACAATCCCGTGGACTGTAGCGCCCCAGGCTCTCCTGTCCATGGGGATTCTCCGGGCAAGAATACTGGAGTGGGTTGCCATGCCCTCCTCCAGGGCATTCTTCCCAGCACATGGATTGAACCCAGGTCTGCCCCATTGTAGGTGGATTCTTTACCATCTGAGCCACCAGCGAAGCCCAAGCGGTGGGTAGCCTATCCATTCTCCAGCAGATGTTCCTGACCCAAGAATAGAACCAGGGTCTCCTGCATTGCAGGCGGATTCTTTACCAGCTGAGCTACCAGGGAAGCCGTGTGTGTGTGTAAGCCACAGGTTGACAAGTGTACAATTGGAAGAAAGGTGTGATTGTTTGTGATGGCTTGTAGTGAACTGCAAGAGTGAAACAAAAAATAAGTGATTCTGCGCCTCTCTGTCTACTGTGTAAGAAGAGCTTTGTGCATTGTCCTGAGTTGTTTAGAACCGAAGAGGAAAGTAAGTGAAAAGACCTCCAATGAGTATTTGGCTCTACTTGTTGACAGGACAAATTTCATGTGAAGACCTCTGAGATCCAGGGCATTGTGGAGTGTAACGATTGCAGACTATTGTCCTTAGAGTCTTCTTTGAGCCACAAGCTACCAGCCCATTTGTTAGTCTCCCCTCTTCACTGAATCTTAGGGCATTAATCTAATCGTTGAGTATAAAGATATATTGGGTTGGCCAAAAAGTTCATCTGGGATTTTCACATTTCATAAGATGTTACAGAAAAACTGCAATGAACTTTTTGGCCAACTCAGTGCATATATATTTTTTATCAGTTTTATTTTTCTTCATCTCACTCCTAGAACATTTCCCTGGAAAGAAAATAGGGTGAGAGATAATGCATTTAAACAATCATGATTTATGTTTTAGAAATATATTTTTTATTTGCTGTAGATCTTAATAATAAATGTTTATGTGTAAACATATATTGGTAAAATGCAAATGTCTTCTATGTCAGGCATGGTATTAGAAGCTCTAAACACTGGATCTCCAATCCTTACAAAAGATGACAAGGTAAATATGATAGTTCTCATTTTTTTAGATGAGGAAAGTGAAACTCATAGTACAGAACTGGATTATTTCCATTACATTCCATTGAGCGCAGAATAAATTAAGTAGTATAGATGAGGCAAGTTTGCAAATACGGAGAGATTTTAGTTATCACTTACTGTGTGGTTTAAGGAATGGGAAATACCTACAGAAAGCAGCACTGTCCTTCTAGCTAAGCCTCGTGGAAGCTGTGACTTTCCTTTTTGTGTGTGTGCATATTTTTTTTATCAAAAATGCATTTATGTTTTTAACTGGGGGATAATTGCTTTACTATGTGGTGTTAGTTTTCACTGTATAACAAGGTGAATCAGCTACATGTATATATATATTCCCTCCCTCTTGAACCTCCCTCCTTTGCCCCCATCCCACCGCTCAGGTCGTCACAGGGCACAGGGCTGAGCGGCTATGCAGCGGCTTCCTACTAGCTAGCTATTTTATGTATGATAGTGTATATATGCCAATGCTACTCTCTCACTTCGTTCCACCCTCTCCTTCCACTGCTGTGACATTCTTGACTGCTAAGCCCACATTCATTTTTGGAAGTTTGGTCTTTGACAGATGAGAGGAAATTATGGTACCTCCAATCTACGAATAGAACTTTGTATCTTTTTCATGATTTAAATATGTTCTGCCTTTTCTAATTACCCTCCTGTTTTAGACTGTGTGTGTGTGCATATGTTTTCTTTTTGCTAACACATGAAGCTCTGAGGAGTATCTGTGGCCAACATTCAGGCCAGTGTACTAGAATTTGTGTAAGTTTTACCATATGAGTTTTTCCTTAACTACATATTTATCACTTAGTTTCATCTTATTATACTCTTGTATCCTTACCTCTCATCCTTGGAACAAGGGCATGAATAAATAAATCCAATAATTATTCCTTATTCTTGTCCTTAGTAAACTTCTTACTATTTATTGCTGAGTAATTAATCCGCCACGCGTAAGCATTTGGGTCTCAGTGCTGCTGCCCAAGGCTTCAAAGGACATGCACAGTTCTTTATGATATTAAACCTTAATGAGTATGGCTCCCATATTTTTATATACATAATAAATTGAAAGGCTAATCCAAATCAAACTTTCATTTTTTAGCTCTTACCCTGCATTTCAGCAGTTAAAATGTCCACATAATAAATTATAGAGTGAGTGTTGTTATTACTGTTTTAAAGAGAAATATTCCATGTGGCTTAGCAGAGGCTTAAACCGTATTTTGCCTACAAATTCTTGTTAGCATGGCTCTCCTGTTTCAGGCAGCAGGCCGTGGCATGGACATCAGATTCACATAAATCTGGGCCCAACCTCTGCTCTATCCTAATATTTCTTGCTATGTATTCTCAGTTTCAAATTTTGTAAGTATTCTGAGCCTCAGTTTCCTTATTTACAAAATAGATTAATAATAGGTTCGTTGTTTTAGTCACTAAGTCTTGTCCAACTCTTTTGTGACCCCATGGACTGTAGCCTGCCAGGCTCCTCTGTCCATGGGATTTGCCAGGCAAGAATACTGGAGTGGGTTGCCATTTTCTCCTCCAGGGGATCTTCCCAACCTAGGAATCAAACCCACTTCTCTTTGGTCTCCTGCATTCACAGGCAGGTTTTTTACCACTGCACCACCTGCCTACCTTTAACACTAGGAGCTGTAAAGCCTTGACCTCTTTCTCATCACCTGTCCAGAAGCCCTGCTCAGTGTCAACTGTTCTAGGTCAATGTCCCCATCTTGTGGACAGAATAAAGAACAGTTTGACCTAAGATCACTTTCCATTACGATCTTCATGTCTTCTTGGGGTAGGGAGAGAGTCTTTGGGAAATGAAGACTGGTGATTAGGAGGGGAATGGATGAATAGTCTCTAGAAGTTTCACCTGATTCTCACTGTAGGCTACACTTTTTGTTAATTTCATCAAAGGTATTCTTTCTTTATAAAACACAAGCATATGTTTGCCTACATCCTCTTTTTCCTTCTCTGTGAACTCCCAGCTTGGCAACAACTCCAAAAAGCATTTCTTTACGTGAATTTGCTCTAATTCTAGTTATTGGTTTTGGACTACTGAGGAAACCATGTATTAATACTTATATTGATCAGTTCCATTAGGAATTTGAATTCTAGTTTCAACTAGATTTTTCAGTGAAGTCCCTTAAGCCTCCCATTCATTCCACAGTAATGTCTACTCCTAGATGCCTCAGGCTTTGCTCTCTTCATGTCACACCTTTTGATGATACATGTCCTGTCTCAACCCACTTGCATATCACATCTCTCATCTCTTTCTTTCCTCTAAAGCTCTAGAATTTCTTTCCTCTAAAGCTCCAGGATTAGTTGCCATGAATCCACCCTTCCCACTATCTACAGCTCTTTCTACTAAAGAACAGATCTTTCTAAAGCAGATCTGATCAGGTTACTCTCTTATTTAAAAATTGTAGGCGGCTTTATATTGGCTATAGGATTGGATTAAACCTTCACAATGAAATTAAAGATACTTCCCAATGTATGGTCTTGATCTCTATATCTGAGTTGTACATCCTCAGTCTTTATTATACTTTTGATATTCTAATCACATCAGACTATTCAAGGTTCCCAAAATATTTCAATACTTTCATAGCCTATTGCCTGCACATGTGATTTTCTTTACTTGGGATGTCCTCATATACTTTATGCCCTTGGTGGTATTCTGTGCAGTTTCAAAGCCCAATACAAATACTACACTCTTTACAACACCTTCCTAATTTCACACAGATCCTTAATTTTACTGCAACTCCACTCAAGTACTGTATTATTTTTCTGTAATATAATGGAATTTGCTCACACTCAAGCTAAATCGTTACATGGTGTTTTTGTTTCTATTTATTTGTGAGTCCTTTAAATAGTAACAATATATAGCCTAGACATACTCCTTTCCCTATTTGGAACCAGTCTGTTGTTCCATGTCCAGTTCTAACTGTTGCTTCTTGACCTGCATACAGATTTCTCAGGAGGCAGGTCAGGTGGTCTGGTATTCCCATGTCTTTTAGAATTTTCCACAGTTTATTGTGATCCACACAGTTTATTGTGATCCACACTTATTTAACTTATATACAGAGTACATCATAAGAAACACTGGGCTGGAGGAAGCACAAGCTAGAATCAAGATTGCCAGGAGAAATATCAATAACCTCAGATATGCAGATGACACCACCCTTATGGCAGAAAGTGAAGAAGAACTAAAGAGCCTCTTGATGAAAGTGGAAGAGGAGAGTGAAAAAGTTGGCTTAAAGCTCAACATTCAGAAAATGAAGATCATGGCATCCAGTCCCATCACTTCATGGAAATAGATGGGGAAA
>NW_011495023.1:3376445-3378777 GCF_000754665.1 Bison bison bison
GGCTGACTTTATTTTTCTGGGCTCCAAAATCACTGCAGATGGTGATTGCAGCCAGGAAATTAAAAGATGCTTACTCCTTGGAAGGAAAGTTATGACCAACCTAGGTAGCATATTAAAAATCAGAGACCTTTGCCAACAAAGGTCCATGTAGTCAAGGCTATGGTTTTTCCAGTGGTCATGAATGGATGTGAGAGTTGGACTGTGAAGAAAGCTGAGCACCGAAAAATTGATGCTTTTGAGCTGTGGTGCTGGAGAAGACTCTTGAGAGTCCCTTGGACTACAAGGAGATCCAACCAGTCCATCCTAAAGGATATCAGTCCTGGGTGTTCATTGGAAGGACTGATCTTGAAGCTGAAACTCCAATACTTTGGCCACTGGATGCAAAGAGCTGATTCATTGGAAAAGACCCTGATGCTGGGAAGGATTGAGGGCAGGAGGAGAAGGGGATGATAGAGGATGAGATGGTTGGATGGTATCACCGAGTCAATGGACATGGGTTTGGACATGGGAGTTGGTGATGGACAGGGAGGCCTGGCGTGCTGCGGTTCATGGGGTCACAAAGAATCGGACACGGCTGAGCGACTGAACTGAACTAAATAAAACAGCTGCTTATTTTTCTTCTTGACACCCGTCTCAATTAACAGCATATACAAGAACCTAATAATAATTGATTTAAATTAAAATTTAGCACTCATTTGAATCATAGATGTTCATTTCCTTCATTACTTGCAGTAGGGAATATTGCAATGTAGTGAGCACATACCTGCTTTGAGATTATGTAAAACAAGCTGAATATTAGGTTGTGTTTCTTATCATTATAACATTTTATCAGCAATTAGAAGAATGTCTGACCTAGACATAATACTCAACATATGAGTTAAGTAAGTAGAAAACTCATAATTTCATTTTATCATATTGGGGTTCTACTCTTTAATAAACCATTGTTTTTCCTACTTAATTCCTATCCCAAGTGATTTAATGACTAGACTTATTCTTTTGTTATTGACTTAATTCTCATCCTAGTGTTCTTTTTTCATCTTTATACTCAGATTTTAGGTTTATAATTATTTTTGAATTGCACTTTTTATTTTAGTAATATATTTTGAGTGTAAAAGTGTGGATATATTTGACTTGTTTGTTGAATACAAACAGCAATACTATTTTGGTGAATTCAATGATTTATTAAAGTCAGAAAATTTTCTCACTCTTTATACACACATAATATATACTTCTCTAGGTAATAATACCTTTGTACCTATAATTTTGGGCCTGCTATTAGGATTGGTCTTCAGAGAATTTTAGATTGAGAATTTTACTCTTTTAATACTTTCCTGAAGGAAAGTAGACCATTATTCATGTCTTATAAACATTGTATACCTGTGTCTCCTTTGGAAGAAAAATTTGTGCAAGAATCTTAGCTTGAAGTTTGTCGTTCCTTTGTACACATATGCTGTTTCACACACACATATTTGTTTTATTTTCTCTCTCATTATTTCCCACCCCTGGAGGAAGACAGGGAGCTGAGTTATGTCCAATGATTTTGTCATAAAATGCTGTTCTTTTGTTCGCATCAAGTGGTTATCAACCCTGGTGAACAGCAGTGTGCCAAGGGACAGATACAATCATTCATGACTGACATTCTGCCTCGGACCTGCTGCCTCCTCTTATTATTCTTCCTGTCAGATGCTTCCTAAAGACTCCTCATTTTTATTTTTTTCCCCATTGTTCTTCTATGTTCACCCGTATGAACGTTTTTCTCCTTTAGGAACCAAATGTAGTGTGAAGGACGGTAGAAACAAGCCATCAACCACTAAGGAGGATATCACCTTCAGTATCATAGATTGGGAATTTTAATTGGGTTAGGCAGCCCTTTCTTTTAAGTGAGTAAGGACCTTGCAAGAATCATTCTGAATGTAACTTTGTAAGAATAATCAGCTCTAGAGCCTAGTCCTTGTTATAAATAATTCTTTCTCCATTTTGTATCACCTAAGAGTTAAAATAACTATAGTAAGTCTCAGGAAATTATCTCTATGAGTGTAGTGACTCACTGTTGAGAGAATTTATCTGTTAGTCAATTTTTAAATGTTTATTATGACAAGCTCTGCAATTTATTTTTTTCAATATAAATTTATTTATTTTAATTGGAGGCTAATTACTTTATTTTTTTTCTAATTTTATTTTATTTTTAAACTTTACATAATTGTATTAGTTTTGCCAGATATCAAAATGAATCCGCCACAGGTATACATGTGTTCCCCATCCCGAACCCTCCTCCCTCCTCCCTCCCCATACCATCCCTCTGGGTCGTCCCAGTGCACCAGCCCCAAGCATC
>NW_011495023.1:3378877-3381961 GCF_000754665.1 Bison bison bison
ACTGGCAACTCGTTTCCTACATGATATTTTACATGTTTCACTGCCATTCTCCCAAATCTTCCCACCCTCTCCCTCTCCCACAGAGTCCATAAGACTGTTCTATACATCAGTGTCTCTTTTGCTGTCTCGTGCACCGGGTTATTGTTACCATCTTTCTAAATTCCATATATATGCGTTAGTATACTGTATTTATGTTTTTCCTTCTGGCTTACTTCACTCTGTATAATAGGCTCCAGTTTCATCCACCTCATTAGAACTGATTCAAATGTATTCTTTTTAATGGCTGAGTAATACTCCATTGTGTATATGTACCACAGCTTTCTTATCCATTCATCTGCTGATGGACAGCTAGGTTGCTTCCATGTCCTGGCTATTATAAACAGTGCTGCGATGAACATTGGGGTACACGTGTCTCTTTCAATTCTGGTTTCCTCGGTGTGTATGCCCAGCAGTGGGATTGCTGCGTTGTATGGCAGTTCTATTTCCAGTTTTTTTAAGGAATCTCCACACTGTTCTCCATAGTGGCTGTACTAGTTTGCATTCCCACCAACAGTGTAAGAGGGTTCTCTTTTCTCCATACCTTCTCCAGCATTTATTGCTTGTAGACTTTTGGATAGCAGCCGTTCTGACTGGCATGAAATGGTACTTCAGGTTTTACCTTTTCAGAGAATCTGAAATCCAGTAGAATTTTTATAAAGAGACACTGAACCTATTTTCAGCCTGTACTAACAATTTAATGCAACGTCTTAATTCACCATTTTGAATTAAATATGTCTTCACTGATTAAAAAGAAGCTTTTTTTAGTGCCTACACTATGCCAAACTCTGTCTTAGGCTTGGGAGATCTAGAGGTTAATAAGATAGAGAAAGCTCTTGTCTTCATGGACTTTAAATTGTGGGAAAGACAGACAGTGAATTACTGAAATAATTAAAATGTAAGATAATATTGGAAAATGAGAAGTGAGAGTGCTATAAACATTAAAGCAGGGTGATGCAATGTGAGTGAGAATGAAACCCACCCTGAAGGTCCTATGAATGCTTCTCCAAGGTGACATTTGAAGAGAAAAAGACAGTTGCTTATTTTGGGGGTAAAAAAATATACATGTGTGTGTATATACATATACATACATATATATGTATATATCAGATTTGTGTGTGCATATGACTGAAAGAGAAACTAAACTTTCTCTCTTGTACAGTGTAAATGAAGTTGTGATTCTGGAATCCTGTTTCCCAGGAAACAGAAAGATCAGAATGATAAAAAGAAAATAAAAAGTAATTATAAAAATTATATAACTTCAGCTTTATTCATCTCGATACTTTGCATTAAACTGCCTACTTTGCCTGAGTTCCATGCTAGTTGCCTAAAACTTTAAAGAAAGTTATCAAGAAATAAATGTTTTGAATTTAAAGAAACATTATTCTACAAAACATGAGGACATATTGTTTAAAATGTTTTCAGTGAATATATGTCTAAAACCACACATGACTGTTCAGTGAATATATTAATCTAAACTTGAAAATCATGTTGTTAGGACAGAAATCCTCTTGTAAATATAAGAGCCACTGGTTAGAGATTTTACTCCCAGTATAACAGCCATTTGCAAGATATTTCTGTGGAAGAGGTTTTTTGCACTTTTAAAATAGTCTATGCTTGCTATCATCCTATTTTTGAAAATTCAAAATAAGATTAAACTATATATAAATTTTAAACATTTGAAAATGTTTAGAATGGTAAAAAATATAAATTTCTAATATTTAATTTTTTAAGACTTACTATTTAGATGATTTAGAGAATTATATATATTGGGTTGGCCAAAAAGTTCATTTGGGTTTTTTCATTAGTGCTTACACAGAAAAATCTGAACGAACTTTTTGGCCAGCCCAATATTTATCTGCTAGATACAGATGCCAATAAAATGGACAACGAGGAAGAAATGGACAAATTCTTAGAAAAGTACAACTTTCCAAAACTCGACCAGGAACAAATATAAAACCTTAACAGACCCATCACAAGCACGGAAATTGAAACTGTAATCAAAAATCTTCCAGCACACAAAAGCCCAGGTCCAGATGGCTTCACAGCTGAATTCTACCAAAAATTTAGAGAAGAGCAACACCTATCCTGCTCAAACTCTTCCAGAAAATTGCAGAGGAAGGTAAACTTCCAAACTCATTCTATGACCCACCATCACCCTAATACCAAAACCTGACACAGATCCCACAAAAAAAGAAAACTACAGGCCAATATCACTGATGAACATAGATGCAAAAAAAAAAAAAAAAGATATTATTCTAAATTGTAGCTATTCCTTTCCATTAAAAAAAAAGTATAAAAATATTTTATAATGGCTATGAAAGATTTTAATACTACATGGCATCATTAATCAATATTTTAGTCTTGTCTAGAGTCAGAAGACAAAATTTGGCTGCAGTGCCAGTAATTAGGACCAGACATGTATTAAATGACTTTTTTGTTGTTGTTTTTGGTTCAGAATTATTCCTGTATCACATTGCATCTTTTTTACCCTTTATTTGCTCAATGTGCTGGTATCCTTTATGTGCTTAATCTTTTGTAAGCATTATGTTTATTTAAGCATATTTTAAGTTTAAAAATTGTTGAAGTTTCAAAAAGTATTAATAGCAGAAATAATTCATTACATGCCAAACACAGAAAGTTTAACTGGAATATTTGGAATCTATGCTCTATTATCTTAAAAATGAATAAAGGCCAAACAATTTTTGTAGTTTTTATTTTTTCTGACTTTTCCAAATTTGACTTGATAATTTTTAGTTACTTTTAGTTATATAGGAGATATATATTGACTGCAGCCATGAAATTAAAAGATGCTTACTCCTTGGAAGGAAAGTTATGACCAACCTAGATAGCATATTCAAAAGCAGAGGCATTACTTTGCCAACAAAGGTCCGTCTAGTCAAGGCTATGGTTTTTCCTGTGGTCATGTATGGATGTGAGAGTTGGACTGTGAAGAAGGCTGAGCGCCAAAGAATTGATGCTTTTGAACTGTGGTGTTGGAGAAGACTCTTGCAAGTCCCTTGGACTGCAAGGAGATCCAACCAGTCC
>NW_011495023.1:3382061-3444371 GCF_000754665.1 Bison bison bison
AGGGAGGCCTGGCGTGCTGCGATTCATGGGATCGCAAAGAGTCGGACACGACTGAGCGACTGATCTGATCTGATACATTTATATATTTTTAAATTATGAATATTAAATGTTTTAAAAGTTCTGTTTTATGTTTCTAGAGTAATTTTATACTAATAATTTTTTGTATGGCTCACCTCTATTAAATGATTACCATTATAGGGTAGGCGCCCCCTCTCTTTTGACCTTCTTATTCCTGGTGTCTAATGTCATATATGGCAACTGTATGAGCATCAAATGTTTGATGAATATATGGAAGACTGTCTGAATAAGTCAATAAATAAATCTCCATTGCACATTTGAATGGCTAATTTTGATAATTAAGGGGACATGATTTGATATGTTATATCCAGAGTTGAATGAGAGCACATATATTAAAATAATACACTACAGTAACCCATCATCAGGTCAATCCATTAACCCTCATTTTCTTCTCCTATCATATAAAATGAGAACAAATATATTAATTCTCATTTATTAGAAGGCCTGCTGTCAGAGTAAAGAAATGATGTGCATTTTATTGGTTAAAGTGATCACACAACCTTCTTTGGTGGCATTTGTTGGAAAACCTTTTTGGTGATTGGCATAGTATAGAAGTGGTTCTATAAACTTCTGAAACTAACAGGACAAATTAGCAATATATTCCCAGGTGGCTCAGTGGGAAAGAGTCTGCCTGCCAGTGCAGGAGACACAGAAGATGTGGTTCAATCCCAGGGTTGGAAAGATTCCCCTGGAGGAGGAAATGGCAACCCACTCCAGTATTCTTACCTGGTTTCATGGACAGATGAGCCTGGCTGTCTACAGTCCATGGGGTCCAAAAGAGTTGGACATGACTGAGCACTGAGCTTGAATTAAGTTTGCAAATTAAAAGAGACATATCATTATCTATGCATGTTATGCTGTTAAGTGTCAAACACTTTCTACTTTAATCTTTAATTTAACTCATCATTCCTTTGATTCCAAATCGCTAAGACATTGGTGATAGTCAGAGACTAACCTTGAAAAAGCTTCTCTTCCTTAATCATTAGAAAGATATGAATTTTCATTAATTAGGTGTGAATTTCTCATCCCCTTCAATGCAGAAACTACAGGAGTTTCTGGGTGTAAAAATTTGTTTGTTATTTTGGGGAGGATGTTGAAAGATCTATCTGTGTACTGTTGGTTGTTTTACAAAGTTAATTTTAGAGTAACTAATACAGAGCTCCACTTTCTCTTTGTAATTCCCCAGAAGAGCTGTTTGACTGATTGATCTGTGCCTCCCTCAACAGAATGAGGTGTCAGCCACCTCATTTATTAATGTTAGTTTCCCAAAAGGGTGAGACTATAGATGTGTAACTCCTTTGGATCTCCTCTTCAAGCATTTCTTTTTTTTGTTCAGTCCATATTTTTTTTAAAAAGATCTGTAAAATATGTATTTCAGTTATATGCTATAAATCAGTTGGAGCATCTTATTTGATTTTCTAGATGCCATTCCATTAAATATTCTCCTCTATTCCACCTTTTTGATTACAAGTTTCAGTGACCAAGTTTACTTGTGAATTTGTCATAAAAACACAGTATTAGACCCTGAACTATTAATTTTGGTGACATCAACATAATTATATATATTTTCTGTTTTTCTTTGCTATATATCCATTGTTATGATTTGTTAACCTCTAATTCCTAATAAGGCCTATGCCCAGAATAGCAAAGAGCAACACATACAGTTTAAGCCTTGTCCTTGTGATCAACTGACTTACATTCTAGTTTACTGTTAACATCATTTTTTTGCTGTTGTTATTGTTAAGATTATGCAATACGTCACATGATGTCTTGTCATGTCATGTCATGTTATACTTGGACTATTCATCTATTAGACTATTGTACTGCGAGCAGACTAAACTTTGACATTCAGAGTATTACTAATTTGGGTTCTTGAACTTTTTAATCAATAGAAATTGATAAGAGGGCAGACAAGAAATTCAACCAAGATTTCATTGGGACTCGTGCTACAGCATCAGGGAGCAAAAACAAGCACCAGCTTCCCTTGCTTGGGTCCCTTAAGTGGGCTGAGGAATGGCATGCGGGGTCTGCCCACGGCCTTGGTGATACTGTTGTGCAGGAATCATGAACCGTCCCTGCTTTTGCTCCTGGCACCTCAGAAGTGGCAGTTGGGTTTTAGTCTTTGTGTAGCTTGTTCATAATTTACTCCACCTGTGCATGGGTACAGTTATTTTTAGTCCCTTGTAGTTTCTTTATATTCCCTTGGTCAAGGAAACATTTGTCTTGAGAGGAGATATTTAAATGTTTTCTTAGAAAATTAATTTTTCCTTTACAATTTGAAGAATTTGCTCTAAAATACTGTTACCTCATGTAATAATCATAGTAGAATTTTATAAATAGCCCAAATCATATAATCATCTAATAGAATTTTTGAAATACCATCTTAGAAGTAATCACTTTCCATTCACTTCACAATATCTTATATCTATCAGGGATCTGTGATTTCTCCCACCTGTTCCTCCTTTCTTCTCTCTTTTCTCTTTCCTTAAGTTATTTCAGGTCTGTGAAGAAAGCTATTGGGTTGGACAAAAAATTTCATTTGGGTTTTTCATAAGACGTTACGGAAAAACTCTAATGAACTTTTTGGCCAACCCAATACAGTATCAATGATTAAAGAATGGGCATAGTAGGTTGGTGGGGAGGGTACCTAGAGCAGTAAAACCAGGGCTTCAGTAAACTGTTCAGACTCCATCAACTATCCATTGAGAACTCTGCATGCAAGCAAGAAGTGGAATTAAGTGAGTATTCACTTGCTAATAATGATGTCTCTGAAAACATTCAAACAAGTTTACAAGTCTTGCTCATATTTCTTTTGGGAATACTTTAGTAGATTAATGGACCTCTGTTTCAATGGGGTAAAGTATACCATGACTATTATCAGCTTTTTAATCAGCTTTCACTGGTCAAATGCTTGTGTTCTAAATAATTGGTGTTTTTTCCTTCTTTTGTGTTAAATTATTTGCCTAATGCAAGCTTCTTTATCTTTAGACAGAGAAAGGACTATCGAAAGTATGGGAAGAAAATAAGCAGAACTCTGGTGATCGCTGGCAAAAGGCTGTCATCCTTCTAGGAAAGTTAAGGAATTTTGAAGTCATATTTCAAGGTCTCCGTACACGGGATCTGGGAGGAGGAGCTGCAATTGATGACATTGAATTTGAAAACTGCATGACTGGTAAGTTTCTGGAAGGCTCTGCTGTTTGGAAGCACACATAAAACCTAGCCATTTATCTTTGCTTCATGTTTATAAAATGTTCTGCAGTTACATGTTTTGTATGTACATAAAAATCAATTGAAAGAGATGATTTTATGGTGGTTGAATTTACAGTTCCATGTTAAGAGATAACAGTTTCTCCATCTTTTAATTATAAAGATAATTCCTCTCTTTCTTCTATGTTATCGTCTTTTTCTAACATGTAGAAGTGTTTTTCTTTGAATTTATTTTTCAACACAATTTAAACCATAAGCCTAATATTCACATACATTTATGTAATTAATTTTAAATGAACCAGTAGAAAGGGTTAGAAAACAGGAAGTTAGTGGCTATATAAGAAGTATATACAACTATGCATAATTCAAGCAGAACTTGAACTGAGAGCTATACTTAAGGCATCTAAAAGGCTACTCTAGCCAGTAAACAATACTTTGAAAAATATGTTATCATTTATCACACTTCTAAATCTGAAGCGTAATTACTTAGATTCTCTTTATGAAACTACCCAGAAAATGTCAAAAATAATTATAAATATATTTGTACAGTTTCACAACTTCAAAGTTTCTTTCTGAGAAGTTATTCCATCTGATTTATGAAATAGTACAGTGTGGTATGTCCTGCCCATGAAAGATACGCCTTCTGCGGTTTCCTATGCTGGTTCCCTTGGAGGCAAGCCCCTGAGACTGAAGAGCTAAACCTGAGTGCTGCTTAATTCCGTTGCTGCTTTCATATTAAAATATCACTTCACTGAGACATTTTGAAAATATGACTTTGGTTTTTGGTGCTGTTAGTGCATTTGCTTTCTTTATGAAAAGCCTTCTGCTTAGATGTCAGTCCTTTATTGAGTCCCCCACCCTCTGCTGTGTTTCCAGCAAAGGCCACTGAGACTCAGCTATTATATGTATGTACATACACACACACACACACACACACACATTACATAAAAGCAGAATGTATGCACCCTAGATAATCTAGGGAGCAGAGAATCTGAAAACAGGGTTTGGGTGTGGAAGTGTTTGGAAGAGGATTCCTGGACCACAGAAAATGGGATCTGAAAATATAATCATGAAAAGGTATCTTAGAAGTTAGAATGTGCTTCTTTAATGCTTTTATAGTAACTTCCTAGTAATATGCTAAATTTCCATTATAGTTTGTTACTCAATTTATAAGTGATTCTGGCAAGTTCCAAAGGAGAAACTCTTCAAAGCTTTATCTAAGATTTTTAGAAAGAAGCTTGTATTAAACAGGAGAGATTCTTTTCCTCTCAAGGGAAACAGAATGATTCTTGGATGGGTTGATTCAGTGCAGAAAAAAATTTGAGAGTTGTTATTCCAGTTTTGCCAAGTTTCATGTTGAAGTTCTTTTTGTTCTTCTCTTAAAGTCCTATGAAAATTTACATGGTTATAATGCATTCAAGTCAATTGAACATTCATTCACCTTACTGACTAATACTTTATTGTCTTATATTTAGTGATATAGTACTTTTAAGTCTTTCTATGTCATAAATAAAGAGTCAATTTTGGTTAATTGTAGTGAATATGGTCAATTGTATGTCAAATATATTTTAGGAAGAAGTAACCGTTTTTTAAATAGCCAGGCTGTTGCATATGTCTGGAACTAAAAAAAAAACAATACTTTTTTGGTCTTCTTAGTTTTAAACTGTATGCCAATAAAATGGTAGGGCTGTGAAAAATCGGTAATAAGAAGCAGATTAATGTATAAGTTGATCTAGGTTGTTTTCTACTATTGCTAATTTAGAAGAGAATGGTATTTGACAAAACATCAGAGACACAGTGTAGAATGGTGGTTAGGAACAAGGAGTGGAGTGAAACTACCTGGGCATGGAACCTGGCTCTACCACTGACTGACTTGCTGCTGCTGCTGCTAAGTCGCTTCAGTCGTGTCCGACTCTGTGCGACCCCATAGACGGCAGCCCACCAGGCTCCCCCGTCCCTGGGATTCTCCAGGCAAGAATACTGGAGTGGGTTGCCATTTCCTTCTCCAATACATGAAGGTGAAAAGTGAAAGTGAAGTTGCTCAGTCCTGTCTGACTCTGAGCGACCCCATGGACTGCAGCCTACGGGGCTCCTCCATCCATGGGATTTTCTAGGCAAGAGTACTGGAGTGGGGTGCCATCGCCTTCTCTGACTGACTGACTTAGGTGAGCTTATTTCACTTTTCCTCAGTTTCTTCATCAATAAAATGGGTACAATAGTAATAGCCCTTCTGTCATAGATTTCTGTGAATACTATGTTACTATACATAAATTGCTTAGAATACTCTTGACACATAGTAAAAAATTTATGTATTGTATTGTATTGTTTTACCCATCATCATTAATATTAACTATGTCATATTTTTAAATGGTACTTTATTGCTCTACTAAGAAACCAGTTTCAGACCCTATGCAAATAGGTCACCATAAAATCTATCATGGAACTGATTCCCATTTGAGATAAATAACTTAAAAAATGACTTAATATTCATTTATCTTATCATTTTCTACCAGTTACAACAGAACACATACTGTCTGATACCATTTATATGAAATGCCCAGAATAGGAGGTATATAGAGACAGAAAACAGATTACTGGCTACTTAGGGCTCAAGAATATGGGGTGGGGAGTGACTGCTGATAAATACAGGGTTTCTTTATGAGATGATGAAACTATTATAAGTTTTTATAGTGATTGTTATACAATTCCATAAATATACTAAAACCATAAAGTTGTAAACTTTATGTGGGTGGACTTAATGGTATCTAAATTATAAATTATTTATCAAAAGCTATTAAAAATAAAAAATAATTCAGAAAAAATTCTGCGAAAATGGTGGTGGTGGTGAATACCTTTTGAACTTTCCCAAATTCTCACATAAAACAGAACTGGGGACTATAGCCAATATTTTATAATAAGTATAAGTGGAGTATAATAACCTTTAAAAATTATGAGGCACTATATTGTACACCTGTAATTTATATAATACTGTACATCAACTGTACTTTAATTTTTAAAATTAAAAAAGAAATAGTCAAAGCCTAGTTGGCAGTCTATAAGCTATAGAAAACATATGCAGCGAAGTAAGTGAAAATGCATTCCTAAGAAACCCAGCATATAAGCTACTGAGGATAAACTGCCAACAGCCGCAAGATCTGTATGGTATTTGTGTGTATGAGAGAGAAGCCAGGAGAATCACAAAATGGCCCACAGATACTCACTTGAAGATGCAGTCACGTGGTTTTAAAATGGCAGCCAAAACTGGGAGAGATTTCACCTACTTTTAGAATCATTGGGACCAAGGGATCTGTGGTTAAGTCTGTGGGGCTGGAGCAGTCTAAACCCCAGGAACACTCAAAATGGATCCACCAGGATTCCCTTTCAGGACAGCAGCCCACATTCAAACACAAAACAAAAAATGAACAAACAAAAACACCACTGGGAGTGAAGTCAAAATTGAACAGGGAAAGGTGAAGATCAGAAAAGACTAACATCGAAGAGTTGGAGGGACATAGAACCAGAAAAATTTGAAAAGCACATCAGTATTTTTTTATGTATATAGAGTATATAGACTTATAATTCTTCCTGGAGTCATAACGAGTGTCTGAGATTTTTCTAGGACTTTTTGAAAACTCTGGAATCTATGCATATATTTTAAATTTCAAAATTAACGAAAACAAAGTTTTAAATTGATTAAGAGTGAAAGGGGAGAAAGTAGAGGCTATAGATGAGCTATATTTGATGGTTATCTACTTTACCTGCAGATAAGAAAACTATTTCAGCTTCATGTCTACTTTTTACGTTCCATTCAAAAACACATAACTTGGTTTACTAAGTAATATTTAGTACATGGCCAACATAAAGCTAGATATATACCCATATTTCTTCATATATCTAGAAATATATATTTCTAGATATATACCCATGATGTATTCAGAACACATCATGGTGCTACCTCCAATTAACTGTCAAAATTATTATATTTTTTTACCAGAAAAATAAAAGAATAGGTCTATCTTTGTTGTGTGCAGGGACACATTAAGAAGCATACCTCCTTTTTGGACAAGTTAACATAGAACCTAGTAGCATACTCATTTTTTAAAAAAATGACTGTTAATGAATTTGATATTTTCTCTTTTTAAATTCAACTTGATTTAGAAACTATTTGTACAAAAATCTTATAAAACACAACCACCATTCTATAACACAGAAAAGTAGGAAGGGAATTCATATAGTGACAAAAGAAATATTCCATCAGTGTAACTTATAAAAGTGGCAATTCAAAATTTAAATGGTTACTCAATTTTGGATCAATATTATTTATTAAGTACAATCATTTATTATGCACAGTCATTCAGCTGATACTTATTGAGCTGACTGTTAATACTAAATATCAGTTATGTCAATTTTGCAGTAAGAACGCTAGGTGCAAATGCTAGTTTGACCACTTGCTATCTACTCTGTGGTTTCAGGCAAGTTTCATAATCTTCCTTTGTATTCTTTTCCTCAGCCAGAAAATGATAGAAATACCGCTTCCATCTCAAAGAGCTCTCACAAGGATTAAATCTTTTTTTAATCCTTTAAAATAATCCTTTAAACAAATACTTTGAAGAATATGTGGGGCATAAAAACACTGAATATTTGTTGGCTACAAGTATGGATTAACAACAGTGACAAAAAGCTTGGCATGGTTCCAGGCACGACACTTTCTGTATCAACGCTTAAAAGCTGGTTCGGCCCATTCCATGTTCAGTGGGTCTTTATCGCTCAGCTTCTAGGCTACAGAAAACTGCAGTGAACTCTGTCCATCTTTTTGAAGCAGGGCTGAACCGCCTGTGGCTCACAGTGTTTGGCTTTCCTGACTTTCCTTTTCCCCTTTCAGTACCCTTTCCTGATGCCCAGCATTTCCTCCCCTCCCCTGTGTGCCCCTCCTGTGTCTTCTGCTGCCAGCACTGCTCTGCAAGCAGTCTCTAAGACACTGGTAAGCCCAGGACCTTGGGATAGGAGCCAGTAACAGTATAAAATGTTGCCTTTTCCACTGAAAAATCTAAAAGATCCAATTGAATGATGACCAGTTTTCCATTGAAGGAAAAGAAGGAAATAATTCAGGGATTGCAAATGCTTCCAGAAGTCAAAAAAGTCTTCTAAGTAGACAGGAGCCCAGTAGCTACACCATCTCTCTCTTAATTCATATAGAGGAAAACACCTCATGCTCCCCCAAATAATCCTAAATGTGAAAGGAAGGAAGCAACCTTGGGGAGAAAGTAAGAGAAGATAGCATCATTATAATATCAGATATCTAGTACATGGTCTTCTCACATCACTTTAAAAGATTATAACGACTCTCGCACCTTTTGCTTTCCCCCTTAAACACTGTATGTATGACTCCTCAGTGTCCTGTAAGCAGTAATTGATTTGGAGTGAAAAATAGTGGTTTGATGCTAATGATTTCAGCGCAGCCTGACTAGGAATTCAAATTGAACTTGGGAGATCACAAAATAGTGATTACTCTATATAGAGTTCATATTTACATAAATCTATACACACTACCCTGTGGAGTGACTTTAAAACTTCGTTTCTTCACTAAGTTAATCTGAAAAACTGTATTTCTGCTCAACACAGGAGTGTTCCAAGTAATTTTCTCTTATAGTAAATGTCAGAAAAGGGAAAAAAAGGAAGATGATAGTCAGTAGAAAAAATATTAAATATCTCACCATAGTGAAATAATTAAAAGTGACTTTTATTTTTAATAACTAATGGCTAGATAATATGTAGTGCTTTATAATGTAAGAGTACATAAAAGATGAATGAATGAGTGGATGGATGAATGGATGGATGGACCAATAGATGGACAGACAGATGGATTAATAGAAAACATTTATTCAAATCTTATTATATTTGAAAAATCAGAACAGAGCCTTAATTGAGTTACAGTCTACTGGCAGAAGCAGACAATAAGCAAAGAAATATGTAATACTGTGTCATGTAGTACTGGGTACTATGAATGGTATAGGGAGAAAGTATTTGAGAATTATTACCCAGATTAGAGTAGTCAAAGTAATCTCTGAAAGTTACAGATGGGCAAAGGCTTGAATGTACTAAGTCAACCACATGGGATTTCCCTGGTGGTCCAGTGGTTAAGACTCTGTTTCAAATGCAGGGGCCATGGGTTCAATCCCTGGTCAGGAAACTATGTTCTGACATGCCTCACAACATGGCCAAATATTAAAAAACAAAGGCAATCACACCAACACCCTGGGGAAAAGCACTCCGGGCCTCAGGCACAGTAAGGCAGACTCACTGGGAGGGAATGCGTTCCTGAAGCAGAAGGAAGTGTGGGGAGATGGCAGTGACCCTCAGGATGCAGAGCTTTGTCCCCAGCTGCTTTGTGCTAGGATCATCTCACAGCCCAGAGGGCAAGCGAGCAGACTCTGGAGTCAGCCTTCCTAGGTTTAAATCCTGTCTCTGCCACTTAGTTGCTGTGTGACCTTGAATAAGCACTTATCAACTCTTTACCTCAGTTTTTTATGGCAATGAAAATCAGACCTACTTTATAGGGCAATTTGTGAGAATTTAGCAAGTTAATATGTGCCAGAAGCTTTGAACAGTAACTCTTTGTGATAACTACTCAGTAAATGTTAGACATGATTATCATTGAAATCCTCACTATTATGTTTAATTTAATCATCACTGCAACTCTGGAAAATCGAGGGATCCAGAGGTTATACTAAATAATTCCAACCAGCTTGATTTCTTTACTGATGCTTAATGGCACAGAAACAACCATATTGAACCATAACAGCAGAGAGTACTACTAAAATCATGATGAATACTCTGGAGTAAAAGCAGTCGTGCAACACCTGCCACATCTAGTTTGTCAATAATTTCAGATGCTCTTGGAAGAAAGGCAGTCTCAGACATATCACTTGTACTCCTAACAGTGGTGTGTTTTAGTAACACTTGAAATATTTTCAACATTATAAATCCTGTTTTTTAAAAAATTTCATGTTCAACCAGTCTTCATTGTCACAGACTTGTTTTATTTTGAATTCAGAATATTTTTCAGTAAGATGAGGGAGGGAAACACACTTTGTGAACAAATGTTATAGGACTTGAATGAGATTCAATTCACAGCAGTTTCTTTATCTGATTATATACGACTGTTCTTATTTTAGGTTTTCTTAAACTGCAATGCACCTTTTGTGTGTAAAGCTAAAAATTTCTGCCAAGAATTGATATAATTTGTTAAACATATTCTGTGTGTCAGAGCCAATTCATATCTTTAAATTAAACCTAATACTTTATATTGAACTTTATCTGTTGGCTGGTGAAATGTCCAGTGATTCTCAAGCAGTTCTGAAAAAGACTATGAAAAAGTACTTGAAGTAACTACTTTACATTTCTGCAAATATCTTTTATGGGTTAACAAAAAGTATCAAGGTCATACTTGAAAATGTTTGTTATAATTAATATATATCCTGATTATATTCCTCTCCCAATTTACATATCAATAAGATATCCATCCATCCATAAATGCATGTTTTACTAAGCATGTACTTTATGCATTATGCAGAAGTTAAACATTTTGACTTTTCAAAGAAAGGTAACTAGTTTTTATTGATTCAAAAATGTTTCTTTATCAAAAGGGAATAATGCTGATCTCAATTCATTCATTTATGAACAAATACTATAAAATTTTTAAACCTACCATTGTGCATTAGAGATATTTACTGTTTTGATATATCCATTTTCTCCCCTGAGTGTCCCTGAACCTTTCAGATAGGTAGATCCATGTAAAAAAGATGTGGCCAGAGTGCTGTGAGGACGTGAAATGTCATTTCCAGGCTGAAGCATTTCCAAGCTGTTGCACAGCCCACCTGGTCTCCTGCTGCTGCTGTGGTTGAGGATGCCTCATTTTCTAGGCAGTGTGTCTACATCTGCCTGGTTCCCTTGAGTTTGCAGAGAAAAATCCCTACTTTCAACTTGTTATAGACCTAGATGCAAAGTGACCAAAAAAAAATGATGTTTTTGAGATTTGGAGATTTTTTTAAGTTTCGTATAATCTAGTCAGATCTAATGAACATATCATGTATTTTCCTGTGTTAAATTCAGTAGTATTTTTTTACAGTTAGGGCTATTCTATAAAAAATACATTTACTGTTCCTATAGTAAAACTTTAAATATGTTAAGAGAGAAAGAACATCCACACCATTCCTGGCTCCAGTCTCATGAGGAGAGTGGTCAGAAAATTAAGTTGACACTAAGCAAAGTTCAAAACCAAGAGGTGGAGAGACTCCTTGTGGCATCAACCCTCTCGTTCTGGACATTGAGAGCAGTACGCTCACTTTGCCTCACTGCTTGAATTAATTTTAGCCACGCCTCAGGGGAGAAGTCTCCTTGTTATAGTCAGCCAACAACATTATTCTTCATTAACTCTGAGAGCCAACTTATTTGCTTCTTGTAAAATCAGGGAATAGATTCTTATTCCTGATTCCATGTCCATGTTTTAGACAATAGGACTAAGTAATTGAGTTTATTATATCTTTAATCAGTTATTTTAAATTAAAAAATCAAAGCCATGAATGGATCTAATTATTTTAATGTTGCATTCAAGTCAACCATTTATTACGTACCTAGAAAATATCAGATCTTAATTTATCTTTTAATAAATTTGATATAATTAGCACTTCAGTGTCAAAGTCTACATATAAAGATGTAGCTATAATCGTATCATCATGACAAACCGAATATTATAATTAATGTGATTGTACTTGATTATAATCAAGCACAATAATATAACTTGGTCTCTTCATAATATTAAGACAATATAATTACTTGAACATACATTTTAGTAAGCCTTCAATAACCCTTGAAATATCCATAAGTTCAAATGAAGACTACTGTAGATCTGAATACTAACATCTTCCTCAATTCATGCAATTTCTAATTAGAATTTGTTTCAATTACAATGAACATTTCCCCGCTTAATATCTATTAGGTCAGTAAGACCATTGCTTAGAGAATTTGTAATAGTATGGCATTTCAATTTTTACTGAATTGTATTTTTGCTAATTTCTAATCAAAATGAATATTAATGTTTATGAAACTTCCATTTTACACTGATATATATGTGTATATTTATATATTTTTTAATTTCCATTACACAGTTGAAAGGTAAAGTCTTCAGTCCTGAAACAAATGTACTTATATAAGATATGCAAGATAGAAGTGTATGCAAAATAAGTAGATGTAGAACTCCAATTTATATCCAGTTAGTTCAAACATAAATAGGTTTCAACAAAATCCATAGGTGTTTACACATGTACAAATATTAGGCCAGGACCAGAAACTAATTTTTTGTCTATTTGATGAAACACACACACATATACATGCATACGTACATACATATACACAGAGGCAAGCATGAGTTTATGCAAAAACCTCGTAATTTGGATAATTATACAAAAGGCCTTATGGGAAAACAGGATTGGGACCAGCCACTATAAGCACAGATAACTAAGTTATACAGTGCTGGTATAAATAGCAACCATAGTAAAAATACAGGCACAGTTTAAAACATTTTAAAAACCCTAATAAAGGAATCCTAATAGAGGAACTTTTCAGCAAATGTGCTACTGTACCTAAAAAGGTGTGTGGGGTAGGATGCAAGGCATCTTGATGAACGGGTGGTGTGAAAAAGAGTTTAAGGCTTTTGGATTATGGAGACATGAGAAAGTGACAAAAAAAAAAACAACAACAAACAAGAGCGTGTGGAGAAACAGAGCAAAGAAATGTGGGATGAGGTACATACCTAACAGCCCTGTATTTTTTTGTTGCTCTCTGGCTGAACTATGATAGAGTACTTCCCTCTCTTCCACTATGCCTTCTCTGCAGAAGACTTTATCACAGAGGGAAGAATAATGTAGGAATCCATACAAATTCTGTGCTGTATTGATTTAATTCCTTCATTGTTTAGCTGCATACAAACTTAATTATTTTACAGAAACCTGCACTGCATACATGAGCATCAAGACAATGAAAGGAAGCTAATATATTTTGAACACCTAGCATCGTGGGTGGCATGGTGAAACCAGACCCAGTGCATACATAATGTCTTTTAAGACAGGAATAGGATATTTAATACAGAAGAGGTTCTTGAGGGATTTGAGCAAAATGAGTCAAACAAATTGTTTGGAAAGTTGCCTCAGAGGAGCTGGGAAATACAGTTTTAAATTGTTGATTAAATGGTCAGGAAGGAGTTCAGCAGAAAAACAAGTGTGGTTTGAATTTCTTTCCACTCATTTACTCCTTGGGCTGTCAGTCTTTATACATCCTCATGATCATTTCTGAGAAGTCTCTAGGTTAATTAGGTCTAGTTTAATTGCCAAAAACATCAAACATAAAGAGTTTATTTAAGGATACAAGGAATCTCAGGAAACCCAAGCTCGGGAGAGCAGTCCAGCTTCAGGAAGATTCTAAAACCAAGGATTTGGAAAGAGGGAAATTGAGCTGTAATCTTTCTGTGCTTCTTTGCTTCCCTCTGTGTGTCTGTTTTGGGCTTTTCTACTGTGGAACCAGATTTCTTTGCTTCACCATATATGGCAAAAAATGTTACTACACCACAGGATTCTAGAGCCTCAAAACGCCATTGCAGAAACCCATTAGTTACATTTTTTAGTTCTCTGGTGGGTGACTCCAACTGACCTATCTTGGGTCAAATAGCCATCTTTACACCAGTTAACTAATCTGATGTCAGAGACATGTGCAAACATGCCTACTGAGCCCCCACTTTGGTGGCCCATGTAGCCAGGTGAATGAGGGGGAGTCATCAGATGAAGGGAGTAAGGTAAACACGTCCACTCTTGGTTCATTGACCATGTATTCTTAGAATAGTATTCATTCAACAAATATGAATACAATGCCTCCACAAATAAGTACACAGATGAGTTACTTATTCCAGTGGAAGGCTAGTCTGATGGCATAGGTGAAAAGTAATTAGCTAGAGTATTGCCATAGAAATAGAGAAGGGGAGATAGCTGTATGAGGTATTGGCAAGGGAGATGGTAGTTCAGGATAAATACTTTAGCTCTAGTTGTAATATCTCCCTCCCAGTTGGCAAGAAAAAAATAAGGTGGAAGAAAAAGACAAAGAGCCCATACCAACTGTTCTTTAAAAAGTTTTCTTGAAGCTGATGTCTTAAAATTCCACTTATAATTAGTCAAAATTTTGTTTCATAGTCAAATCATAAGGAAGGTTAGGAAATATGTTTATTCAAAACTAAGGAAGAGGAAGGGAATGGATCTTTGTTTAGAGAATGACTAGCCTACCACACTCCAGCACTCTTGCCTGGAAAATCCCATGGATGGAGGAGCCTGGTAGACTGCAGTCCATGTGGTCTCGAAGAGTCGGACACGACTGAGCGACTTCACTTTCACTTTTCACTTTCATGCATTGGAGCAGGAAATGGCAACCCACTCCAGTGTTCTTGCCTGGAGAATCCCAGGGACGGGGGAGCCTGGTGGGCTGCTGTCTATGGGGTGGCACAGAGTCGGACACGACTGAAGCGACTTAGCAGCAGCAGCCTACCACAAGTTCCTACAGGCAATATCCCAGCCTAAAGGTGTACAGAATGATGAATTTAATATATATTGTCAATAAGAATGATTAATAAAATGCAAATTTCCACTGGCAACCCTTCATTGTTTTCTCTGTTTCTTCTCATGCTATCTGTTAAGGTTCCTTATTGCTCAGTTCTTCTCAGTCTTTGGCCATATTTCCCTTGTCGTCATAATTCAACACATTAAACCTTTCTTAACCTCCTACCTTTTCCATCTAGATTGCTTTCCCTTTTTAGTTTAGGTGAATTATCTATGTCTTTAAATCCTCATTGCCCACTGTTTTTCATTAAATTTCTGTAAAGAATTTTTTCCTAATTTAGTAGGTGAAATGATATATCTACATCTGTACTTAATAATGCACATAATTTTTTTTTTTTTTTACTAAAATGCCTGTTATTGGTCATTCACATTTCTTCTTTTGAGATTTGCCCATTCCTTTTCTTGTCAAAAATTTGTTTTGAGCTGTTTGCTTCTTGCATTGATTTGGACATGTTCTTTCTTCACTAATTATATAAACATTCTTTTGTAAGATATACTGTAAATGTGTTTTTCTGGGGTTGCAAAGAGTCGGACACAACTGAACGACTGATCTGATCTGATCTGATGATGAAGTGAAAGTGTTAGTTGCTCAGTCATGTCCTACTTTTTGTGATCCTATGGACTGTAGCCTTCCAGGCTCCTCTGTCCATGGGATTCTCCAGGCAAGAATACTGGAGTGGGTAGTAACTCCCTTCTCCAGGGGATCTTCCTGACCCAGGAATTGAACCCAGGTCTCCTGTATGGCAGGCAGATTCTCTACTGTCAGAGCCACTAGGGAAATTTTGATGAAAGCATCCTCGTCCAATTTATTTAACCTAATTTAATGAAGGTTTTGTTTTATACATGTGCCTTTGTTGTATAGCTAAAGAAACACCAGAGGTTAAATAAATACATTTTATTCTGTTTTTCATCTTTACATTTTAATGCTTACATTTAAATATTCTTGAACATACTACTTCATCACCATTTGGATTTTTTCTAACTTTAATTATGCTTTATATTTTTGGTTGTTGCTTTTTCTCAAGCTCTCTACCAAATAAAATAAAATAAAATCACTGTTAGATTGTTTTTTTCACTCACAACATGCTGGTGCATTTTATTATACTTTCCAAGTATTGTAATCTACTCTTTTCTTTTTTAATCTGTTGTGCTTTGCACTTGGGGAACATTCTGCATTGATTTACATGTTTATTTCTTAGTGGTTAATTAGAATTCTCAATTATCCCACTCTGGTAGAAACTAAAATATGGAATTAGGTGATTATCCTGATTATCAAGGACCCATAGGAATTCATTTAGCAGGGTCATACTTTCATTTTCTTAATTGCTTTAAATATAAGCATAGTATTATTAAAAGGTTCTTTTAATCTGTAATAAGCTAAATGTGTTGGTTGAACTAATAAGAAAATAAAAAATGACAGTAAGAAATTAATGATTTTATTATTCATTGACTTTTTACTCTTGTTAACATTTCTAGATCACTTCAGTGTGAGTTATTTTATGCCCAGCTATACCTTTAAGTGTTGAATCACTGCTTGAAAGTCATCTCTGATATATTAAATATTATAAACACATTCAAATGAAGTTGAGAGGCATACAGCACTCTCTGGTATTGGGTGGAATTGCCCAATAAGTTATGGAATGTTTTACAGAGACTATGAGAACATATGCTCAATAAAACATATGGAGGCCTTCAACAAGGCATAAACCATATCCCCTGTGTTTAGATGATCCGAAAAATTCAAAATCTCCAATGTTCCATAATCTTCTCTTTCTCTCTCTCTCTTTCCCTCTACTGTTTCTTAAAAGCAGTATTTACTTCCTTGTGAATCAACTAGAGGAAAACAAAGATCATATATTAACACATTTATATGAAATCTGGAAGATTGAAGGCAGGGGGAGAAGGGGTTGACAGAGGATGAAATGGCTGGATGGCATCACCGACTCGATGGACATGAGTTTGAGCAAGCTCTGGAAGTTGGTGATGGACAAGGAAGTCTGGTGTGATGCAGTCCTTGGGGTCACAAAGGGTCAGACATGACTGAGTGACTTAACTGAATATAAAATCTAGGAAAAGGTACTGATCAGCATATTTGCAGGGCAAGAATAGAGATGCAGACATAGGGAACAGACTTGTGGACACAGCAGGGGAAGGATAAGGTGGGGTGAATTGAGAAAGTAGCATCAAAACATATACATTTCCAGTTTTTTAAGGAATCTCCACACTGTTCTCCATAGTGGCTGTACTAGTTTGCATTCCCACCAACAGTGTAAGAGGGTTCCCTTTTCTCCACACCCTCTCCAGCATTTATTATTTGTAGACTTTTGAATCGCAGCCATTCTGACTGGTGTGAAATGGTACCTCATAGTGGTTTTGATTTGCATTTCTCTGATAATGAGTGATGTTGAGCATCTTTTCATGTGTTTGTTAGCCCTCTGTATGTCTTCTTTGGAGAAATGTCTATTTAGTTCTTTGGCCCATTTTTTGATTGGGCCGTATATATGGAATTTAGAAAGATGGTAACAATAACCCTGTGTACGAGACAGCAAAAGAGACACTGATGTATAGAACAGTCTTATGGACTCTGTGGGAGAGGGAGAGGGTGGGAAGATTTGGGAGAATGACATTGAAACATGTAAAATATCATGTATGAAACGAGATGCCAGTCCAGATTCGATGCACGATACTGGATGCTTGGGGCTAGGGCACTGGGACGACCCAGAGGGATGGTATGGGGAGGGAGGAGGGAGGAGGGTTCAGGATGGGGAACACATGTATACCTGTGGTGGATTCATTTTGATATTTGGCAAAACTAATACAATTATGTAAAGTTTAAAAATAAATAATTAAAAAAAAACATATACATTACCATATGTAAGATAGCTAGCTAGCGGGAAGTTGCTATATAACACAGGATGCTCAACTGGCTGTTCTCTAATGACCTAGAGAGATGGAATAGGATGGGGGTTGGGAAGGAGGTTTGCTAGGGAGGGGGCATATGTATACTTAAGGCCAATTCATGTTGTTGTAAGGCAGAAACCAATGCAATATTGTAAAGTAATTATCCTCCAATTAAAAATTTTAGAAAAGGAAAAACTATTTTCTCATGAAAATTTTAAAAAACCCATTATTTACTTCCTACTGTGAAATGCATCAGTGCTGTGGCCTTTATCTCTGGTCTCACACTGAAATCTCTTTGGGAGCTTAAAATAATATCTCTTCCCAGGCCCCATTCCAGACCAATTAATTCATTATCTCTGGATGTGGGTTGCAGGCATCAATAATTTTTAGAGTTTAAGATAATTCTAATGTGCAGCCAGTTATATAGGCCCTTATTGTGTGTGTGTGTGTATATATATATGTGTGTGTGTGTGTGTGTGTATTTTAACTGTGTATTTTCAGCTTAATATGAAAATAAAATGATCCCCCAAGTTACTCTACACAAAATAAGCATATTGCCGGTACTTTATACCGGTAAGTGCAAATCCTTATATGCACTTCTCCACTCATGTAATGTTCTGCTAGAGGAAATCAATACCCTGACTTCTATGATAATCATCTTCTTGAATTTATTTTTAGCTTTGGCACAACTATATTCCTAAATGACATTATTTAATTTTGTCAGGTTTCATACTTTAAATGGAATCATACTGTAAAATTGTGTGTGTGTTTTGCTTCTTTTTTGGCTAAAGTGTTTTGAGAGTCCTCACTCTGTGTGCAACTGACTTCACTCTGCATGCAACTTTCATGAACTAATGTTCATGACATCAGTTGTTTTATATGTTCATGAATGAATATTCCTAGAATAAGAATCTATTTCTACTTTTTGCTGTTATTAAAAGTAAGTACTAAGAAACCTTATTAACATAAGGCTGTGATGTTTGTTAAGACTGAATTTCCTTATAGCATTGTCCTGAAAGTACTTGAACTGGATTATGCGCCAAAAATACAAGTTTTAAAAAATCATAGTATTTTACCATCAAAACTTATTTTTTGATCTAATATCTGAAAACTACCCTGAATTTTTGGAAGCAATGGATTAGAATCCACCTGACTTATAAAAGCATTTATTATAATATAGTCAGTAGAATTTTTCATTCTCTTAATTTCTAAGAATAATATCCAAGAATGAGTTACCTAACAAGACTTAAAAAGTTAGTAATCTTTTTACTCTTCCATTTAGTGGCTCCTTTTTAACATAATATACTCATAAGGATGTAAAAAATTGGAAACATAATTTTAACATAACTTTGTCAATTATATGTGATAAAAAAGTTGGTTTTGTCACATGATTCCTACATACTTTACATATTACTAAATAACCAGTGAGTCACTGAGGAAATCAAAGAGGAAATATTTGGAGACAAATGGAAATGGAAACACAACAACTAGAATCTATACATTATTTATGGAGAAGGAAATAGCAACCCACTCCAGTGTTCTAGCCTGGAGAATCCCAAGGATGGGGGAGCCTGGTGGGCTGCTGTCTATGGGGTCACACAGCATCATTTCAAGTTGCTTCTTGGCTATTTGTATGAGGGCCAAGGGATATCTAATCAATTCCTTTATCCATGTTATTTGTGTGTGTGTTTTCTTTTTTTGCTCTTGACTTTTAAGCACATACTTTTTTAAAATTTATTTTTAATTGAAGGATAATTGTTTAACAGTATTGTGCTAGTTTCTGCCATATATCAACAGGAATCAGCCATAGGTATACGTATGTCTCCTCCTTCTTGAACCTCCCTCTCACCTTCCAGCCTGTCCCAACCCTCTAGGTAGTCACAGAGTATGGGTTTAAGCTCCCTGAGTCATACAGCAAATTCTTACCAGCTGTCTATTTTACAGACAGTAGCGTATACATTTCCAAATGTCAAACAGACATTTCTCCAAAGACTTACAGATGGCTAATAAACACATGGAAAGATGCTCAACATCACTCATTATAGAAAAATGCAAATCAAAACTACAATGAGATATCACCTCACACCAGTCAGAATGGCCATCATCAAAAAAAGTCTATAAGCACATACTTTTAAAAAGAGTAAGGAGATGAACATGAGCAAGAAAGGCACCCTTCTGGTTAGTCATCAAGCAGTTCCTTCAGGGAAAAAAAAAATTGTAAATACAAATGTGTAAACATTTATAAAAATACTCCTCTCCCAATGTAAGTCCAAACATACTTTTCCAAAAGTATATTTCAACAAGCTCTTCTCTGCTTGTTGTAATCTCAGGAGTAATATATTTTTCTTGGCAATGAGGCATAGTCTTATTTTCCCCTGTGATGATTTTTGATGCAGTTTGTTGAACAACGGCTTCTGCCATCACATTCATTCATGAGCACAGTGATGTCACGATAGGCAATCAACTTTCTGAAGTGCTAACATGAACATTTAACTTGTAGCTACTAACAGTACATCAGATAATAATTTTTCTGTAGGTGTATATGTTTCTCGATCTTTCACTGTGAGCAATGCTGATTTGTATCAAACTTTAATACTTTGATGGAAGCTTAAAAATATCAAACTTACTTATGTTTGTGCTGATATATTCAGATTTCTTAATTTTAAAATATAGCTTTATTTTTAGTTGTGAATGCACTGTTGGTAAATAACATTGTATGGTAAAATGGTTTCATGCTAATATTTTTCCCTTCAATCTCATGAAACTCCATCAGGCTGAAACATTCTTTGAAAATAGAATAAAAGAAGTGAGACTTTAAATGAGCTAAAAATTACCATATTTCTACTGTCACAGTTTGCCCATGTATATTTTTGAATGTCAAATAGAGGGAAAGATGCAAAGCTCTACCTTCTATAAAGCGTTAAGTGTGCTTGTGAAAGAGTGTGTAAAGGAAGACCAAGTTGATTATAGGTACATTCTAGGCATATCAGTTATAGGAAGCTTCATATTTGGGAAAGAAAATCTATTAGAAATCCATTTCCTGAAAACTATGTCTTTATCTCCCTTGCAAACATTTTTGTGGACTCTCTTGTTCAGTCGTGTCCGACTCTTTGCAATACCATGGATGACAGCACACCAGGCTTCCCTGTCCTTCACTGTTTCTTGGAGCTTGCTCAAACTCATGTCCACTGAGTCAGTGATGCCATCCAACCATCTCACCCTCTGTCGTCCCCTTCTGCCTTCAATCTTCTGCATCAGGGTCTTTTCTAATGAGTTAGCTCTGAGTATCAGGTGGCCAAAGTATTGGGGCTTCAGCATCAGTCCTTCCAATGAATATTCCAGATTGATTTCCTTTAGGATTGACTGATTGGATCTCTTGTGGTGCACCCATATTAGCCTGAAGACTGCTTAGACATGATAGGTCCTTTCTTTCTTTACCTTTTGATCTGCATGCCAAGTCTGCCAAAAATCAAATATCTAAACACATGAGGTTCAGTTCTAGGTCTTTTATTGTATCCTCTGGTCTATGAGTCTGTATCTGCTGTTCCTCATCTCTTATTTACTATAATGTTTAAATAAGTTTTGATATCTGAAAATCAGGTTGGCCAAAAAGTTCATTTGCATTTTTCTACAACATCTTACAGAAAAAACGTGAACAAACTTTTTGGCCGATCCACTATACAGGCTCTTGGTTTTGATCTTCTTTCTCGGGAGTGTCTTTGCTCCTGTTAGCCTTTTGTTATTCTGTATCAATTTTAGATTCAAGTGATTGATCTCTGACTCTGTTTCTCTCTCTCTAGGTATATAGCTATAGAGGTAAGTATAGGTATACATAGGTATGTATCTATGGAGATGGATGTTGTTGTTCAGTTGCTAAGTTGTGTCCGACTCTTTGTGACCCTGTGGACTGCAGCATGCCAGGCTTCCCTATCCTTCACTGTCTCCCTGAGTTTTCTCAAACTTAAGTTCATTGAGTCAGTGATGCCATCCAACCATCTCATCCTCTGTCACCCCCTTCTCTTCTTGCCCTCAATGTTTCCCATCATCAAGGTCTTATCCAGAGAGTCCACTCTTCACACCAGGTGGCCAAAGATAGATACAGATATAGAGATAGATACTCAGGTGGTTCATTATGGCTATATCTATATCTCTACCACTTCTGAGAGGCAGGTTTCTTTCTCATTTAGTCTAATGCAGCAAATATAAACCCTATTGCTTCCAGTTTTGTCTGGGAACCTCCAATAAATCTGCCCTGGGTAGTTCTTAGCCCATGAAGTTATCTCCAGATTTTAATAGAAATTCCAGTTGGCTGAGTTCATTTCATTTTTTTACTTTGAAGAGTCTTGCATTTGAAAATATAATTCCATATTTTATTACAGATTGTAGATATTTTCTTTCAGATGACCTTAATACGGTGACTAAAATCTCGTACCACCAAAAAAGGAAGTAAAAAGTGGTTTCTGTCAATAATATTTAAAATATTTTAAAATGTAAAACACATGACTACCAAAGTCTTTTGCAGCGTTTTACATTTTATGGAAAATAATATCATCATTTTTTGAATCCTACTTTAGATGTATATCTTTTCCCAAGATGTCAATCCTGCTTTGTTCTTTAGGATGTAATGTTCTATTTGATGAGTTTATCTTTAAAGGAACTTATGCAACATATTAAGCAATTTAAGTATTATGTTGAGTTTGAAAACTTTACAAACATGATTTCTATTGTTCATTCACCTCTGTTATTCAGATGGGCCCTTCAGTAGCTCCATTTGTCGGATGAGGAATCTGAGTCTCAGAGAGACTGATTAATTTAGCCAAATGACACAGTTTTTAGAGAGTTTACTCAGGGACATTTGAAGATTTTGTTTAAAAATATCTTTAAGTTTCTTTGTTATGGATAAACTCTTTGTAAACAGTTATGAAATGCATCAAAATGTGTTTATGTAGACTACAGTAAACTGATTAAATTCTGAAGATTTGAATGAAATATTTTCCCAAAAATACAGAACAGATTAAATTTTTATACATTTCACATATATGAGAGAATTCAGTGGAAGGGATAAAAGATAATATTATACTGTGGTTATACTTATTTGTATTCATTTTATACAGAAAAACATAACTTGATCACTGATGCTAAAATTGCACATTAGTTGCAAATTATGTAACAGTGTCCCAAATAAGAGATAAGACAAACTAAGAAAACTGAATCAGATTTGATCAGCATTACAAAATCTCTTATACTTCCTTAAAATCCATTAATGGTATCAATACCAGAGGGGTTCTAGAATCTTACATTTTTAGGAAGACCATATATTTCCTTTAATGTGGAAATATCTGATATATGATCATTTTTCTATATTACACATATCATTGATTGTTGTTGAAGCATTCCTACTTCTAAAGAGGGGGCAAGATGGGTAATAATAATTAACAGTTTATATCTTCATTTAGTGCATATACTAGAAACCAGTTTTACCAATCTTAAATCAAGGTCATTTTTTCCTAAAGAATTGAAGATTGAATGAGGCTTACTGATTCTCAATTTAGTCTGTCATTCCAATTATTCTGTAATTCCAAAGCAGGTGTAGGAGAAAAAGGAAAAAACACACATGGTAATTGCTGACATGATTAGTAAAATATATACAAATAGTTGCTTTCAGTTTGGTTAAAATAGATCAACTACTTATTATCTATCTAAGTAAACATATATGCCTACTGTATATTACTATTTTGAACCAATCAGCAAATGCTTCAGTATAATTTCTATACAAAAGGTACCCGAGAGGGAAAAAAATAGTATTCTGAGACAGATGCTAAATAAACAATTGAATCTGCCTCCTTTGCATTTTCTATCATATGTGTGTATACATATATACATATGCTTTGATATGAAAATTTCCTCTTACACCTCATCTCCAGTGGACTGGAGATAAACTTAAGCTAAAGTGTGCACTCCCCTCTTAACACAACAATTAGAAAATTTTAAGTAGGTCTAAACAGATGACATATTTCTTACATTATGGGTTGTCTTCAAGTTAGAGTTGGAATTTGGCATGTAGATAGATATCCTTAATAAAGGACTGCTTGTGAATGATGATTACAATTTTAAGGGTGAGTTTTTTTCTTTCTTTACAATTTTATGTCTAACACCAAGTTCATCATCCTTCAAAAGAGTATTTATTATCTCAATACTCCTGGCTGCTTTTCCTCACTTCTCTTTAGCTTGTCTTTGCTTTCTGCCTCACGTCATCACACATCATGGACCCATGTCTGTGTAACAACCAGAAAATTACATCATGACCTGTGTTTATAGATGGTCCAGCTCACAGTATATCATACGTCTCAGAAATGATCTTAGGCAGTGACAATAATTATCCTGCAGCTGATTTATCCTATAAATAGTTTATAATATTTGACAATTTTCTTATAACCATTTTAAATGCAAAATTTTATAAGAATGATTTTGCCCAACATATTTTAAATTCATTAAATGTAATTCATAGCATGTTTAGAATTTTGTGTTTAATTTACCACCTATTCTGATTATTGTGGTAAAGTACAGTCAGTTTTACCAAAGTTAAACACAGTTCAACAAATGTTAATCACCAGAAGATACCTGGGCTCTGTGATAAGTATTAGGGATGTAGCAATTAATACATTACAGTTCATTCCTTTAAGGATTCTTTCATTTTTTTCGCAGAAGAAGCGTGTCTAGTTTTCTATTGTATAGTGGATAAATCCAACAGGAAATGTATCAGTGTACTGTATTTCAATACCATGTGCTATAATTAATATTATCCAGAGCACTAAGAGAGCTGGATGGGTAAATGGGACTTGGAAAGAATAACACTTAACATATAGTTTATGGGATTAGACATTTGAGCAGAATGAGGGGAGGTGTTGGGGTTTGTAAAAGTAAAGACTGTAGTCAGAGCATGAATTCTGGCTTTGCTATGAGGTAGTTGTGTGACCTTCAGTAGTTCAAATCATATGGAAATTTATAGTACCTGCTTTGTGGAGCTATCTTTAGAATTAAATGAGTTAATATATGTAATGTGCTTAAACAGGATTAGGCATACAATCCATTGCCTTCCCCACTCCCCTTTCTCCTTAAGAATTATTGTCACCACCATCATCATCAGAATCATCCTCATTGTATCCCATTTGTAGTTGGTGAAGCTGTAACCGTAACAGGTAGATCACAGTTCATTTATTATTCACCTTGCAGAGAAAGAGAACATGATGAGCAGGGCGTGGAAGTTTGTGTGCCTTCAGCTGGAGGTGGTATCTCCTCCATTCACACTCCTTGTGTTAGAACTTAATGTCGCGGCCCCACCTGGTTGCAAATGGAACTGAGAAGTTAAACAGCTGCTACCCAGCAACAGTGGTCTGCTGTAGATATTTGAGGGTATATGTTGTAAGTGGTCAGCCATCTCCACCACATGGATGAGACAGGATGAGGGTATAAAAACAAGAGTAAAGACTGAAGTAGATGAGGAAAAATGTTAAGCTTTTGTGGACCACCCACAGATGGGCATTTTGAGGTTTGGTGTGAGGCACAAAGTAGGGAAAGAGAAAATAGAAGGAAAAAAAAAAAACAGAAGAAGAAGAAGAATGTGCATTGTTGGTCAGGTTTAGTGTGTCTGGTATGTTATTGAGAAATCCAGCAGGAAATGTATCCTGTTCCTAAACTCAGGCAAAGGGACAGATTGGGTTGCAGACATCATGTCGCCAACTCCCAGATGGCAGGTAAAACCATGATCATGAATATGATGTCCAAAGAGAGCAAAGTGTCACAATTTGCTGCCGTGGCATTAAAGACCTGGATTAGGAAAGGAGCCGAGAGAGGAGAAGGGGGTCAAGATGTGACAGAGCAGTAGAAAGATGGTGGCCAAGAGCTAAAGGAATGGAGGGTTACAAGAAGGAAGACATTATTGCCATGTCAGATGCAGAAGTAAAATCCAGAGTGGAAAAGGCTGACATTTCTTTTAAAATGGTAGTTAGGAAATCATCAGATAACTGAGCTAGGGTTCTTTTAGTGGAGTGTTAGCATCACCAACTCGATGGATATGAATCTGAACAAACTCTGGAAGATGGTGAAGGACAGGGGAGCCTGGAGGGCTTCAATTCATGGGGTCTCCAAAAGTCAGACATGACAGTGACTGAACAATAGCAACAAGGACCTGAAAAGACGTGAGGAATAAATGAGGACTTTGAATCACTAACACACTAAAAGTGTTTCTTCAAGCATAAAAGTATAGTGGTCTTCGTCATATACATCATTTCTGAATTTTGTTGTTGATTTTGTTTTACTTTTTTAGTTATTTCCTTTTCGTTCATCATAGGCCTTCTAAAAAGGCTTTTTGTCTAAACCTTTAAACTTGATGTGTCTACAGCCTAGAATTTAGCAATCTACTGTACTTAATTACATGGAGACTCCATAAGGAAAATCAGACATTTAAAATATAACCAGATCTAAAAACGCTAAAGATAAAAATCTGAGTTTCATGTCTTAAAGGAGAGGTTGATATACAATCATTTTATAAAGTCCCCTTTTTTTTTGCTTAAAATCTTGAAAAGTTGGTCTTGACAACTTTGTATACACCTTGGCTCTGTGTAGTGGATTCACATTTTTTTTATATTTCCCTAAGCTCTTGCTGTATCTAAGACATGGTACATGGTCCAGTAATTCCGATAACACTTCTGATAATTTTGGCACAAATTGAACTTTGCTGTCACGGAGCTTATGAGCTTACTATGTTAGATATGTTGTACTGAACTGTCTGATATGTGCAGTGACCTTCTTAAAACCTAGCAATTTTTCTAACATAAGATAGATTTAAATGTTCACCCTGAATAAAGAAAATATGAAAGGTGGTATTGTTATTTTCTGGACATTTAAATATTCTGGTCATGAGAAATGTAGTCAGCAGTGCTGAGATTTTCTTTTTAGTTGCAAACTTGCCCCTGTTAGTGCTTCTCGAACAAGAGAGCACTCAGGTGAAATAATCAATGCTGTTAAGGAAGAATAACACCTGTCAAGGAAGATTTCAGGTGTATTATCTTTGCCAAAAAACTTCTTCCTTGAGCCCATTTCCCTTTTTCAAAAAGCCAAATGTTATTCTCGAAATAAAGCTGAATCTTCCGTATTTGCAACATGTGCCCAAACTTACTTGATATGGAAACAGAAAGAATGGCATTTTGTAAAGGACTTACTTCCTCTCAGTTGAGTAGTCTAGCCCATCTTTCTGACTGATTAAATGACAGGCTGAGATGATAGGCATTTTGAAAGGTCAGCAGCTGAATAAATGTATTAAATATTTATTATCACACCAGTGCAAACTAGGGCTACATTTTATTGTCCTCTGACAGCAAGCCATTTAATATCTTCAATTACGGCCCCGAACATCCTGTTTTACTCATATAAGTCTTCACCACCAGATTGTAAATTCCTTGATGGTAAGATCTGTCCACCCTGGTGTCTGATAATGGTTTGATATATGTTTCTAGGATGAATAAGGAAAGATACTATATTGATTGCATCACTAGGTGTAAAGGTACAGTCCTTTCTATGAGAGTTATTGCCATTATTTTCATATGGAGATCGATATTAAGTGACTTCCCTAAGGTTACAGAGCTTTTATAATGGAGGCTCAGCACATTACATTGGCCTCACATATTTGGACTTTACACTAACAATCAGTATCTACTGTCCAATAGTACCAACTTTAACTGGAGAGAAATTTTTGCCTAGCATGATGAAATGTTTGAAGCGTACTTACAATAAAAACTACCCAAAGGCAATTTATCAACAAATTAAAATGGACAAATGACAAGGAAAACTTATATCTTAACAAACAACAAAAACATGTTTATGAAAAAGTTCTCTCTTCTAGCCACTACAAATATATCTTAATGTTTCTGTTCCAGTGAACGCATTCAAATGTTCGTATATGTTTACTTTTATAGAAACACAAAATAAACTGACATATGCTGATTTCAGAGGTTTTCCTTTTAAAGCATAGATTGGACAAAATCCAAGTAATGTTAAATGAGGAGAGTGATTTGGAGAAAATTGCTTTCTGGGACTTTCTTGAGATTATTTTTAGAATTCATGATATATTAGAAGTTTTCAAATATTAAATTCATGTTGAAAATTAGACTATAGAAAAATTAGCAGAACTGTATCATAGTATGTGTTTCCCATTCACTTTAAACATCTAAAAATATCCTTAAAAAGCACTTATTAATACTTATATTTAATTATTTTATTTTAAGTTAATATTTAATGTAAATAATTTAAATATTATTTTATTAATTAATACTGAATTAAAAAAAAGAAAATCTATCAGTTCCGGAACCAAAGAGGGGATTCAACTACAGTTTATAGATGAAAACGAACTTCCCAGTGGCCTAAAGGATTTGGGGACATGAACATAGAATATGGTATCTGGAGACTGAAAGTTTTAATCCTGTATAAGAATAGGAGAGCTAGACATGTACAATTTGCATCAAGCCTGGTCCTTTCCAGAGAAATCCCATAAATTTGTTATCTGCCCATGGACTTAGAAAAGGTTAAAGAAAAACAGAACAGGATCTACCAGCATGAAACCAAAACCCTAAAACCCATGCCATGCCACAAATAGAATAGTACAAGCTTTAATAACTCTAAAACAACACATTAATATTAAAATTTCTAGAACCTTTAAAACTGCAAGGACAGTCATGAAGCCACTGTACATTTATGCTGTTGGGACCCCATGTTATTGGGATCATAATACAGAAAAAGGAAAGCATAAAATAGGCAGGATACTAAATAAGATAATTAACTTTAATTCCCAGAAATGATTATAATTAAAAATAAATATCAGTGAAAATTTTAAACAGATCAGAAGCACAACTGATGGATAAATTGTCAAAGAAGACATGTGAGCTTATTCACCAGAATGTGATGCAAAAAGGTAAAGAGAAAAAAATACTAAATAGAAATTGAGGCATTGAGGATAGAGTATATGACTTCTAATGGCAATTCCAGAAATAGAAACAGAGACTACTTAAAGAGATAAAATTGATCATTTTCTGTAATTGAAAAATATCATGAATCCTCAAGTTATCGTAGCATAGAAACAGTCACACCCTAATAGCAGGGGGCGACCCAGCACCCAGCATTCTCCAATAAAAGGAACCCGGGCTGCTTACAGAAATGACTAACAGCTGATTCTAGGACCGAGTCAAGAAGTATACAAGATCAGCCTGAAGCAACTTATGGTGTTAGAACAGATGGCAGTGTGCAAAAAAAAAAAAAAAATTTAAGTCTACATGGATAGGAATATGTCAAAGGGACACAGGAGCCAAATGAAAGAGCTCTCCTTGGCCAAAGCTGGAGCAATTTGAGCAGTAAAATAAACTAGCCTTGGTGGTGGTTTAGTCGCTAAGTCATGTCTGACTCTTGTGACCCTGTGGACTGTAGCCCGCCAGGCTCCTCTGTGCATGGGGTTTTCCAGGCAAGAATACTGGAGTGGCTTGCCCTTTCCTTCTCCAGGAGATCTTCCCAACCCAGGAATCGAACCCGGTCTCCCGCATTACAGGCAGATTCTTTACCGACTGAGCTATGAGGGAAGCCCAAATTAGCATTGTATTAAGCTAAATAATACAAATTGTAAAATAAATATCCTTGAGTCTATGTTGATATAATTTACTAAATAATACATAAATGGGAAAGAAAAGAGCAGTCTCCTATATGTAAGAACTCTAAATTTATGTAGATTCTCTGCCCACAAGGAGGGACATATAGATCTTCATTATGTGGTCTACACGTAGTGATTTCTTTCCAAAAACTATTCTATGGAAAGGAGGAGGAAGAAATTAAAGTGGAGAAACATGACAAGAACTGCATTAGCCAGGTAGACAAGGTCAGCATGACCAGTGACAAGTCAAGTAATAGTATGTACCTTGGTCATGATGTGATGAAAATAACACTTCTGTATTATTCCTCCCCTACATCCTTAACCCCATCTAAATTATAAGGGCGGGGGTCAGGAATCAGAGTCCAGTAGAAATCCTACAAAATACTTGACCAGTAATGTCTAAATTGTAAAAGTTATCAAAAACAAGGAGAATCTGAGAAACTGTCCCAGTGAAGAAGAGCCTAAGGGAACATGACCTTACCGAATAATATGGTTTTCAATAATGGGTCTGGCCATTATCATCACATTTTTTGTGTACTTCATGTGGTAATATTCTGCATGACAAAGAAAGGTGTTTAAAAATATCTGCCCATGTAAATTTTACTGTCTGAAATCCCAGAGCATACTGAATATCATCACTTGAAAGAGATGATAAAATGAGTGTGTGCCCACAAATAGAACCTGTAGAATGATTATGTCAAGTTCTGTGGAATGAATCCTGTGTGAAAAGCTATTTTACTCCAAATACAAATTGATATGGGCAAGGATTTCTTTACTGTCAATCCTACAAAGAAGAATGATGTCACTTTTCAAGTGATGTCACTTTAAGTGGGGACAATGTATTCAGATCCACAGTGGATTAGTCCTATATATTTCCCATGCTTTTTGTTGGATTAAATATTCACTTCTTACGGCTACATTATTTTGCAGATCTTTTCTTCTTTCTAGGGCTTTTCCATTTATCATGTTTCAGTTTTAGGTCTTTAGGGCTCTGTCAGTCTTTACTTTTTTAAACTAAAATAAATATTTCCTCTGTTTCATATATTGTTTTCTGCCAGCCAGGGTATCTTCAGCTTGCTCCTATGAGCACCAATGCTCTTTCCATTCTCATTCTCATTTACTACAGTATATGTGAGATTATCTTTCATTTCATATATCTGTTGACCAGGTGAATAGATACTGCTTTTGTCATTTTGACTAAAAGAAGAAACTGAATGGTTAAAGATAGACAAGACATGCTGAGGGAAATAATGCACCTCTTCTATTTACCATGCTGACTTTCCTAACACCAGTCTGACTGACCATACTCTTAAAGAAGATCTACATTTCTTAGAATGGCAGTATCTTTTTATTTTTAATTTGTGCAACCCATATACCATAGATTAACCCCTCCATACCCCCACCACAGAGCTGTTAGAACTTACACAGGACAGGGTAAAACAGACTCAGAGGGCACAAACAGAACCTTGTGTGCACCAGGACCCAGGAGAAAGTAGCAGTGACCTCACAACTTGTCCGTGAGTGTCCAGCAGTCTCTGGTGGAGGTGTGGGTCCACGGTGGCCTGCTGCGTGGTAGGGGGCACTGAGGTGCCCATTATTTTCATTACCTCCACCATAGTTTCGCCTCAGGTCAAACAACAGGGAGAGAACACAGCCCTGCCCATCAACAGAAAATTAGATTAAAGATTTACTGAGCATGGCCCATGCATCAGATCAAGACCCAGTTTCCCCCTCAGTCAGTCTCTCTCATTAGGAAGCTTCCATATTCTTCCATATCCAAGCCTCTTATCCTTATCCATCAGAGGGCAGATAGAATGAAAACCACAATCACAGAAAACTAACCAAATTGATCACATGGACCACAGCCTTGTCTAACTCAATGGAGCTTTGAGCCATGCTGTGTGGGGCCACCCAAGATGGGCAGGTAATTGTGGAGAATTCTGAAAAAAATGTGGTCCACTGGAGAAGGGAATGGCAAACCTCTTCAGATTCTTGCCTTGAGAACCCCATGAACAGTATGAAAAGGCAAAAAGATAGGACACTGAAAGATGAACTCGCCAGGCCAGTAGGTGCCCAATATGCTCCTGGAGATCAGCAGAGAAATAACTCCAGAAAGAATGAAGAGTTGGAGCAACACAAAAACAACACCCAGTTGTGGATGTGCTGTAAAGAGCAATATTGCATAGGAACCTGGAATGTTAGGTCCATGAATCAAGGCAAATTGGAAGTGGTCAAACATGAGATGGCAAGAGTGAACATTGACATTTTAGGAATCAGTGAACTAAAATGGACTAGAATGGGTGAATTTAACTCAGATGACCATTATATCTACTACTGTGAGCAAGACTCCCTTAGAAGAAATGGAGTAACCATCATAGTCAACAAAACTGAAATGCAGTACTTGGATGCAATCTCAAAAACAAGAGAATGATCTCTATTCATTTCCAAGGTAAGTCATTCAACGTCACAGTAATCCAGTGTATGCCCTGACCAGTAATGCTGAAGAAGCTTAACAGTTATATGAAGACCTACAAGACCTCCTAGAACTAAAACCCCCCAAAAGGTGTCCTTTTCATTACGTGGTATGGTGTGGTTTAGTTGCTCAGTCGTGTCCAACTCTTGCGACCCCAGGGACAGTAGCCTGCCAGGCTCCTCTGTCCATGGGATTCTCTAGGCAAGAATACTGGAGTGGATTGCCATTTCCTTCTCCAGGGGATCATCCTGACCCAGGAATCAAACCCGAGTCTCCGGCATTGCAGGTAGATTCTTTACCTACTGAGCTATGAGGGAAGCCCTTTCATTATAGGGGACTGGAATGCAAAAGTAGGAAGTCAAGAGATACCTGGAATAACAGGCAAATTTGGTCTTGGATTATAAAATGAAGCAGGTCAAAGGCTAACAGAATTTTGCCAAGGGAACACATTGGTCATAGCAAATACCCACTTCCAACAACACAAGAGAAGACTCTACACATGGACATCACCAGATTGTCAACACCGAAATCAGACTGATTATATTCTTTGCAGCCAAAGATGGAGAAGCCCTATACAGTCATCAAAAACAAGACCAGGAGCTGACTGTGGCCCAGATCATGAACTCCTTATTGCCAAATTCAAACTTAAAATGAAGAAAGTAGGGAAAACCGCTAGACCATTCAGATATGACCTAAATCAAATCCCTTATGATTATTCAGTGGAAGTGAGAAATAGATTCAAGGGATTAGATCTGATAGAGTGCCTGAAGAACTATGGACAGAGGTTTGTGACACTGTACAAGAGGCAGTGATCAAGACCATCCCCAAGAAAAAGAAATGCAAAAAGGCAAAATGGTTATCTTAGGAGGCCTTACAAATAGCTGAGAAAAGAAGAGAAGCTAAAGGCAAAGGAGAAAAGGAAATATATACCTATTTGAGTGCAGAGTTCCAAAGAATAGCAAGGAGAGATAAGAAAGCCTTCCTCAGTGATCAGTGCAAAGAAATAGAGGAAAATAAATGAATCAGAAAGAAGACAGATTTCTCCAAGAAAATATCTCTCCAAGATACCAAGGGAATATTTCATGCGAAGATGGGCACAATAAAGGAAACAGAAACAGAATGGATCTAACAGAAGCAAATGGAGAAGGCAATGGCACCCCACTCCAGTACTCTTGCCTGGGAAATCCCATGGACAGAGGAGCCTGGTAGGCTACAGTCCATGGGGTCGCAAAGAGTCGGATACGGCTGAGTGACTTCACTTTCACTTTTCACTTTCATGCACTGGGGAAGGAAATGGCAACCCACTCCAGTGTTCATGCCTGGAAAATCCCAGGGACAGGGGAGCCTGGTGTGCTGCCATCTATGGGGTCGCACAGAGTCGGACACGACTGAAGCAACTTAGCAGCAGCAGCAACAGAAGCAAAAGATGTTAAGAAGAAGATGTGGCAAGAATACACAGAATAACTATACAAAAAAGATCTTCATGACCCAGATAACCATGATAGTATGATCACTCACCTAGAGCCAGATATCCTGGAATGTGAAGTCAAGTGGGCCTGAGGAAGCATCACTACAAACAAAGCTAGTGGAGGTGATGGAATTTCAGTTGAGCTATTTCAAATCCTAAAAGATGATGCTGTGAAAGTCCTGCAAATTTGAAAAACTCAGCAGTGGCCACAGGACTGGAAAAGGTCAGTTTTCATTCCAATTCCAAAGAAAAGCAATGCCAAAGAATGTTCAAACTACCGCACGATTGCACTCATCTCACACACTAGCAAAGTAATGCTCAAAATTATCCAAGCCAGGCTTCAACAGTACATGAACCATGAAATTCCAGGTGTTCAAGCTGGATTTAGAAAAGACAGAGGAACCAGAGATCCAATATCCATTGGATCATCGAAAAAGCAAGAGAGTTCCAGAAATATCTCTACTTCTGCTTATTGACTACACCAAAGCCTTTGACTGTGTGAATCACAACAAACTGTGGAAAAGTCTTAAAGAGTTGGGAATACCAGACCACCTGACCTGCCTCCTGAGAAATCTGTATGCAGGTCAAAAAGCAACAGTTAGAACTGGACACGCAACAACAGACTGGTTGTAAATCTGGAAAGGAGTATGTCAAGGCTGTATATTGTCACCCTGCTTATTTAACTTATATGAAGAGTATACCATGAGAAATGCTGGGCTGTATGAAGCACAAATTGTAATTGAGATTGCCGGGAGAAATATCAATAACCTCAGATATTCAGATGACACCACCCTTATGGCAGAAAGTGAGGAAGAACTAAAGAGCCTCTTAATGAAAGTGAAAGAGAAGAGTGAAAAAGTTGGCTTACAACTCAACATTCAGAAAACCAAGATCATGGCATTTGGTCCCATAACTTCATGGCAGATAGATGAGGAAACAATGGAAACAGTGAGAGACATTATTTTCTTGGACTGCAAAATCACTGCAGATAGTGACTGTAGCCATGGAATTAAAAGATGCTTGCTCCTTGGAAGAAAAGCTGAGATCAACCTAGACAGCATATTTAAAAGCAGAGATAGTCCTTTGCCAACAAAGGTCTATTTAGTCAAGGCTATGGTTTTTCTAGTAGTCATGTATGGATGTGAGAGTTGGACCATAAAGAAAGCTGACTGCTGAAGAATTGATGCTTTTGAACTGTGATGTTAGAGAAGACTCTTGAGAGTCTCTTGCACTGCAAGGAGATCCAGACTCTTGAGAGTCTCTTGCACTGCAAGGAGATCCAACCATTCAATCCTAAAGGAAATCAGTCCTGAATATTCATTGGAAGGACTGATGTTGAAGCTGAAACTCCAATACTTTGGCCACCTGATTCAAAGAACTGACTCATTGGTAAAGACCTTGATGCTGGGAAAGATTGAGAGCAGGAGGAGAAGGGGACAACAGAGGATGAGATGGTTGATTGGCATCACCGACTCTATGGACATGAGTTTGAGTAGGCTCCAGGAGCTGGTCATGAACAGGGAACCCTGGCATCCTGCAGTCCATGGTGTCGCAAAGAGTCAGACATGACTTAGTGACTGAACTATACCATAGGTACTCTGGTTTATGCCAAGTTTACAATAAGTATACTATAATTCACTATACTATGATTTCTCTCTCTCTTTTTTTTCTATTTTATATTTTTAAGGAAATAAGCCTCATTTAGAGATGGAGTCTCTCTTGATCATTTTTTTAAAACTAAAGAACCAATTATTTAGATTATAAATTAAAACACATTTCCTCTGTGGAGTAATTATGTAACTCCACAGCCTATGGCATAGAAAAATAAAATAATCTCCAGTGCATAGACTTGCATAGTGAACAGTGTCCGCATACTGCTCTGGGTTAATAGTAAGTTCTCACTAATGTTAATTAAAATTATGTGGCAAGATTATAAATCACTCAAAGAACATAACCTTTAATTCATGTTACTGATATCCGCGGCTGTTCTTTTAAGGTTTCCTCTCTTCAATCTTATATTTAGACTCCATTTTACTGGTAAATTGTTTCTGGAAATTATTCATGTTTTAACTGTTGTATTATGGAAATGACTCAAAGGCTATGGAAATGCACTTTTATGAAATCTGCAGAGATTTACTATTTTCCTTCATGAAAATACTGCCTATTTTTGAGTGACTTACTGCCACCACACTCACACTGGTCCAAAACCATAGTAATCTATGTAACAAAGGAATTGCTAAGGTTTATTTAATTTGTTGAATCTGATAAAAATAGTTTTAGACCTTTAATGTATATAATTTTGAAGCTATAAAGTATTACCATTAGACTTTGTATCAGTTGAAATTATATGCAAACATGTGAATTGCTTGGAAAATTCTATGTCAGTTTGCTTAAAAAATTTTTTTTTCATTAATTTTTGGCTGATCTGGGTCTTTGTTGCTGCCTGAGCTTTCTCTTGTTGCAGAGAGCCAGCTTCTCACTGTGTTGGCCTCTCTTGTTTCCAGGCACAGGCTCTATAGAGTATGGACTCAGTATCTGTGGCACACAGACTTAGTTGTTCCATATTATATGGGATCTTCACTGAACCAGGGATCAAACCCGTGTCCCTTGCATTTGCCAGCCAATTCTTAATCATTGGACGACCAGGGAAGTCCATGAATCTGCTTTTCTTTTTCTTTTTTTTCAATCTGCTTTTCTAAGTCACCTTTAGATGATACCATTATGCCTTCAATTATTATAACTAGCATTTATAAAGTACAAATTGTATATTGAGTGCTGTATTAGGCCCAAAAAATCCTGTGTCAAAAGAGCTTGGAGTCTGTAAGGACGGACAGATGTGTAAACAGCTCTTATACAAGGTGGTAAGCATTTGATATAGAAATAAAAGTGCTCTTAGGCAGCATGAAATAGGGAGTGTCCAACCTGAGGCTCGGATGGCAAAGAGAAGGTGGGACCAGAGTAGAGAAAAAAGTTGTTTCCTTGGGTCTTAAGGTTGAACAGACCACCAGGACCAAAAGAGGCAATGATCAGTACAGGCAATGGAAGAAATATTATTGAGGACATGGCAAAACACAGAGCGAGTGGCATCTCAGTGAAGCCCTCAGTCCTAGGATAGAGTTTAGCTGCAGGTGCTTCAGAGAAGAGTTGCATCTGGAAAACTAAGCTGGAACCAAAAATCAAAAGATTTTAATGCCTTGATTGGGATTTTGGGTTTATGTAATAGACAGTGTTCAGCCCTTAATTGCTTAAAATATATTTTTAAAGTGAAGTTTCTATTACTTGCTGAACAGTTCCAGAAGTGACTGAGAGATGGGGAGTCATGTAACGTCTATCTTGGGCAAGGACTCAAATCTTGAACTTATCTAATACTGTGGGATCTATAAAACAACTAAAGGGAGCACTGAAGTATAATGAAAATACTACAAAATGATGTTTGTGATTGTTATTTTGTTTTTCTCCAGTGGGAGAGACTTCTGAGATTTGCCCAGAGGCCACGGATTTTTTGTGCCACAACAAGAAGTGTATTGCATCCCACCTTGTCTGTGACTATAAGCCAGACTGCTCTGATGGGTCTGATGAAGCTCACTGTGGTAAGTGTGTTTGCCTGTTCTAATGCTGCCAGTTCAGCACAGAGTTTCACTTTATTAGTAGAGTAACTTACTGACGTTGGTGAGTGAGAAGAAATATTCTTTTCACGCACTAGAGTAGACTTAGAATAGCCAAAATATTTTTCCAACTTCTCTCTGAAGATATTTAGAAGCCCTACCATCCTTTTTATCACCATACTAAAAACTGAAGCAAACCTATAACAAATCGTGTGACAAAAATTTCCCATTATGTCATTGTATAGAACTGTGTGCAGAGTTAGAATTCTAATTGTCAGAAATTGAACTAGCAGTCTACATTTCTTCATCAATTCTCATTACTGTTTTCATTCCTCCCCCCCACCCAATGGCTGATTTTATAGATGAGGCAAAAAATGAGCACCTTGAATAAATACTAGTTTAATGATTAATTTTATTAATTACATTGCACTGGAAAAAGAATACATGAGCCACATTTTTTTAAATTCAAACTTTAATTCAAATGATTTTTAAGGTCATGTATAAAGCCAAGTATGTAATTTTAAAACATGAGCACATACTTAAATCCAAAGAATTTTTTTCATATATCTTACTGATGAGAACTCATATACCACACAGGCTACCTGTTGCAATTAGCATTTGCTATGTAACAAAGTACCCTAAGAGTTAGTGGTCCAAACAACTTTGGTTTGGTTTGCAATTTTGTGGGTCTGTAACTTAGGAAGGAATCAGTGAGGCAGTTTGTCTCAGATCCACATGGCTCAGACTGGGACATCTGGACCTGGAGGAGCACCTCCAAGATGGTGATATCTCTTACTTATTTGGCATGTGTGTGCTCTTTGGTTTCTCTGTATGGATCAGCATGGACTCAACCTCTAGGGCAATTGGTATGGCTTGGACTATCACAGGTTAGTCAGATATCTTTCATGGGGTTGGCCTTTACCATGTATTGACTGAAAAAATGAGTGCTCAGCATGAAAGTTGAAAATTGTGTTTTCTTTGGAGGACTCTGGTGACTCAGATGGTAAAGAATCTGCCTGCAATGCGAGAGACCAGGGTTCTATCCCCGGGTCAGAAAGATCCCCTGGAGAAGGGAATGGCAACCCTCTCCGGTATTCTTGATTGGAGAATCCCATGGACGGAGGAGCCTGGCGGGCTACAGTCCATAGGGCCACACAGAGTCAAACACAACTGTGAGACTGACACCACCACCACTACTACTGTTACTACTAAATGCTGCTACTACTGCTACTACTACTTGGAGGACTCAAGCCTACAAGACAGCCTCTCAGATAGCTCTGAGGGAGTGTTCCCAAGAGGTCTAGAAAGAGCCAGATTATATAGGAATTTTGCAACAAAGAGCAGGTAGTCCAGGCATCAAAAGATTACTGTTAATTAAAGAAAACCAGATATCTTGAGGAACTTAGTGCTTTTCTGTGTGTGGGAAGATGCAAGACTGTGGGCTCATTGAAATCCTTCTTTTGATATCCATCTCAGCTATCTAGGGTGGCACCCTGGTTTTTCCCACCCTGAGTCCCCTCAGGCTACACTGTTGTGGTGGCTGCAGTGGCTGAGGGCTTGATGGCAGGCATTCTGCTGTTTCTACCCTGAGTCCATCAGGGCTCACTATGGGGGACGGGGTAGTGGCTAATTGCTACAGCATCCTTTGTTTACTGACGGGGCAGGCAACATTTTTCATTCACACATGTGAATGTTCCAAGAGCAAGCATTGCAAGAGTCTGTGGAAAAATAGCAAGTGTATTTATGATTTCACCTTCGAAGTTTCAGAATGTCCCTCCTGACTCTTCCTAATGATCACGCAGATAACAATGTCTAGACTAGATTTAAACGGAGGAAGAGCGTAGACTCCACTTCTCAATGGGAAAACATCACACATGCACTGGGAAGGAGTAATACTCAAGCCGTGAATAAGTGTTTGTTATTTTTAGCTCAGTATTGTTTTCAGGATAGTACAATGACAATGCTTCTGCAGTGTTCATTTCTCCTTTTTGCATCCATTATTTTTTTTAATTGTGGTAAAATATATGTGCAATAAAATGTACTCTTCTTGCCTTTCAATGTTACGGTTCAGGGGCAGTAAGTATATTTGCATTGCTGTGCAGCCAACATCACCACCTATAACCAGAACTTTTTTTATCTTGAAAAACTAAAACTATATGCCAATTAAGCAATAGCCCTTCCTTCTCCCGAACTCTCAGCCCCCAACCACCACCCTTCTAATTTTTTTCTATTCATTTGATGACTGGGTACCTCATATAAGTAGAATCACAGTATTCATCCTTTTGTGACTGGCTTATTTTAGTTAGCATATTAATGTCAACATTCACCCCATCTTTTCATTTTAAATCATGCATAAAAAAGTATATATGGTTGGTACTTTTAAAAACTGTACTACTAATACTACAATACATAATCTTAATTTTATAAAATATTGTTTCCTCTATAATGCATATTTTCTCCAATGAAATTTATAATATATTAACTAATAGTTCCTAGTATTATTTTTAGCTTCTTTTACATGAATCAAATATATATATATATATGTATATATATATATACACACACACATATATGTATATTTTACATTGACTGTAAGGAATTGATTTCAATGGAGTTCTTAAACAGTGCTCTGAAGCATTTTGAAATCACCATTTTCCCCACAAGATATGACAAGTAGAGCTTTAATAATCACCAGTAAAAACATTAAAAACTTGGCAAAGTTTAAGAAGGTTCTAAGGGAAATATATTAAGAATATGGTGCTAGTGATGTACATATCCAATGGGACAAGAGGGACAGCTGTTACATGCATATAGACAATTTATTACAGATAGTAAATTATCTTTCTTTCATGTAAAAATATATATTGAAAATGTTTATATAAAAATTAAACTCTTCCATTTATTCCTATTCCTAAATTGGACTAAGAACCACCTTCTAAACACTTCAGTTCAGTTCAGTTGCCCAGTCGTGTCCAACTCTTTGTGACCCCATGGACTGCAGCACGCCAGGCCTCGCTGTCCATCACCAACTCCCAGAGTTTACTCAAACTCATGTCCACTGAGTTGGTGATGCCATCCAACCATCTCATCCTCTGTCGTCCCCTTCTCCTCCTGCTTTCAATCTTTCCCAGCATCAGGGTCTTTTCAAATGAATCAGTTCTTCACATCAGGTGGCCAAAGTATTGCAGTTTGAGCTTCAACATCAGTCCTTCCAATGAACACCCAGGACTGATTTCCTTTAGGATGGACTGGTTGGGATCTCCTTGCAGTCCAAGGGATTCTCAAGAGTCTTCTCCAACACCACAGTTCAAAAGCATGAATTCTTCAGCACTCGGCTTTCTTTATAGTCCAACTCTCACACCCGTACATGACTACTGGAAAAACCATAGACTTGACTAGATGGCTACTTTGTTGGCAGAGTAATGTCTCTGCTTTTTAATATGCTGTCTAGGTTGGTCATAAATTTCCTTCCAAGGAGTAAGCATCTTTAATTTCATGGCTGCAGTTACCATCTGCAGTGATTTTAGAGCCCCCCAAAATAAAATCAGCCACTGTTTCCACTGTTTCCCCATCTATTTCCCATGAAGTGATGGGACCGGATGCCATGATCTTCATTTTCTGAATGTTGAGCTTTAAGCCAACTTTTTGACTCTCCTCTTTCACTTTCATCAAGAGGCTCTTTAGTTCTTCTTCACTTTCTGCCATAAGGGTGGTGTTATCTGCATGTCTGAGGTTATTGATATTTCTCCCGGCAATCTTGATTCCAGCTTGTGCTTCCTCCAGCCCAGTGTTTCTCATGATGTACTCTGCATAGAAGTTAAATAAGCAGGGTGACAATATATAGCCTTGACATACTCCTTTTCCTATTTGGAACCAGTCTGTTGTTCCATGTCCAGTTCTAACTGTTGCTTCTTGACCTGCATACAGGTTTCTCAAGAGGCAGGTCAGGTGGTCTGGTATTGCCATCTCTTTCAGAATTTTCCACAGTTTACTGTGATCCACAGTTTACTATGATGCCAAAGTCAAAGGCTTTGGCATAGTCAATAAAGCAGAAATAGTTGTTTTTCTGAAACTCTCTTGCTTTTCCAATGATCCAGCAGATGTTGGCAATTTGATCTCTGGTTCCTCTGCCTTTTCTAAAACCAGCTTGAACATTTGGAAGTTCATGGTTCACATATTGGGTATATGAAAATTAATAAGACATTGTATTAGGTTTCAGAAATTGACTTTCTACTGTGGAAAAACAATTAGAGGTGAAAATATATTAAAGTATGAAGTTCTTTGCTTTTTAAAAAGTTTGTAAATGAAAAGATCCCTAGGTTATTTTCTTTATATGTAACAGGTACTGTCAGGAATAAAGTTACCACCAGTTATTTGGGGGGTACATATGAAGAATGATGTGTGTGCGTGTGTACATCTGTAGACGAATTATAAAAATAGACTTTAAAACATTAGAAAGAGTTTCAAGTAGAAAGTTTTTCAGGTGTGAATGCTGCCTATGCTTTTTTGTTTCATTTATTTTTCGTCTCAGAGAACCTTACATGATTTTTATCTTTCCCACAGCTGTTTGAGGTACTGATGTAAAACACACAGAGGCATTTTTGATGTTCAAAAACTGAAGTCCGTTACATACCATGTCTGTTAGTGTTACCCATGACTTTGATGGACAGCAGCAGGAAATATTTGAATTCATTAAACTAAAAGCAATATGTTGAGAAGTGAATAGTACTTTTCTTAAAACATCTTGATAGATTTTGTTCATATCCAAGAGGAACATTGCAAAGCACACAAGGATATTCAGGTGACTTTATTGATTCTGCAAAGGCTTCCCTGTGGCTCACACGGTAAAGAATCTGCCTGCAATGCAGGAGACCCGAGTTCAATCCCTAGGTTGGGAAGATCCCCTGAAGAAGGGCATGGCAACTCAGTCCAGTATTCTTGCCTGGAGAATACCTTGGACAGATGAGCCTGGTAGGCTACAGTCCATGAGGTCACAAAGAGTCAGACACGACTGAGCAACTAACACTGATGCTTCAGATTGACTCCCTCAGTATTTTATATTGCTGATCTTTTGGATGTAGCAGAGACATCAGCACTGGATTCCTGCAGGCCAAGAATCTACTGTGGATAATGGAACATTTTCAAAGTGACCTTTGAAGAAATAAGGAAAGAATTGACCTTTGAGATTATTAAACTGAAGTCTTCATTTTTACTTTGAGCATCATTTCTTGGGCAATTATTTAAATTCTTAGAGACTCACTTTTCTTATCTATACAGAAGATATAATAGCATACAGAGTGCTTTGAGAATTAAATGAAATAATGTAAAGGATATATTTGCTCAGTCGTTGAAGATTAATGTTAGCTTCTTTCGTACTGTTGTTTTTATGTTCTCTTGAAATTTGTCAGTCATTGTGAATACCTTATTTACATATCCCTTATACTCAGCAGACAATAAATGCAGCTATTCCTTATGACTAAATTTTGACTGTAGGTTATGAGCAAAGATAAATTTTTCTTTTGCATCTCTACCTCTTGTTGCAAAAATGCATAGTTGATAGGAAAGGAGAGCAATTCTTTTGAAAAGAAACAGTTACATTAGAAAAGATGTCCTTTTTTTTTTGTGTGTGTGGAAGGAAGATATTACCTGAAACACGTGTTAAGAGTGCTTCATATTCTAGGCTAGGGAGGCAGAGAATGGGGCGGCTACTTTCTCTCCTGTCTTTTACAGTGATGAGCATCATTATCAACAGTCTTTCCCACTGTACCCAGACTCTCCAAAATTCTTTTGAATGCAACTTTCCAAGAAGTCATGTCACAATGAGGAGAAATTATTTAATAGTTCTATATTGTTGTGTTAATCACTCTAGTCGTGTCCAACTCTTTGTGATCCCAAGGACTGTAGCCAACCAGGCTCCTCTGTCCATGAATTTCTCCAGGCAGGAATACTTGAGTGAATTGCCATGCCCTTCTTCAGGGGATCTTCCCTATCCAGGGGTAGAACCTGGTTCTCCCGCCTTACAAGCAGACTCTTTACCAGGTGAACCACCAGAGAAGCCCATGTTATATATTTTGGTGTTGCAAAATCAGGTGGCTACATGGATGTGAGAATTAAAAATAATTAATGATGGAGCCATCTCTTTAATATAAGTGAGGTGATTAATGTTTGTACTGACCATTCAACCATATGGCTGAATATTGTACCAATGGAAAAATGCCAGTTGTTTAAGAGTGTTAGTAATGCTTTGAAGCCATTCAAGGAATCATGACTAAGTTCACAATTTGGAAATTATTTTTTCTAAAGCCATAGCCATTTCAAAAATATTGATATGTACTAATCATCAAGAAATATTTCAAATTGTTCATATCATCTATCATTCAATAATTAGTGTGGAATCATTATGGTTTATGTGATGTAGTTAATAATAATACCTAATCACCTGGAAATGTTTATAGTAATTCAGTGGTTATTATTGTTCAGGTCACTGAGTTGTATTTGACTCTGCAACCCCAAGGACTGTAGCACACCAGGCTGCAGTGGTAAATAACAATTAGGGTGACAATGCAAAACCAGGAAGTAATAAGTTGCTAAATATTTAAATAGTAACAACTATAATTACTGTTGTAAAACACCCCCACTACCCGAGAACTGACATGATGTAGAAAGAGAAAGATAGGACCTAGGTTGGACTTTCAAGGAAAAGTATTTTTGCTAGATGGAATGGAGCAATTAAGGTAAATTAATACACTTGTAGAGAAATTTGAAACTTGACAGGTTTAGACTGCAGAGCAATCCCTGCTACTTGCCTATCCATGTTTTTGTTAAAAAACAGAACTCCAGTTTTACTTGGGGCAGCATTATAACCAGCCACAGATACTATCTTCTGCAGCTTCTTTGTAGCCACTAGAGGCACATGAGATATACATGGGAACTGGGAGAAAGTATCACTTTAAAAAATAAAAAGCAACAGAATGGGCAAAAAGCTTTTCTCTTCTTTCCTCTTCGCATTGCTTTCAATGGCCTGAATATCTGTGGCTCTGGGAAGTACAGCAGCATCTTGCAACCGTGAAGGAGCATGAGGATGACAAGATGACAGTAAAGAAGGATGGAAAATGTGTGCTTCCCACTGGACGTTGGAACTACAACCATAGTGCCCCAATACTTTGGCCACCTGATGCAAAGAGCTTACTCATTGGAAAAGGCCTGATCCTGGGAGAGACTGACGGCAAAAGGAAAGGGGGCAGCAGAGGATAAGATGGTTACATAGCATCACCGACTCAATGGACATGAGTTTAAGCGAACACTGGGAGATAAGTGAAGGGCAGGAGAGCCTAGTGTGCTGCTGTTCATGGGGTCACAAAGAGTCAGATGTGACTTAGTGTCAACAACAATAGGTTGTTCAGTCACTTATACTGACACCTTCCTGACCTATTGTTAATTGAGATAAATCAATTCTTGTCTATTTACGCTATTATTTGGGCTTTAAGTACTTGAAACTAAATGCATCTCTTATACAGACAATAAGGAAAATATATTTTCTCAAATGGCAAGAAGTCCAAAAGCAATTTAGAGTTGGTTAATTTAGTAGCTTTTGTCATCAAAACTATAGAACTGTATGCCCTCCATAATTCTTTAAGTTCTGCCTTCTTCAGATAATGAATGGTCTTATAAAGTCAGCTCCCCTTACACGTCTTTGCAATGATATCCTGAGAAAGGACAGATAGATTTTCTTCCTTTTGACTTATTTTTAAAAATAAAGAAACATTTTCCTAGGTGTCTTTTTCCTAGTAAGTCTCATTGTCAGAAATGTATCCCAAGACTGTCTTAAACCAGTGAAGACAAGGGAAATTTGAACATTGCATCATGATTGCTTAGATAAACTGTGAGACACCTCTGGAGCTATGATAGCAGCTGTTTGACTCTTTAGACACTTTTGACTCTTCAGACACTCTTCATAAAACTTCAGTTCTTCACTCTTAATAAAACTGCAGTTATGTCCTGAACAAGAGAGAAAAGGAAGGACTGACAAGTAGCAGCTAATTGCTAGAGAAAATATGCAAAAAACGAGAGTAGTTTAACATAAAAGTTGAAAAAAATGTCAATTGTATTCGAGATAATTTACTGAAAAATTTGTAGAGACAGTTTGAAGACAAGAGAGATTTCAGCCTTAAAAAAATTGCATCAACAGAAAGGTTATTGTACTCAGGACTAGAAGTCTTGAGGGCATTTTCAAATAATGTGAACACCTGAATATTTTGAGCAAGAGAAATAACAGAATTCTGAAAAATGATTGATGGAGTTTGAGTTTATAAGGTTGATAGAATGAAGGTTACAGTAAAGAAAGAGGTTTCTTAGCTCGGCAGCTTAAACCGATGGAACTAGAACAGGGACTATGGGGCTGCAAAAAAGGAGTGAATTAAACAAATTCTTGAAGGGAGATTACACAGATGTTGGTAGATTAGATATGTAAATAAGAATGCAAAATCAAAAGATGACTTCAAAGTTTGAATCTTTAGAAAGAGAAGATTCATGCTATGATATAAATCAATCTCAGAGAAGAACCCATTTGGAGGGATCAATGATGAGTTCATTTTAGGATTGTTGGCTTTGAGATGACAATTGCATATTCCAAGTAGAATATTCAACAAACATTTGTAGAAAAACACCTGCATTTTATTGTGTCTGTGGATTTGTAGATCATTTGCACAAAAGTATGAAAGCCATGGGAAAGAATGAATGAAGGTATACACAGTGAGACTTTCGAATTTTATGTGATTTTTTTTTTAACATGAGGGGCACCCTAGCTACCTCTGCAAGGTGAGAAAGGAATTAGTAGAGAATGTGTGTTTGAGAGATGTGCAAACTTTGTGTAACCTTGAAATAAATGAAGCCTTGGAATGCTAATAGCAGTGCTTGATAAACAATTGATTAGCAAGATTAGCCCTAGAAAAGGGAAAAGTAAAAGTGACGTAATTTGAGTTAGAGAGGCTGAAATGTAACAGAATAAATCCTGATTGTGTAGATATCTTGAGAGTCAAATAAGAAGTTTAATATTAAATAGAGTAGAAGAATTAGGGCAAGGGTGATCACAGAGAATAAAAACAGGATGTAGAATAATTACTGTTACAGAAATACAGTAGAACCTGTATGTGACTTCATTCTAATAAACACACAATGGCTGTCTTTTCTGTAACCTTGGAAGATTCTGGATGTTTGCAGTTGGTTAGCTAAACACTTGGAGAAACAAATTCCTCACTTTTATCCATATTGCGTAAGTATGATATAGATCTATTTATATCACATAATCCTGGCATGTAAACATAAAAAGGATATACAGAGCCCATAAATAAACATGTAAAAACCAATGGATCATAAGTCATGGAGAATGAATGAAAGAAATGTACATATTTAAAAATGACTCTAGTTTATAGAAATAAGATGCAATCATGCCAGAGAAGTAAAAGGCTGATATTTTATGAAAATACTCTCAGAGATTCAGAAAGGTTTCTATAAAAATAGTAAAGCTTTGAATACCTAATGTCTGGCATCCATGTTAACAGCAAGTTTTCTTGTGACAATGTATCTATACATGCTCATAATAGTTTTATGTTAAGAAAAAGTTTGGAATGAGAAACCACCTGGAGAAGAAGTGTTAAAATAATACAAATTTCATCTTTCAAAAAAGCAAAAATAGTCAATGACAATCTCAGTTGATTCATACTGATTAAACCATCCAATAATTCATTCTGTCTCTGTAACACAGTTTTTACAGTGAATGTTCAAAAATAATAACTGCTATGCAAAAAGAAAATTAAAGAAAAATGAAAGCAGATATCAGGGTGTTATGATGGCACTTTTCACAGATGACTAGTAGACAAGCAGTTATTATCTAGTAATTTTTGTCATTGTGAACAACTTAATATTTTAATGAGTTATCAGTCAACACTTTTAGAAGAGAACTTCTTTCATTATTTAGTGACTGGCTCTTAAATGTTTATGTGGATAATGGGTATGGTAGCAGAGAGGGTTTGCATCCTGCATTGTTTACTACTTCTCCCAAAGGCAACTTTTCTTTAATTATTGACTTTTCCTCTCTAATGGTCCTTGCTGTTCAAGCACTACAGTGGACAGAGGGACTAAATTAATCATCCAGACAACTGGAAATATTGAATTATTTGACCTGAATTATCTGCACTATCATAATGTTATATTCATTCTTCATGTATAGATACAGTTTTATCTATCATTTTAAATGTTACTAGTCAATTCATGTAAATCCTTATCGGCTAAATGACAGTATTCATGCACTTCTAGATTCTGTGATAAAAAAAACCTTCAGTGTACAACTGATATATCCAATGAACACAAATGCCATGATTCTTTAAATTTTTAAATAATATAATATGCACATAATAATTTTAAACCATCACAAATGAAGTGTAATATCAAATGTGACATACATTTCCAGAACACTCCATTAATATTTTTGTTTCCTTAGGCCAATATACAGGCACAGCAGGAAGCTGCAGTTTTGAAACAACTTCAGGAAACTGGACCACAACTTGCCATCTTACTCAAGATTCTCAAGATGACTTGGATTGGGCCATTGGCAGTGGAATTCCTACAGAAGCATTGAGTCCAGACCCTGATCACACACCAGGTAAATCTAGGAGAGATAGCCAGGCCAAAGAGTCCACTGGGTGGTAATCTGCTTTAACTGAACCTCAGAGTGCCTTCCTTGTGTCTTTGTGGAGATAGAACTCAGTATCCTTTATGAAAAGAGAGTTAGTTCCTTCTGGTTATCCCCTGAATTATTTAACAGATGTAGAACTGATATTGCTACAACAAAGAAATCCATGACTCATATTTTAAGAAACTCAGATTTTACTTATGGTACCCTAAAGGCCCAGGGCTTCTCTGGTGGCTCAATGGTAAAGAATCCACCTACCAATGCTGAAGATATGGGTTCAATCCCTGGGTTTTGAAGATCCCCTAGAGAAGGAAATGACAACCCACTCCAGTATTCTTGCCTGGGAAGTCCCATGGAGAGTGGAGCCTGTTGGGCTACAATCCATGGGATTGCAAAAAGAGTCAGACACGAATTAGCAACTAAATAACAGCAATAAAGATGGCCTTAAAATTTCTTAATTGGTGCAAGGACAAGTAGGGGATGTTCAAATTAATGCATGCAGTAGACAAAAGAATATAGTTGGCATGCTACCACAGTGATAGCAAGATGGCCATCAGCTTCATTCCAGACCTTCTAAAGTGCAGAGGCAGTGATTTAAAAGGTAAGTGATGATAGAAGGAATAAGCATCAATGAACTCAACAAGTTTTGCTTCCTGCCGGTGGTTTGAGAATGAGGTGATCTGAAATGATTTTACAAGTGATAGAGTCAGGAAGTAAACTTGTATTCTTGTTTGCTTTTAACGTGAAATTTTGCCTGATGCTTAACACTTTTCTTAGGAGTCAAACTTTCTTAGGAATTAAAAATAACTTTTTTCAGTGATAAATTTTCTTAGGGACAAAACTATTCTTAGGGATAAAATCTAGCTTTTCTTTGAGGTAAAAAAAAATCATCTTAACTATTGTGATGATTAATTTTATGTATCATCTTGGAGGGTATTTTGGGATGAGGTTAACATTTAAATTGGTAAACTTGGAGCAGATTACACGCCATATAGTGGGTGGGCCTCACCCAATCAGTTGAACACCTGAATAGAACAAAAAAGACCAGCCTCTCTGAGCAAAAGATAACTCACCAACAGACTGCCTTTGGACTTCCACTGCCCTGTTGGCTTTCTTTCTGCAAATATGGGGCTTGCCAGCCTCCATAATTACATGAGCCAGTTACTTTAATAAATGCCTTTCTATGTTTACACATATCCTGTTGGCTATGTTTCTCTGGAGAACTCTAATTAATACAACATTCCCCAAAATAATTGAAGCATAGGCTCAATGAAAAAGAACAAGATTACATGGAATTAAAATAATTTTTCATAGAAAGGGTGTTCAAGATTGGCTCAGCCATTCTATGTCCAATAAATGAGAACAGTATTTTTGTTATTTATATATTCCAGGCAGATTGAAAATATCATGATTTCAATTACAGCTTGGATGTGCGTTTTTGTTTAAAGCTATTTCCTAATTCAGCCTCAGGTTGAATATTTCTATTCCTTTTGACCTGTCAAGTTGTATTTCCTCTGCCTTTCATCAAGTTTTTATTTCCTTAAAAAACAGATGAGATTAGTATATACCAGGTAATGGGGTAGTGGAACAGGATAGAGAATTAAGGCATTTGGGTAAATAATTAGAAGAGTTTAGTATATAACAAAGGTTAATTCACTGGGAAAAAGATGTATTATTTAGTGTGATGCTGGCATGGCTAGTTATCTGCATGGAAGGAAATTAAATGAAATTCTAGTTTTTCTTCTGAATATTTCATATACAGCCATATATTCTAAATGGATTAATGATATAAATATAACAAGTTAAAATAATAAAATTCTTGCAAGAAAACATAGGGTAAGCTATGTGCAATTTAAAGAAGTATCTACCTTCCAAAAGCTACAATAAATAAATAAACCACATGTATTTAAAGATATAAAATTATAATTATGGTCTAAAAATTTCATAAACAAAATCAACAGGCATATAATAGATTTAAAAATTCTTTTCTTTACATATTGCAAGTACATAGGTAGGTAACTCTTATAGACTTATTAGAAATGGCAGTTTTAACAACAAGGGAAGATTTGCATAACCAATTCACAGATGAACAAATTCAAATAATCAACAAATATATTAAATGATGCACAAGTTTGCAACTCATCAGAAAAATGCAAATTAATAAGATGGGAAAGGATTTTCAGAAGCTACTCACAGATGACTGAGTGATGGAATTGGGGAAAGAGGGGGAAAGACACTCATTCATGGTTGTGGGAAGTTTTCCATTTGGGGAAGCATTCTGTCCATGTAGAAATATAAAGACCATTATGTAAGCATATGTATGTAAGGATATTTACTTCAACATTGTTTGAGGTTGAAAAAATGGGAAGTAACATGAACATGGGGCTTCCCTGGTGGTCCAGATGGTAAAAAATGTTCATGCCAGAGACCAGCGTTCCATCCCTGGTTTGGGAAGATCCTCTGGAGAACAGAATGCTACCCACTCCAGTACTCTTACCTGGAGTATTCCATGGATCGAGGAGCCTGGTGGACTACAGTCCATGGGATCACAAAGAGTCAAATACAGCTGAGTGGCTTTCACTTTCAACATGAGTATGCATCATTCATACAATCATTAATCATTCACTTGTTCATTTATTTATCCATTTATTAAATGCCAAGCACCATTCTAGGACCTGGGGAAACATTAAGAGGATGAAACAGACAAAAATCATCACAACAGTGGAGTTTGTATTCTAGAAAGGGGAAACAATAATAAATAAACATATAAGTAAAAAAGTTATATGGTCAGTTAGAGAAAGAAAGAATAGAGGAAGTAGGTTCCTGAAGGCTAGTGGATGGATTGGGGGAGGGTTGTAATTTAAATAAGCTGGTCAAAATAGGCTGCATTGAGAAAATGCCATTTGAAAAATGACTTGACAGAAGCGAGAGAGAGTGATACAGGTAGGGACCAAAGGAGAGGGTGTTCTAGCCTGAAGAATAGCCAGTGCCAAACACACTGAGGTCAGAGTATGCCTGGTGAGTGTTTTGGCAATCTAATTAATTGCGGTGGAGCTTCCCTGTACACTCCGTGATGTTTGGCAGTATCCCTGGCCTCTTCCAGCTAATACCAGCATCACTCCTCTCTCCAGTGTTGAAAGCTCAAAATATCTTTAGAAATTGACAACTACCACCAAGGGGCCAAAATCGTCCCTTGTCAAAAATCTAGAGGAATAGCCGAGGTAATTGATTCAATCCACAGTGCACAATATCACGCAGCCACTGAAAAGAATGTAGTGCCATACACTAGACTTGTAAGGATTTGCAAAAGATACTCTTAAAGGAGATAGCATGCAAAATAATCATGCGAAGTGATCTAATATTCCTAAAACAACAATGACTGCCGCCCTCTTATCTGTGCATACATTTAACTCCAAATGTAAACATTTCTAGAATAACACTGTGAACATGGAAAAGAAGATGAGAAGGGATATACATTCGTTTATTAACATGAATTATGTAAATGGGTGACAGAGTTGAAGTAGAGGAGAGGAGAAATAAATCCAAAAACAAAAAGAATAATTGAAACCAGGAATGACACCTCAAAAGAAATGCCAGCATACATGATAGCAGCCCAATTATATGTTTGTGGAAAATGTGGTGGATATTTTTAAGTTTTACTTCTTAAAAAAACCTAAACTAATGCATTTCATCCTTAATATTTAAATTTTTTTCTTCAAGAATTCTTTTCTTGAATTTTACATGACTGGAAATACATTTTTTTTCTAAAACATTTTAAATAAGCAGAAAAAAGAAAACTCTAGTCATTCCAATAGAGTAGTATAACTACTTTTAAGCTTCATATCTGTGTCTCCTGCCATTCTTTCTTAATGTACACATTGGCCAACAAAAATAAAGTAATTTTAAAAAAACCATACTGTGAACAAATTTATCTTATGCAGTACATTTAATAACATAATTGTAATTATATCATAGTATTCTACTTGTGGATATGTATATCATGATTTATAAAATTATCTAACAGTAAATTCTTAAATTATTTCCTAACATTTTCAGTATAACAAACATCACAACAGTCAATATGCATTTAGATGGAACTTTTTTCTTTTAACCTTTTCTGATAGTCTCTGAGGATAAATATTAGTTTCTCTTCCTTGAGAAATTAAGAGAAATAAACTGATATTTATTTGCTACTAAGATCCAGAGGGGACTTTCCTGGTGGCTCAGACAGTAAAACGTCTGCCTACAATGTGGGAGACCTGGGTTTGATCCCTGAGTTGGGAAGATCCCCTGGAGAAGGAAATGGCAACCCACCCCAGTACTCTTGTCTGGAAAATCCCATGGCCGGAGGAGCCTGATAGGCTACAGTTCACTGGGTTGCAAAGAGTCAGACACTACTGAGCGACTTCACACAAGATCCAGAGAGTAACATTTAGGTAACTAATGCCCATGAGTTCTTTAGATAACGTCTGTAGCAGTCTTTCCTCATCTTAAGACAGTATTTTAAAACTACAGAGCATGTCTGCTTGTATAATATTACTAGTGGGACAAATTATTGTAGGCTCAGTTTAGGGAAAATGTAAAAGTATAATGGGCTACCCTGGTGGCTGAGTAATAAGGAAACCACCTGCCAGTACAGGAGATGAGCTTTGATCCCTGGATTGGGAAGATCCCTTGGAGTAGGAAATAGCCACCCAGTCCAGTATTCTTGCCTGGGAAATCCCACAAACAGAAGAGTCTAGTGGGCTACAATCCATGGGATTGCAAATGAGTCAAACAACACTTAGCAAATAAACAACAAGAAGAAATATAATAGTTAACCTATAATATAATATATAATACAATATAATATAATCAGTTCAGTTCAGTTGCTCAGTTGTGTCCAACTCTTTGTGACTCCATGGACTGCAGCATGCAGGCTTCCCTGTCCATCAATGACTCCCAGAGCTTGCTCAGATTCATGTCCATCAAGCTGGTGATGCCCTTCAACCATCTCATCCTCTTTCATCCCCTTTTCCTCCTGCCTTCAATCTTTCCCAGCATCAGGGTCTTTTCCAAGGAGTCAGTGCTTTGCATCAGGTGGCTAAAGTATTGGAGTTTCAGTTTCAGCATAAGTCCTCCCAATGAATATTCAGGACTGATTTCCTTTAGGAAATATAGCACAATATAATAGTTTAGAGAAAAAGAAGTATAATCAATGGACATGAGAAAGCTTCCATGCATTGTCCCAAAAGACAAACATGAGTGATCTATTGATCCTTTTTAATGTAATTTAAAGAATATTAATGGTTATTTTTATTTTCTTTTTTTTTTAACTTTTATAGCTAGTGTGAGTTCATTAAAGACCACATGAAAAGTCCTCCGTCTGGTTCTTTATGCAATATGGTATACAAGTCATGTTGTTCACAGATAAGGAAAAGAAATCATGTGGACAGAATACTTTATTATCCTCCCTGTTAATTACTGTGCGAGACAGTTTATTTTTACGGAGTGCTCTTTTCAAAGTGGCCTGATTATATCACCCAGGCTACACCACTACAGCTCACTCAACTTGTTTAGGCATCACTGAGACAATGGGCTGCTAAATAGATTGTAAGGACATTAATTAATGTTGACCCTCTGGGAAAAACAAAATTCTTTATGAGAAGGCCAACAGATTCAAAGAACCCACGGTCTTTTTCGAAGCATCACAACCTTGCTGTTAATTAAAGCTGCGTTTATGGATCTTTTCACTTGTTGTTACCAAGATGAAGAATTAGATACATAAGGAGGGCATTCTCAATGTCCATCACAGGCCTATTTATGAGTCTTTTTGGGGCCATCACCAAAGTTGTAGAGAGAAACTGCAAGCATTAATCTACTCTCCAGTCTGCACATGAATAGTGTTTGGACTGAGTATATACGAGTTTTAATGGCAAGAATGACATTTGCATGACATAAATTAACAGAGGCAAAATGCAGAAGGCTGCTGTCTCTTTTTTCCCTTCCCTCATAACTTTATTTTCTTTTTAATGTTATAATAAATCAACTCTCTCTACAACTAGAGTATAAACTCTGATAGGGTATACCAAAGTCACATCTTTTGCTATTTTTATATTCTTTCCAGAATTTATAATTGAATAGACCTTAATGAGTATTTATGTAGGCCTCATGTGACCTAGATTTATGTTTGTCTGTATTTTACAAATTTTTAGGATTAAAGAATGCAGTGTAGTTTTCCTGAGTGCCTTCTAAATACCACACACAATGTGTTGGAAACCGAATTAAGTGAATGTTTGGAAGATAACTGAAATGGAGTGTATTTCCTTATATGATCCACACACTTACTGTTGTGCAATTCTCTACTCACAGCCCAAGGTCAAAAAGTAAAGCTGCAAAAAATCTTAGTGATACTAACACTCTAATGCGTATGTTAGTAATTTAAAGCCTTAAGTGTTCAACAAACAGAACTTAACTTGGTAGTTAGTTGACAGAGCCCTACAGGCTTGATGGTCATAGCTGTATTTCCTGTTGGGCAGACAGGACAGATACTATTATTATTCCTGCATCAGAGATGAAGAACAAGAGGAGCTGAAGGTCTTCTCTGAGTCTGTGTACTGAGCACCCACTTCAGAACAGAACCCCTGGTGTTTGGAGCTTCATCCAAGCTGTTTCCTTCACTGTCTTGCTTTATCCTTAGGTACAGCTTTGCCTGAATCTTCTTAATGGCCTTATTTGGGGCCGCTTAACCTTTTCTTTCTTATGAGTTATGTCGCCATCTCACCGTGGTCTCTGATAGAGCAGGGAGAGTTGAGGCTCGGTCAGGGAAATGGTGTGTTATATACAAAAGCCAGCCCTCGCTCACATGTTCATCAGACCACTTACTTTGATCTTATCCACACACACTCATGCACACCTACACACACATGTAGAAAGAGATAATAACTGTACTTTTCACACATTTTAGAAAATTCCCATCTTTCGACCAGAAATGTTTGAGGTATTCCAGAAGGGAATGAAAAAACAGATGGGATCAGAATGGGTGAAGTGAAAACAGCATAAATCTCAGCCCAGGGGAACATGGTTCCCTATAGATCTTCCCAAGGAAACTATACAGATATTCTCAGATTAAAGTCAAAAGTACTGTCCTGGACAGAATGGTGCCCCCCACTTCAAAATTCAGATGTTGAAGCCTTCACTCCCAATGTGACTGCATTGGAGACAAGGCCTTTCAAGAAATTGAAAGGTTAAGTGATGTCATGAATTGGGGGACCTTCATCTAAAGAACCGGAGAAGGCAATGGCAACCCACTCCAGTGTTCTTGCCTGGAAAATCCCATGGGCGGAGGAGCCTGGTTGGCTGCAGTCCATGTGGTCGCTAAGAGTCGGACACGACTGAGCAACCTCACTTTCACTTTTCACTTTCATGCATTGGAGAAGGAAATGGCAACCCACTCCAGTGTTCTTGCCTGGAGAATCTCAGGGACGGGGGAGCCTGGTGGGCTGCCATCTATGGGGTCGCACAGAGTCAGACACGACTGAAGCAACTTAGCAGCAGCAGCAGCAGCAGCCAAAGAACTTATGTCCTTATAAGAAGAGGAAGACACACCAGGAGGCACTTACCCAGGGGAAAGGCCCTGCAAGAATTCACAATGGAGCTGGCTGTCTTCAGGCCATGAAGAAAGGTCTCAGGAGAAACCAACCCTGCCAGCACCTGGATTTTGGACTTTGAGACTCTATAACAGTGAGGAGATGACTTTCAGTGGTTGAAGCACACAGTCTGTGGTATTTATCACAGCTTGAGCTGACTAATACAAATACCAGGAAAGGTTGTGAAGAATTCTTCAAAGTCCCTGAGAAACAGCATGCAGAACACCTGGTTGAATTGGAACTTGGCACCACCTTTTGTATTTCCTTCCCAGGACCGTGGTTTCCAAACACAACTGCTCACAAGAGTAGCTTTTGCTCACAGAATAAAATCAGCGAAATGTCATCTAAGGAAAGCCAGGCATCTGCCTGCAAAATGATTATCATAATTTAATTACATCCTGTAAAAGAAGCAGGGTTATATTGGGGATTATACAGGATCCATACCCTAAGTTTTCAGGAGGAAATAAAGAAAGATAACTCTGCCTAGGAATAAAAGAAAATCAAACAGGCAATCTGCCTGTCTGCCAACCCTTCACCTCACAACCAAGGACGATGGTTCTCAAACTTGGTTGAATATTAGAACCACCTGGAGAGTTTAAACAAAATATTAATACCTGGATCCACCTGCAAAGATTCTGACAAAATCAGTCAATGCTGTGACCTGGGCAGCAAGATTTTTAAGAACTTTCCTGGAGTCTAATGTGTATCCCAGGTTGAGAAATACTGTCCCATCCTAGGGACATCTGTGCATCTTTGTGCCCAGTCCACCTGTCCAGCACCTGCTCTTTATTCTTCCAATCAAAGGACAACTCTGTGGGAAAAACAGTTCTGGTTACAGCAGTGAATATTCTTTCCTGATATCTATATACTAAGATATATCTATATATCTTTCCTGATATCTATAATATATAGATATCTTCATTCAAAAGTTGAAATAGATAGCCAAGCATCACCAAGCATTTAAAAACAACCAATATCATGAAAGATAAGGGCGTACAAAGAGAACAATTATGTAAAAAGAGGAAGGAGATAACAGTGCAGTAGACATTTGTCATATGTTCTTGTTGTTCTTTAGAAAGATGTTTATTTACTACTGAGCCTTAAGAGTTCCTTCTCACCCAACTTGTCCTGTGCTTACGATGAAAGCTGCGAATCAGATGCACATGAGTTTGATTTGAAAGCAGACAGCAGTTCTCCTTCTCCATTTATAATGGAGTATAATCATTTCCTGAAAAAATTGGGAATGTAGATATTCCCATTTATACATATATGTGTGTGTATATATATATATTTATGCTCCAATAAATATATCCATATTAACATAAATATAAAATATATTTCCTACTGTCTAAATATTTGATTGTAATGAAGTATAACTCATCTTTGTGTAATATATTTATGAAATATGATAGTCCTAATATGGTAGACATATATACTGACCTATATTTAACATATAAACATGTAATTTGGTATTCTGGGTTACTTTCAAATAGTCTAGTGGTAGTGAGGGTATGAGTGTTAATTTAGAAGAAACGAGACTAACCATGGGTTGAAACTGTTGAAGTTGGATTTTGTGTAGATGGGATTTCATTATGCTATTTTTTTATACTTCAGTATAAATTTGAAATTTCTCAAAGATATTTAAAAAATATTTCCCACAAAATATGAATGTAACTTAAGTGAAAAAAAACCCTGATAATATGATATCTAGCGTGAAATAAGAATTTGATATTCAGAAATACACAAGGTAGAAATGAAGACATGAATGCAATAATTGAAATAATCTCATTAGATTTTCAAATGATACTCAAGGTATATGGTTTTTTTTTTACTTTATCCAATTTTAAGATTTAATGAGAGCAATGGTATTCAAGATAATGTGGTATTAGCAGAGGTATAAATATAGAGATCAGTAGGCTAACATAAAGAACTCAGTAACAGACCAAAATGGCCCCACAAAACTAGACACATAGTCATTTGAAAGGCCCTGAGAAGGGTTCAGAGTGATTACACGATTATCTTTATATCTTTCTGTATAGTATATTTCTTAATGTGAGGTAATACTATCACATGTTGCTTAAAAAAATTAAAGGAAGGAGTCTCAAAATACCCTGACAAATAATATAAGTCATTAATCCATATACTGGGACTAAGCCAATGGTGACGCTTGTGGAATTCAGCTGTACCTGTACCAACACATGCTCATTTTAACCATTAAAATTCTAGTCAGTCTACTTGACAGTAAATCTTCACACACTCTTTTGTAAGATTAAAGATGAGGTTCCTTGTCTGAATGTATTGTTATCATTTAGCTTAATTTAGCTGTGTGTTTTGTTTTACTCAACCTCTCGAAAATGACTGAGGTGTTCCTGCAGGCTCTCTAAGGAGGAATCAGAGGGAAGAGCTGGGATTTGCCTGGAAAGGTTGCACTGTTACTCTGTGCTCCTCACTCCACAGACAAATAAAGAAAAAATAGATTAAATATGAGTGTTGGCTGGTTAAAGACATGATATTTCACAAATATCAGGCATTTCAGTAAAATCGGCTCATTCACACATACATCTTTTTCTCCTTAAATATGAAAGTGTATCATAAGTCAAGCCTTCATATTTCTCATAAAGACACGTGCTACTCAAGGGTAGAGACAATGCTGTAGAACAAAGGTGTGTGTGTTAGACGTTCAGTCATGTCTGACTCTTTGTGACCCAATGGACTGTAACCCACCAGGCTCCTCTGCTCATGAAATTCTCCAGGCAAGAATACTGGAGTGGGTTGCCAGTTCCTGCTCTGAGGGTATATGATTTTTAAATATGTACATATTTTAGCTGATCCTTAAAAAATACATTGGAATTTATTGTGTATTTTTATACATAATAATGCATAATTTTTGTATTATGTATTATTAAATACTATTATTACATAATACATGTTATATTTTATGGGAATTTTGGGGGATACTCCAAGGGGAGTGAATTACTACTAATATACTTCTACTATTCTTTATCATCATCATCACATTAAAGTCTGAGAAGAGTGTTAAAGTAAAACATTTGTAATTTGTGTAATTCTTCAGCCACTGCTTTAAAAACACATGTAACTGGGGACTTCTCTGGTGGTCCAGTGGTTAGGGCTTCACCTTCCAATGCAGGGGGTGCAGGTTGGATCCCTAGTTAGGGAGCTAGGATTCCACATGCCTTGGGGCCAAAAAAAAAAAAAAATCATAAAACAGAAGCAGTATAGTCACAAATTCAATAACTACTTTAAAAATGGTCCACATCAAAAAATCTTAAAAGAAATGCATGTGACTAAATGGAAGAGTTTCTACACATGTGTGACAGATAAATAAAATTATATACATTGTGTGTGTGTGTTAGTCATTCAGTCATGTTCGACTTTTTGTGACCCCAGGGATTATAGCACACCAGGCTCCTCTGTCCATGGGATTCTCCAGGCAAGAATACTGGAGTGGGTTGCCAAGCCCTTCTCCAGGGGATCTTCCTGACCCAGGGATTAACCCCAAGTCTCCCACACTGTGGGCAGATTCTTTACCGTCTGAGTCAAATCATACACTGACATGGTGAAAAAAATATTTTTCAATTATTCATACAGCATATTGTTGTTGAGCTCCCCTCTTTTTTATTTTTTGTTAGCTGTTCTAGTTATTTGGAATATATGTTGAATATGTCAAGAAAGGATTTCTGATGTCATGTGGCTGACATTGTAGCAGAGAAGAACAAAAAATAAGTATCAAGCATTTTAAATAAAAAGCTTGTATGGTGTGTGGAAAGTTAACTGCTAGGAAAAAGAAAGGAAAAGTGGAGCCTTCAAAAAAATATCACCCAGGAGCCAGTGGGGAGTAGCGTAGGTGTTACAAGGGTGGGGAGGTAATATAGGTTAAAGACATTTTTGTCTGTAGCCACTAGAATGAGTCTACCTGCATTACTGTTTCCATAAAGGGTTGTGAATGGATGTGCAATAGTTGTTGTTCTTATCCATTCACAAAAACCCAAACAAAAGGATTTTTTTTTACAAACAAAATAAGGATAAATTTCAGAGGGATTTAGAGGAAGAAAACTAACATCTGTTCAATGTTTCCTGAGAATCAGAAACAGTAAGAGATTTGCCTCTGTTATCTCATTTCATCCTTTTAATACAGTGAGATGTAGAAGATACTTAATTCTTTAAAAGGTTGGAAAGAAAAACTTGACTAAGTCACAAGGGTAAATGGGCAGGGAGATTGGAATATTGAACTCTCTGACTAAAAGGCTTTCTTTTACAGCCTACACTGTCCAAATGTGGTAGCCACTAGCCACATGGAATTATTGAACCCTTGAAATGTAGCTGGTCCAAATGTTAACTACACACTGTTTCAAATATGTCATACAAAAGAAAATAGAATTTAGGAAAATCTCATTAAGAATTTATTGATTAAATGTTGCAATGATAGCATTTGGGAACATTCAGTTAAATAAGTTGCATTACTAAAGATTAACCTATTTCCTTTTACTTTTTAAAATGTGTTGCTAAAAATTCTAAACCTACATATGGGATTCACTGTTTCTGTTGAACGGCTCTGTTCTATATTACCCTGGACACATAGAGAAGGCTTTCTTATCTCTCAAGTGGAAAAAAAAAAAAAAAACACTTGAATTAACTAAAGAAATACAGAAAAATATCCATCTCAGAAAAATATCCATGTCTTTGAAGATGGGCAGCCTCTTGTTTTAGAATTCACGTACTTGCCACTAGAAAATGCAGAAATGACCCGCTTAACCCTGGTGACTCAGACGGTAAAGAATCCACCTGCAATGTGGGGGACCTGGGTTCCATCCCTGGGTTGGGAAGATCCCCTGGAGGAGGGCATGGCAAGCCCCTCCAGTTTTCTTGGCTGGAGAATCCCCAGGAACAGAGGGAACTGCAGGCTAGAGTCGGACACAACTGAGTGACTACGCACAGCACAGCACAACTTCATCTACTTTATGCAAAAGGTACTTTGAAAAAAAAAAACATATAAAAAGTAAAGAGGGGTGATTATAATCTTATCTGATATGTTATCTTTATAATATTGTGTTGTGTATATTATATCCTAATACTTAAACCTTAGCATGCAGTTTTCTTATGGTATCAGCAATATCTATGTCTAAAAATACTGCTTTCTGAATTATTGCCCAACTATTGTGGCTCCTCGTTCAATAATTTTCAAAGAGAAGAATCAGTCTTTCTTTATTTCCATATTTTCTTTCATTTGCCTTTTATATATTTTTATTTTTTTAATATGTAGTTAAAGTTCAAAGTTGATATGTTATTGATTTTATGAAAGTACAGATTTGGAAAATACCAATTAGACAATAGTTATTACCGTATGATAACATCTGTATGATGACAGGTTGTATGTTGGTATTTTTCTCATTTTCTCCTATTTGTACCTCCTCTGTCCCCTTTACTTCTCTTCTATGATGCCATCGAACACATAGCATCAGGTAAAAGGAGATTTTATCAGGAATAATGATATGGATTATTAGGATAAAATGAGTAATACTACATAGCATAACATATTTTTCTGATTTTCTTATATCTTTTGGTAACCTTTACTGTCATCTCATAAAAGTAATTTGGCACTGATATTTAATAAATAATGTATTAATTCAGTAACTAAGTAAATACTTCAGAATGAAAGAGTACTATATGATCTACATATACATAAAGTATATGTACAGATGGAGAGAGGTTTTGTATAGTACAGATGAAGAGAGGTTTTTTATTATCATTTATTTCTTTTTACTACTAAAACTTGAAAATTGTTGTATGTAACTAAGGGCTTCCCTTGTAGCTCAGTCAGTAAAGAATCTGCCTGTAGTGCAGGAGACCTGGATTGGGAAGATGCCCTGGAGAAGAAAATAGCAACCCACTACAGTATCCTTGCCTGGAAAATCTCATGGACAGAGGAGCCTGGTCAGCTGCAGTCCATGGGGTCGCAAAAAGTCGGGCACCACTGAGTGACTAACACTTACTTACTTACTTACTTACTTCTATGTAACTAAATAGAACAAGCCTGGTTATCAAAAATTGTGACTGTGTAACTGGAGAAGACTCTTGAGAGTCCCTTGGACTGCAAGGAGATCCAGCTAGTCCATTCTGAAGGAGATCAGCCCTGGGATTTCTTTGGAAGAAATGATGCTGAAGCTGAAACTCCAGTACTTTGGCCACCTCATGCAAAGAGTTGCCTCATTGGAAAAGACTCTGATGCTGGGAGGGATTGGGGGCAGGAGGAGAAGGGGATGACAGAGGATGAGATGGCTGGATGGCATCACTGACTCGACGGACATGAGTCTGGGTGAACTCCAGGAGTTGGTGATGGACAGGGAGGCCTGGCGTGCTGTGATTCATGGGGTCGCAAAGACTCAGACACGACTGAGCGACTGAACTGAACTGAACTGGTAGTCACTGAATGCCAATCACCAGGTCTCTGGCTTTCTTTTCGAATCCTCATAATACCTTGAGACTTTTGCAGCAGAGGAAATGGATGCACAGAGAGAATAAATAACTTGCCCCCAGCCACACAGAAGACACTTGTTGAATCCAGCATTGAAACTCATCTCTCTCTAAAGCAAAAGCCTGCATGTGTAACCCACAATCCCTTCAGCTTAACATGACACTCTCAAAGCTTACAAATGTAAAATGTGATGGCCGTATGAGAATACTTAGTAGTTTCTCTTCTAAAACACAAAAATGTTGGGAGATGGCATTTTTATCCATGTCAAAGAGCTCAAAACAAACAAGTATTTTATTTCTATATTTCCTGTTCACTCTAGTTGCCATTTTCTTATCACAGTTCAGTATCATTTCTACTTTCTCTTTTTCTCCAGTTACTTAGAGTTACAAACATTCCATTCCAAATATATAACTATGCT
>NW_011495023.1:3444471-3449486 GCF_000754665.1 Bison bison bison
CAGATTTCATTTTCTCATTGCAAAAAGCCAATGGATGACACCCTTCATTTGTTAAGCAGAATTAGAATAAAGGCACTTCTCATCATGACTATTCTTCATGAAGTGAGAAAGCAAGGACAGTTTCCTTCAGGATGTGAGTGGTTAGGCCAGGGTTGTTTCTGTTCTCCTTATTTTACTCTGAGACGGAAGGTAAACTTGGTGATGTTTAGATAGCAGAAACACGCCCAGATCCTCTACAGCTCCTCTGTGTTTCTTCAAAAATTCTCATGATCCCACGGCGATTTCTATTTTGTTGGCAAAAAGTAATGCTGGTATCAAACTTGAACCCCTTCCAATCATTCACATGTACCATTTGAATCAATACCCCACCCAATTTATATCACATTTTCCTGCCTCCCTGGAGAAACAAAATCTTTATTTCTGTTTTTCTTTTCTTTGTTTTGTCTGTGTTCACTTAAAATACTTCCAAGGATACTTAATAATTGTTTCAAGTAGGACTCAGGATATGCTTTCTCTTTTTGAAATGCCAAGAGGTATCATCTGTGAGAGACAGTGGAAAGTGAAAGCCATGTGAAGGAAGCAGTGCTTTTAGAATCCTGTAGGGCAAGATTAAAGCCTAAATAAATACTCTGAAAATCTTTCAGGTTATTTTTCATTTCCCAAGTATCCAAGAATCAAGAATTTCTCTCAAAGGAATTTACTAAATGTTTATTTATTTATGACTCTAGTTCTCAGTGAAATAATGGAACCATTCAACTTATCCTTTTCTGTCTTTTCAGAACCTTGCCTCTTTGTATTTAGTTCATTTTGTGTGTGTCCTTAAATTGCCTCTTTATCACCACTTTTTGACTTTAGGCATCACAATTCTTTCTTACCTTAAAAAACAATGGATTACCTAACTACAAAATCTTAACTTTGTTTCTCGTCTAAATATTATTGTTTTTAATTATTTTTTATCTCAAATTAACTTGAGATAAAAACAATGGATTACCTAACTACAAAATCTTAACTTTGTTTCTCGTCTAAATATTATTGTTTTTAATTATTTTTTATCTCAAATTAACTTGAGATAAAAACAATGGATTACCTAACTACAAAATCTTAACTTTGTTTCTCGTCTAAATATTATTGTTTTTAATTATTTTTTATCTCAAATTAACTTGAGATAAAAACAATGGATTACCTAACTACAAAATCTTAACTTTGTTTCTCGTCTAAATATTATTGTTTTTAATTATTTTTTATCTCAAATTAACTTGAGATAAAAACAATGGATTACCTAACTACAAAATCTTAACTTTGTTTCTCGTCTAAATATTATTGTTTTTAATTATTTTTTATCTCAAATTAACATTTTCCACACATTGTGAAACATGTATGGATATAAGAGTTGGACAGTGAAGGCTGAGCTGTGAAGAATTGATGCTTTTGAACTGTGGTGTTGGAGAGGACTCTTGAGAGTCCTTTGGCCTCCAAGTCGATCAAGCCAGTCAATCCTAAAAGAAATCAACACTGAATATTCATTGGAAGGACTGCTGCTGAAGCTGAAACTCCAGTACTTTGGCCACTTGATGAGATGAGGTGACTCATTGGAAAAGACTCTGATGCTGGGCAAGATAGAGAGAAGGAGAAAAAGGGGACGACAGAGGACAAGATGTTTGGATGGCATCACCAACTAATTGGATATGAGTTTGAGCAAGCTCCAGGAGATGGTGAAGGACAGGGAAGCCTGGTGTGCTGCAGTCATGGGGTCACAAAGAGTTGGACACAACTGAGAAACCAAACAGTAACACATTGTTTGTATCCTCTACTTCAATACACACATCATCTTTGGTTTCCTGCAATCTGTCTTCCATAGTCCCCCCAAAATATTTTTTCTTGGGACTTCCCTAGTTGTCCAGTGTTTAAGACTCTGCCCTTCCAATGCAGGGGGTGCAGGTTCGATCCTTGGTTGGGTAACTAAGAGTCCACATGTAGCATTGTGCAGTATGTGTGTGTGTGTGTGTGTGTGTGTGTATTTCTTCAATGTATAATTATTGGTCACTGACTCTTGGTCACTGATCTAAAACTGTAGAGATAATTGTTCACCAAATACATTCCTGACCCTCATGAAGCATGTATTCTAGCTGTCTTTGAGGACTTCATTAACTTCATAATAATTCATATAATCATAATTACAATGATTCTTCTAATGCTGCATTTGACACTACTGATCAATCCACCTGTTCTTCCCAGATGGTGCTAGTGGAAAAGAACCCACCTGCGAATGCAGGAGACTCAAGAGACATGGGTTTGACCCCTGGGTCAGGAAGATCCCCTGGAGAAGGGCATGGCCACCCACTCCAGTCTTCTTCCTTGGAGAATCTCATGGACAGAAGAGCCTGGTGGGCTACAGTCCATGGGGTTGCAAAGAGGTGGACACAACTGAAGTGACTTAGCACGCAGTCATGATCAATCCACACCTTCTTAAAGTATTCATGTTTTCAGTATAGTGTATGTGATTTTCCCCCTAGTGTTATATTTGTATTTTATGCTTTTTCTTTCTCCTTTTGGGACCTATTTGTGCATCTCAACCAATATTCTGACTTTTACCTTTTTATATCTTTTCCTATACATTTTGCTTGAATTTTTATTCTCTTAGCACTCAAAATTTGTTCATTCCCCCATGTATGTAACCCTTATTTCCACATCCTCATCCCATATTTTTAGTTGCCAGTATTTTCAACTCCATATTCAAACTCACACTTACCTTCCTTTAGGAAAGAATTTCCTAATCCTGATCTTACTATTTCTGTTATTAAAATTATCATTATTAATATTATGAACTAATTCTCTCTGAATTTCAATCTGTCACCTCTTCATTCTCAACTTATATGCTTTTCTTTCATTGCGTCTCCACCTCTGCCATCTCAGTAACCCCTGGACTGTTGCACATGTCCAGCCAACTCATTTTTGTGCAAGTATTCTCCTAAACCAGGCCACTCTTCACATGGATACAGGGTTAATATTCCTAAATGATGACACCAAATCAGGGGCTCTTCACTACCTTTTAATTTGGTTTTAAGGGCTTCCTATGTTCTTCCCCAAAGAGCAGTTTTTATTTCATCTCTTATTCTTCTACAAAGTCTGTGTGCTTGTTCCTCGAATATTCTTTGGGCATTAGCAAATGTCAACATTTGGCTATATCATTGTTTTAGTATGACTTGTAAGTTTGTGTCGTTGGTGAACATAATGAATTGCTTTGAAAGAATCAAGATAAACAGCCAGATAATGATGTATAATAATACAGTATACAGTAAGTATAATACTGTATACTTATCAGGTTTTTGTTTATCTGGCTAGGTTGTGTTTACTGCTGACTAGAGCTGTGGGTGTCAGAAGGTAAAGTTTTCCCCTGGCATCCTGGCTTTGTCTCCCTTGTTGTATTTTGGAGGTCCAAACTTCTTAAATAATGTCTGAGAGGTGACACTCTTTCACTACAGTTCCCTGATATTATGTAGGAGCCCTAGTGATGTGATGATGGGATGGAAAGGTGCCAAGTGTCAGGTCAGGGGAGGGAATCATTCTCCAATCTCGTGATTTGATCTCAGTCTACTAGTGTGGCTGTGTCCTTTGACCCTAACCTTCATAAGTACTTTCCACTTCTTACCCTACCCCACCTGAGAAGCCTTAGGTGAGAGAGAAATCATTAAGAAAAACAGGCACACTTTCAGATGGCTACTTTTTCCTCTCTCCTTGTAAGAAGTAGAAGGGATTTTTTTCTAATCTTCACCATGAAAACTTGGTAGGGCTCCTACCAAGTGAGTTGTTTACTCGCTCAGTCATGTCTGACTGACTCTTTTATGACCCCATGGACTGTAGCCCGCCAGACTCTTCTGTGCATGGGATTTCCCAGGGAATACTGGAGTGGGTTGCCATTTCGTTCTCCAGAGTGTCTTCCCCACCCAGAGATTGAACCCACGTCTCCTCCATTGAGCCACCTGGAAAGCCAAATGCTGACTCCAATCATAATTCCTTTTCCCAGGTTTTGCTTTGCTGTTTTTGTACTCTCTGAAAGTGAAAGTGAAGTTGCTGAGTCGTGTCTGACTCTTTGCGACCCCATGGACTGTAGCCTACCAGGCTCCTCTGTCCATGGGATTTTCCAGGCAAGAGTACTGGAGTGGATTGCCAAATCCTTCTCCAGGCGATCTTCCCAACCCAGGGATTGAACCTGGGTCTCCCGCATTGTAGACAAACGCTTTACCATCTGAGCCACCAGGGAAGTCCCTGTACTCTCCATATATGCCCATCAATTTGGGGGAAGCAGTTTTCCCTGTGATCTCTCTTCTTGAAGGATCTAAGAAAAGTTTTTTATTTTTGGCTGTTTGGAAGACGAAACCAGTGCTTTCCAAGCTCCTTATATGCTGGACTGGAAACCAGAAATCTTCCCCCACATTTGTTTTCTTTCTTTTTTTTTTTTTTTGATGATCTTTTCCCACTCCTGTACAACCTCCTTTGCCTATGACATCTCTGCTGTATACTTTGGTGGTGGTGGTAATGGTTTAGTTACTAAGCCATGTCTGACTCTTGTGACCCCATGGACTGTAGCCTGCCAGGCTCCTTTGTCCATGGGATTCTCCAGGGAAGAAGACTGGAGTGAGTTTCCATTTCCTCCTCCAGGGGATCTTCCCAACCCAGGAATCGAACCGTGGTCTCCTCTATTGCAGGCAAATTTTTTATTGACTGAGCTACAAGGGAAGCACTTGTAAATATTCTTTAACATTCTAATGTAATGAATCATTGGAAAAGACCCTGATACTAGGAAAGATTGAAGGCAGGAGGAGAAGGGGACGACAGATGATGAGATGATTGGATGGCTGCTGCTGCTAAGTTGCTTCAGTTATGTCCGACTCTGTGCGACCCCATAGAGGGCAGCCTACCAGGCTCCCCAGTCCCTGGGATTCTCCAGGCAAGAACACTGGAGTGGCTTGCCATTTCCTTCTCCAATGGATGAAAGTGAAAATTGAAAGTGAAGT
>NW_011495023.1:3449586-3474642 GCF_000754665.1 Bison bison bison
GAAAATTGAAAGTGAAGTCGCTTAGTCGTGTTCGACTCTGCGACCCCATGGACTGCAGCCCACCAGGCTCCTCTGTCCATGGGATTTTCCAGGCAAGAGTACTGGAGTGGGGTGCCATTGCCTTCTCCGTGATTGGATGGCATCACCAATTTGATGGACCTGAGTTTGACCAGACTCTGGAAGACAATGAAGGATAGGGAAGCCTGGCATGCTGCAATCCAAGGGGTCACAAAGAGTTGGACATGACTGAGTGACTGAATAACAACATAATGAATCATCTTTTATGGTCTCTTTCTGTATCCACCGATTTTAAGACATCTGTTATCTGTTAAACTACATAGCAGTTACCATCTATATTAATATTTGGTATTATATGCTCTTGTGTAGGGTCTCATTCAGTCTTTACCACAACCCCTTGAGGCTAAAGTACCTACTATAATTATCTCTTATTGTTTTTGAGTCCTGGAGAATTTTAATAGGCTGCTCAAGGTCACATACCTAATAAGTGGAAAAGTCAGAATTTGAATCAAGACCTCTAGCTCCTGCAGGCTTAACTAGTATACAATCCAGCCCAGATTCTGCTCCCTATTTATTTATTAAAATAATATAATAATACTGTTCTCTATTTCCATAAAGATAAATTTTCTTCCATTCTTATTTGCTTCCCATACCCTTTCAGGCAATAGATCAAACAAAATCATTTCTTACTATATATCACTTACCTAAAGAAAAGAGTTTATAATTTAATTAGCTTCCTTTTTAATCTTAATTTGGCAAATGAAACCATGTTACAGAAATACTGTTAAACCAATACATGTTTCCAAAGGCATTTTGACAGGAAAAAGCACTAAAGATATAACTCAGGGTTCTTCTTTGAGGCTTGAGAAACTCTGGATCCTTTGAAATTCCTAGACTTATAGGAAGTACCAGCCAGTTCCATTCATATATCATCTTCATGTGATTGAGACATTTTTGCTGCTGAGCATATTAGAAACTTCAAAAGAAGTTGAATCTACCCTATGTCAGCATGTCGCAACTAGAAGCTTCATTTTTATATCAGAGCACCACATCCTGAGGGGGAGAGTTTATAGCACTCAATTTGGTAATAGAGAATAGTGCTGAAATGAGACATTCTGCTGGAAAGTGGAGTTTTTAAAAATAGGTAATAATGACTCTCAAGAGAATAACGCCTAAAGAATAAACGGTTGGAAAAGGTGAAAATGAAGAAATGTCAAATATATTCAGTGCATAGCTCTTCAGGAAGGGATGCAGTGACAATGTCTATCAAATGCTATGAGCAGATCTCACTTGACTTGAGAGGCGCTGTATCTGTGGTTGCCATTCTGACACCTTTGAGGAAACTTTTGTTCTCTCTCTGAGTGTGTTTCTATTTCACAGGCTTTAAAACTTGCAGATGCAAATGGATAACACCTTGAACATCTGGTATGGGGAGGGAATGAAAGTACATAAAGAGATTGAGGGCATTTCAACTCATAGTCCTGTGCACCCTTCTATTTTAGAGTGAGAGACAGGCAGAAATTATAGAGGATATGGAGCCAAACAAAGTAAGTCTGACTTTGAGGAAGGGAGAATTTGCTATCTTGAAAGAGAGACATATTGCATTTAAAAAAGAAAGAAAAAAAAAACCATTAGCCTATTTTATGAACAAGAAAAAAAGATGAAAATTGCCTACAATTTAAAGCAGGGAGTGAATTCAGAACACTTGAAGTGAGAAATTGTCTTTTATGATTTGACCCTAGTGCAAATGAGTATCATTCTGCTGAGGGCACTGGAGCTTTAAAAATGCAGCTTTCTTTTAAAAGTGTTAGCTGTCTATTTTAAAGAGACATGTCAAATATATTACCTTATGCCATAATAACGCAATGAAACATTTTCAAAAACTCAAAATTGTAGCTAATAACATCTACAAGACAAATTAGAATCTTTACTTTCTGCAGACATCAAAGTTTAAAACGAATGTTCATGAAGCATGGTGATGGATTCTGAATATGGCTAGTGTATTTTGGCCTCTAATGTCAAGAAACAGTAATGATTTGAACAAATACACTTTGATGATGAATTTGCCCTATTTGACACTAAGGCAGTTTTTGAAAACATGTGTGACTCTTTAAAATTTTTAAGGTAAAGAATTTAACATTAATGAGAAATTTCTGTCCAGTTTTTATTTTAGCTAGTTAAGATGTGAAATATAAAAGCTATACCCTGAGAATTTTAAGAATTTGTAATCATTAGTCTGGTACAAGCAAAATTGAAATGTTAAACTGAAAAGGTACAGAAAATATCAGGAGACATAGCATCTGAGGAGAGGTAAAATTCAGATAATATTTAATGAATGCCCATGTTCTAGAGTATTACATATAGTAATGTTTTAGATTTTACAAACTTAATTGGATCCATTCTGATCTATTATATCAGAGTTAAATAGCTTTTTAAATGCCCAGTAGAAAGTTATGAAATAGTTGAAAATCAAATTAATGAACAAAACAGTCCCCTTCTGTGGAAATCTGTCCCATGAATGAATGCTTGATCATGCCACACAGTTACATTTAAATAATGCTGGTTCATGATTTACTGTTAAATTCTAAGTATGTTGTGGTGATTGGAACTTTTCAGCTTTATTTTCTGCTTTAACAAGTTCTGAACTTTGTGAAGGAGGCTGGATTGACCTCCCCAAGGATTTTTCCAGATATAAATAGGTAGCTCTCAATGAAGCAACTGAAAGTTTATAAACGTACGAAAGCATGTCTAGTCTGAGCTTGCTAGATAAAGACCAAGTCTATTTCTGAAAGTATAATTCAATGTAACAGTTTATAATTTTGTGATAGAGTACCTAGTTCCCAGAGAATTTATACATTTCTATTAATAATTTTAAGAGACTTAGCAACTTTTCACCTTTATGATTCTCCAGGAAAACAAAAAACATAGCACCGCAACAAGTCTATTTCACTTGCAAAGTCAAACTTAGATATGCTTGAGTTCCAGAATTTAAAATCCCCAAAGACCAAATTTGCAATGGTGGCTTCTAAATTGCTATGCACGGTTTTGCAATCTTAAATTTCTAAATGGATAAAATTTTACATTTATAAGCACAAATACACCACACAGGAATTGACTTTCTGATTTCTGTGTTTGACTGGGGGATCTGGTAAGACCAAAATTGAATATGCAAATCAGAAGAGGCTATGTGGGGTGTGCTCTGAAAGCTCACCCAGTCCCCTAATAATTGGAATTGCTACCTTTGATGTTGAGCTTTATGTGACATTGTTTGTCTTGTACTGAAATAATATATACTGCAGTGGCATGCTGGATTATCATCATTCCCAGTAAATTAGTTAGTATTTTTTTTTTTTTTTTACACTGAGTTCCATGATATAACCCTAAAATACAAACAGCAGATTGTCCTACATTTTTTTCAGTCATATTGTATCTTTGCTAAACTGCTTTTCAGTAGTTGCTGTAAGAAAAAATTAAGTCCTGGGAAAATAAATGTGGAATGAGGAGTGAAGGTGATTTTGTTCCATCTGATTTTGAGGTTTGAGAACGTGTGCAGTGCCCAGTAGAAGCCCACTCAGATAGAACATAATTGTGGCTATTTAAGAATGAAATGAGTTTTTTCAGTTGCATGTTTTAGTTTTCAAATGCCTGTAATATTGTTAGATACCAATAAATACTAAGTTGTTTGCACTGAAGTACTTAATAAACAAAACTGAGATGTAACTTCCCACTTGAGGTGCCGTGAAAGGAGGTATTGAGACACTAAGGATGCTGTAGTCTAAGTCCCTCTAGAAGCGAGTGGGCAAAGACCAAGCATGGAGAACTTGGTTAGAATGAACTCAGGTTTCTGGGCAAGCTTAAAACTTACGTTTTAAACTACATACTATATGATTAAAACTATTCAAGAGAAACAGCTGAATTAGTGAAGTTTCAGTGTATTTTTGTAGTTAGAAGAATAATTTACTACAATACTGGTTTTAAATGAGAGTTCCCAACTTTGTAAAACAGATTACATTCATGTCAATGAACACAAATACTTTTTGCCCCACTGCCCTAAATATTTAATCTTCAGCATCATGTTAGCATTAAATCATGAAAAGAAATATATGTGATGTCTGAGTTAAACATAATCTTCTTTCGTGAGATCAAAGTTCATCAATCTCATTATATATATCATCCTATTTAAGAGCTAAACTATGAAATGTGGAATAGTTTTATAAAAAGATTGTGTGCTTGTGCTTAGTTGTTCAGTTGTGTCTGACTCTGTGTGACCCCATGGACTGTAGCCCACCAAGCGTCTCTGTCCACGGGGCTTCTTCAGCCAAGAATACTGGAGGGGGTTGCCATGCCTTCCTCCAGGGGATCTTCCCAACCCAGGGATTGAACCTAGGTCTCCTGCATTGAAGGTGGATTCTTTACCATCTGAGCCACCAGGGAAGCCCATATTGTTGAATTAGGTTTGCTAATATTTTGTTAAGGATGTTTGCATCTATGTTCATAGATGAGCTTGGCCTATAATTTTCTTTTTTTGTGGTATCTTTGCCTGGCTTTGGTACCAGGATTATGGCGGCCACACAGAATGAGTTTGGGAATGTTCCTTCCTCTGCAATTTTTTTTTTTTTTTTAATAGCTTCAGAAGGGCCTGTGTTAACACTTCCCTAAATGTTTGATCAAATTTGCCTGTGAAGCCATCTGGTCCTGGAATTTAATTTGTTGGGAGTTTTAAAATCAGTTTCTATTTCAGTACTTGCAATTGACCTGTTCATATCTTCTGTTTCTTCCTGGTTCAGTCTTGGGAGATTGTACCTTTCAGAGAATTCATCCATTTTATCGGTATGTAGACTGAGCGACTTCACTTTCACTTTTTACTTTCATGCATTGGAGAAGGAAATGGCAACCCACTCCAGTGTTCTTGCCTGGAGAATCCCAGGGATGGGGGAGCCTGGTGGGCTGCCGTCTATGGGGTCACACAGAGTTGGACACGACTGAAGTGACTTAGCAGCAGCAGCAGCAGGTGTTTAATAGTAGTGTTTTATGGGTGTTTATTTCAGCGGTGTCCACTGTATTTTGTAATTTGTCCTTTTTCATTTCTAATTTTACTAACTTGAGCTCTCTTCCCATTTTTTAATTGAAAAAGCTTTATCAATTTTTTTTTTTTTCAAAGAACCAGCTTTTAGTTTCATTCATCTTTTCTATTGTTTTCTTCATCTGTTTTTCATTTGTTTCTGCTCGGATCTTTAAGATTTCTTTCCTTCTACTAACTTTGGATTTTGTTCTCTTTTCTCCAGTTCCTTTAGGTGTAAGGTTGGGTTGTTTGAGATTTTTATTTGTCCTGAAGTAAGACTATTACTATAAAACTCCCTGTTAGAACTGCTTCTGCTGCATCCCATGGGTTTTGGATCACCATGCTTCTGTTTTCATTTGTCTCCAGGTATTTTATTTCCTCTTTATTTTTCTCAGCCATCCACTGGTTGTTTAGTAGCACATTGTTTAGCCTCCACATGTTTTTCTTTTTAACAGCTTTTTTTTTCCCTTGATTTTTTAATCTCATAGTGTTGTGAGAAAATATGCTTGATATGATTTCAATTTTCTTGAATTTAAGAATTTTTAAATTTTAAATTTGCTCACTTTGTGACCCAGCGTGTGATCAGTCCTGGCAAATGTTCCATGTATCTTGAAAATGTGTATTCTCCTGCTGTCAGATGAAATGTTCTATAAATACCAAGTCTCTCTGCTTATAATGGGTGTGGTAAGGCCTGTGTTTCCTCTGGATTTTCTGTCCAGATGATCTGTCCATTTATGAAATTGGGGTTTAAGGTCCCCCCTATTACTGTGTTACTGTCAGTTTCTCCTTTAATGCATATTAACATTTGCCTTGTATATTGAGGTTCTCCTATGTTGGGGGCATAAATATTTACAATAGTTATACCTTCTTAGACTGATTCCAGGATCATTATGTAGTGTCCTTCTTTGTCTCTTGTAACAGTCTTTAAGGTCTATTTGTCTTAGTATTCCTACTCCAGCTTTCCTCTGAATTCCATTTGCATGGAATATGTTTGTCCATCCTCTCACTTTCAGTCCGTTTGTATCCCTAGATCTGGAGTGGGAGGTCTCTTATAGACAGCATACTTACAGGTCTTGCTTTTTTATCCATTTATCAGTGTACGCCCTTTGCTTGAAACATTTAAACATTTAATCTGTTTACATTTAAGGTAAGTACTGATATGTATGTTTCTATCACCATTTTCTTAATTGTTTTGGGTGTTAGGGAAGTTTTCAGCTATTGATAGTCTTTAATTCCTTTATCATTTTTATCACCTCCTTTTTGAACTTGGGCCTAGCAGACTGGAAAGGCCTGATTCATTGTTTCTTCTTTCAGGGGATTTTTCCTGTCTCAGTTCAGTTCAGTCGCTCAGTCATGTCCGACTCCTTGCGACCCCATGAATCACAGCACGCCAGGCCTCCCTGTCCATCACCAACTCCCGGAGTTCACTCAAACTCATGTCCATCAAGTCGGTGATGCCATCCAGCCATCTCATCCTCTGTCATCCCCTTCTCCTCCTGCCCCTAATCCCTGCCAGCAGCAGGGTCTTTTCCAATGAGTCAACTCTTTGCGTGAGGTGGCCAAAGTATTGGAGTTTCAGCTTCAGCATCAGTCCTTCCAGTGAACACCCAGGACTGATCTCCTTTCGGATGGACTGGTTGGATCTCCTTGCAGTCCAAGGGACTCTCAAGAGTCTTCTCCAACAACACAGTTAAAAAGCATCAATTCTTTGGCGCTCAGCCTTCTTCACAGTCCAACTCTCACATCCATCCGTGACCACTGGAAAAACCATAGCCTTGACTATTTAGTTGGAAATAGTTCCTTCACTTTTACTTTTCTCAAATTTCTCTGTCTCTGTAAATTCAGGAGAAACAGTTAACTACTGTGGTATTGAAGGGCTGTTTTCATGTGCAACCATCCCTGTGCAAACTGTGTGAGTCCAATATTTTGGGTGCAAGGGCTATTTGCAAGTCATGACGGGCGTACATCCAAAGGGAGTGCTGGCTGTCATCCTTCTGATAGGGGGTGTGGCTGATGTTGTGGTGACAAGAGCCTTGTCTGGAAGTTGTGTCGGACCTCTTTGCTGTGTGGCTGTCACAGACCTGTCAAGGATGGGGTCTGCTTCCCAGTTGTTTGAGTAGAGGCCCTGAGGGTCAGGTTTGATAAGGGTCTGTTGCTCATGTGTGTGAATGTTCTGTCCCCAAGAAGGTGAGCACTAATGCAAGTGAGGCCTGTGTGGTCACAGAGAACCTATGCACCGAGTGACCATGCAGGGGTCCTCGGGTCTACCCATAAACATCTCAAATGCTGCATCCCTTTCTCCATTTTGTTCCTACCAGACTTAATGCCAGGCTGGTGATAGGGCCTGCGGTGTGGCTATGGGGATTGAGGTGGCTGTGCTGCCTCTTGGAAACACGGTTGCCTATACGGCAATACTCTCCCAGGACCTGTCTGCTCAGATCCAGCTCCAAGCTGTGGTGTGAGGTAGACGGGACCAGAATACTCCATTTGGAAAGGAATCCCAGCATGCTTCACCCTAGGGGCTCTCTGCAGGTACATGGGATTCTGTGATACAGCCCACCACCCAGTGTGTTCACCAACAAAGTGGCCGCTGCTGGACCCACCCCCTGGTTGGAACACTGATAATGGGCTTACATACCAGCCACACCCACACCACGTGCTCACTCACAAAGAAGGCAACCAGAGTTGCTCCCCGCTGAGAGCATAACTACAGTGAGGCTCCTATGACAGAGCCACGCCACCTCGTGCATGAGCTAACAATGGCAGCCCAGACACTTAGCATTAATTTACCTTATTTGGAACTCGATCAAGTCTGTTTCTTTACATCCACTATATTTTCAGTAAAGTCTTAACTATATGAAAGAGTAATTATTTAAGCTAATTATAAGTCATCAAGGGTATAAAATGTAATTAAGATGAGGGAAAGCTTCAATGTTCTTATTTAATCAAAATAGCATAAAGAATGCATGTTCTTAAGGAATAAGTCACAGTTCTTGGGTTTAACAGATGAAGTGTAGGTATACCTTGGTTGAGCATGCCACATATATGTCTTCATTTTCCAAATAAGAAAACAAGCAAGTGACATCCTTGCAATGAAATGTGAAAGAAAACTGTTTCATTGTTGGATTAAAATAGTGTGTACAGTTTTCCTAATCTTGCTAGCACATAAAATAAATTTCATAGAACATTGAAGATAGAAGACCATTCACAGATGTAATAGGGAAGCATTTCAAATTATTTCCACTACCACTCTTTTTTTAAACAAATGCTTTATTTACTTATTTGGCTGCATCAGGTCTTAGTTGTGGCATGCAGAATCTTAGTTCCCTGACCAGGGATCAAACCCAGTCCCCTGGCTGGGAAGCCCATTTCTCAACCATTGGACCATCAGGGAATTCCCACCACTCTTTTATATTGAGGAGAATCTTGCTGCAATAACTCATACTTCATGTTTCTTGGTTATTTTTCTTGGATAAGATTTTTTCTTTATTTTGCCAGACATTATAAGGGTCCTTAATGAAGAGAAATACTTTCAGAAAGGAATAGTTTTTTTTAATATATACCAGTCACTTTCAGTTTCTCATCTGACATGTAAGTCATTTGGAAGTCATTATTCCTATCCTCATAACAAGACAAAAAGCTGAATAAACTAAAAATCAACAGCTCTTTTAGATCTGTTAGAGAATCAATGTCAAAGGCAAACCACTGCCTCCAAATTGGAGCCAAATAGGAGAAACAGAATCACAGCTTCCTGGAGCAGAAGCTCAAGAGCAGAAACCTCTGCAGGAATCAGAACTGGGGGAGGAAGTTCTAATCCCTAACTGATGAAGGGCTCTAGGCTCAGTGTGCCCTGGGCTTCCCAGGTGTCTCAGTGGAAAAGAATCTGTCCATGTAGGAGACGCAGTTTCGGTTTCTGGGTCAGGAAGATCCCTTGGAGCAGGAGATAGCAACCCATTCCAGTATTCCTGCCTAGGAAATCCCATGGACAGAGGAGCCTAGTGGGCTACAGTCCTCAGAGTTGCGAAAGAGTTGGAGATGACTTAGCCACTAAACAACAGCAATGTGCACCCATTTGAGAGATTAAAAAATCCCGGGGGATATCCAGTGTTAGAGGTCCTCACACTTGTTTACGGTTTAACTTCAGGAGCCCTACCATTTCTCACAGTAAAGATCAGAGAAAACTCCTCTCTGCTTTGAGCTGGTGGAGGAGAAAAGTTGCCATTTATCCAGAACAGTCTGTTCTCTCTAACAAGACTTGCCCTCAACAGAGAACACAAATAAATATTATCTATTACAGTAGCTAAAATCCAGGTCACTGATAACTCCAAATGCAGATAAGAATGAGAAGAAATGGGAACTCATTCATTGCTGGTGGGACTGCCAACTTTGGAAAATAGATTGTCCGCTTCATACAAAACTAAACCTAGTCTTACTGTAAGATCCAGCTGTTGTCTACCTTGGTGTATTTACAAATGAGTTGAGAACTTCTGTCCACACAACAATTTACACACTAATGCTTATAAAAACTTTATTTACATTTGCTAAAGCTGAGAAGAAACCAGGATGTCCTTCATAGGTGAACAGATACAGAAACTGTGGTGCATCCATATAAAGAAATGTTATCCAGTGATAATAATAAATGAGCTATCAAGTCACAAAAAGAAACAGAAGAACCTTAAATGGTACATATTGCTAACTGAAACAGGCTAATCTAAAAAGACTATGTACTGTATGATTCCAACTATATGACATTCTGGAAAAGGCATACTGTTAACTCACAATTTATGATTTACATGTGTATTTCTCAGTAAAAATACTGAGAAAGCCACAAGAAAAAATACTTGTAACTAAAGAATATTTTAATGGACTTTGTTTAGAACTATAAATAAATAATTAACCTGAGGAAATGTTTATATATATATAAATATATATATATATATATATATATATACACACACACATTTCATTCTCCCCTAGTAAAAGCCGCAGAGGAAGTAGTAACTGTGATGCATTTTGATGATGTCTACAGAAAAAGAAAATCCAGTTGTGTTTAAATTGAGAGATCGTTCACATACTAATGTAGTTGAGAAGTTATCTATTGTTCAGAAAAATAATAAGGTAAATTTCAGAATTACATTTCACTTTGCAGTTCTTATCTGCCATTCACTGCTACTTTGGTCAGTGTGAGAATTGGAACAACCAAAAATAACATAGAGTATCAGTCAGTCCCAACACCCTCCATACCTGTTCTACATGCAGCATACGAAATATTTTATTTGCTTGAAACTGACACAAGTTTGTGCAATGTAGGAGAAAAGGAATACACTTTCAGAGTCAACGAAATATTTGATCATCTTTATGCACAAGTCACATACCAAGGTGAATCTTGTGAATTACATAATCATGGTGATACTCTTTTTAATGTTGGTTTAAAGAAGTCAATATTGTTGATATATAATTGACAGAAAGTGAGTTGTGTTTAATTTTCTCTGTGCGTGCGTGTGTGTGGGGAAAACTGAAATTCATACACGATTTAAATATATTCTACCTCGTGCTACAAAATTTATCATTTCACTAAATAAAAATTGTTTATCTATTTCAAGGTAGTGGTCAGCACTTCCTGTTTGTCAACTCATCTGGCCCCAAAGAAGGATACACTGCAAGAATCACCACTTCCCAATACTTTCCAGCAAGCCTCGGAATGTGTGCTGTTCGGTTCTGGTTCTACATGGTTGATCCCGGGAGCACAGGAGTCTTAAAGGTACAACAGGAAGACAGAGATTTGTCTTTCACTGACATAGTCAGAGCGCGTGTTTAAACATTTCTCTCTTTTTTTGGTAGCCAGACCACACCAATCCTGATTCTATTAATTTCTCATTTCTTTCTGGGGCAATGGGACTCTGGCAAGCAGTTCTGTTATTCATCTTAATCTCCTTCAAGATTTGTCTCATTCATGGCTGCCACCTGAACTCAATTATGGTGCACGCTCTTTAAAAGATTATCTACAGATGAAAGATTATGGGCAGATTCTACATGTATCTTCTAATAACAACTTAGATAGGAACAATGAAGAAATGTGATGAGAGGGATAGTAATGGAGAGGATTCTCTTCCCCAAAGTAAAAGCAAAGCACACTTAAGATAAATATATTATCAGCTCACACTGAAAACAATGCGCCTGCTTTATTTTTAACTAACTGAATACAAGAATCTACACCAAATGCTAATCTCTTTAAATAAACGGGTTGCTGCGTCTATACTTCTCATATGAAAGATCAATGAATGAAATTTTCACTTGTTAGGAACCAATTTTGAAATCTTAATTTCTAATTAAAAGATTGTGTATCAGAACACAATATGTAGTGATATTGCCTTGAAATTATGCAGTCATTTGTTGTTGGGATAAATATACAATTTGGAATTTTTGTCATTATCTCAAACATTGTCCCTCATAAATAATAACAGCTATTATTAAGTGATTCCTATCTTTCTGGCTATTCATTTTAACTTTATATGTGTTAGCAGTTTTAATTCTCACATTGACCTAATAAGGTAGTGTTTAGCTTTCCCAGAATTTTCAGTAAAGAAACTGAACTCAAAGTGGCTTAATAACTTTTCCATGATTACACAATTGACCAGAAATCTGATTTCAAAAATCTGACATCCTTGTTGCTTATATTTTCTGCATTACTCAGAGACATCTAAGGAGAAATATGAGGCAAAGAGAGAAAGAATAAAATGCCTTATCAATTCTAGCCATTGCTGGGAAAGCCAGCTCTTATCAAGTAAAAATAAAAGCATGCAAGAAAGTGGAAAATCTGTTTTCCTCTAGAAAAACCAGTAAAAATAACAAAGAAAGATATTCATTTTTAACAGTTTAGATACACGTATTTTGTACATCATGAAAAAATTTTGGATTTTTGTTTTGTTTTTACATGTAGTATATAAATATTCAGTAGATTAGCCTTTTGCTTATGCTAAATTTTATCCTAAACACTGATCTTAAAAAGACTCTATAATATGTTGTTTTCACTGATATTTTAAAACATAGATACTGCAATTGAAGAGGACAGTAGTCAGTGGTTATTTGTTACACACAGAAGCAAATATGAAATGGAAACCTTTCAACAGAATGCACAGAGATTTCAGTCACTTTCTAACAAAGTGTTGCTTTCTTGATTCAAAACTAACATTTGTATATCCTTTAGCTATTCACCAGCTGGTCAGTCAGTGCTACAGGCTGAATGTTTTTGTCTCCCAAAATTCACCTGTTAAATCCTAACTATGACAGTCTGCTAGTTGAGTTACCTAGTTAAACAGCCCACTGTTTTTAGCCATGCTTCTCCAAACTGTCTTTGAAATGAAAGTGTTGATCTCAAGTCTTGATTTCTGATAGCTTACTTAAAATAGTGATTACAGTTTTTTCTAACTGGAAGGCAGCGTTAAGTGTACTGTTGCTTTTATACTCTTGGCTGTCTTCAGAGAGGTCTACTGGAAAGAATAGTGGAGGGGAATTGCAGTAAGGCTGACATCCAGGTTGTGTAGAGAAATTGCCCTCCTCAACACCAGATTGTCTTGGTAGGTTTGACTGTCCCCATGGCTTTTTACCGTCTCCACAGGTGACCCAAGCAGAACCAATTATAGTCACTTCCAGGATTTGATGCGATGTTTACAAGAGGCTTTCTCTGTCTTCTGTGTTGCAAATCACTGGCTAAAAGTAGCCTAGATCTGGGGCTCTTGGGGACCATCTTTCCCGATATGCGGAGAGAGATTGTCTGAGAAAGAAGCTAGAACACAGAGGAATTTGGGACCAAAAGAAGGAAGACAGACTGTTTCTGTTTAAATCCCGGAGCCTGCTTTACCTGAGTCAGTCAAGTTCTCTTTGTTACTTGCTGTTGGAAAATTCCTGTTACAGAAACCCAGGGAGAAACTGTTTTTGTAATGTATCCTCATGTCTCTGATGGATCACAGTAACTGTGGCAAGTCTGTTTCTCAACTGTTGCTTTTAATCTTGAGTTATTCCCAGTCTGAAAAACTCCCTGAGTGTACCATATTTTTATATTATGTGAACGAGTCAGTGAAGTGGAAACCCATTCTTTCCACTCTTTTAAAGTGAGACTTTCCAGCTGCATGTTATTCTTTCACAGGCAACTGTTTTTCTTTTTCATAATCTCTAATTTGAGTATAACAGTGTCACATTTTATAAAATTTCCTTGGCAGGGGTATTTCAGCTGGTGTGTGGCCTTAGAAAGAATCATCTGTAGTTACAGTATTGACAAGACTGATGGACAGATAGCTTCTTACAAAGGGTCTGAAAACCCACCTTTGTGTATATATTTTCTAAAGTAACCAAAATAATATTATCTAAATTTATGGTGAGGAGGAACTTCTTCTTTTTAATATTAAAAAAATTTAAGACTATAATAAATGATAATATGCACTGAGGCATGATGCAGATAAATAGATATTCAATGCTATCAGCATGCAATTATAAAGAGCATTTTGGAAATTAAAAGCTTTATAATTTTTATATTATTTACCAAAACATTCCACATCTATAAATACAAGGAAATAAAGATAGATATGCATGATGTTTTATTTATAAGTGTCTTCATCTCACTGTTGTTTATAAAAAGGAATATTTGAAGCCACATGAATGTCAAATATTAAGAATTGGTGAAATATAGTACATTCACTCTTGCAGTGAAATACTGTGGAGAAGTTAATTCTGTAAATGAATAAATGATAATAAAGAGAAGCATTTGTGATTCATTAATAACCAAAGTAACCAAATTTACAAATATGTATCTAGAATGTATAATACATTGTATTATACATTTATACAATGTATAAAAATATATCTAATTTCACATATTTTAACATGGGACTATCGATTCCTTAATCTATGTAAATAAGTATAAATGTGTGTGTATATATATATGTGAAAAAATATATCAAAGGATATACACTAAAATGAAAAGAGTAATTATCTTTAAACGTGAGATGAAAAGATTGTTTTCATTACTTTTACTCTTATTTATTTTATAATTTTTCTACATTAAGCATATGATGCCTTTCTAGTAAGAAAAATATATACAAGGGTCTTTCTAAAGGATCTTCACCTTTGAAAACGTTGAAAGACACAGCTCAAGGATATCCATAAACAGGCCACTTCTTGAGTTAATAAAGAGCAAATGTGGCTCTGGAGCACTTGGTAGATTATAAACCATCTCTTAGATTGATAACATAAATTCTTTAAAAAGGATATGTCAAAGAAAATATCTAAAGTGAAGTTCCATACTAAAGTGTCTATGAGGCCCTAAAAATAACCTGGCATTCCTAAAAGAGCTCAAATAGCAGATTGTGCTAGAATGGTCTCTTGTCAGCACAAATCTGAAATTGTGCTGAGTGTTATGTATCTCTTGCTTTTCTGTGCTCTGTTCTGTATCCCAGAGAACAACATTTCCCAGACTCCTTTGCTGCCGCATTCCTGAATAAGTTTGACCAAAGGAAGGTACTGGCCAAAAATCAGGGCAGGAAGAGGAGACAAGCCTTCCTCCTCTTTGTCTCTTCTCTTTTTCTGTATATTTATATTTCTCTAGCTGAGTTTGTACTGCATCTCATCTGTGACTCCGTTCCCCCAGAAGGCCTTGCCTCCCTGGTTCAACTCCCACCAAGGATACTGACAAATACCATCTTCTTCCAGCAACTCAACTTTGCTACTCCCTCCCTTTGACTTTAGGTTTTGGAGGAGAAACTTCTTCCTGCACATGCTAATCTATAGGTTGCCAAATAATTTCCCTGGTGATTTCTCATCTCTTCCATAAACAAAGTACCTACTACCTATGTTAAAATTCCTCTATTTGAAATATATTAGTTTCTGTTTCCTAATTGAGCCCTGTCTAGGTACCTAACTCAAAGAAAACACAAATCTTTCAAAGACATTAACTGATAAAACAGTGAAAAACTATGAATGAGCACCAATTTAAATTTGTCGTTCTTACATTAACTTCTTAAAAACTTACTGTCTAGTAGAGGAAGACAGAAAACAAATTGAAAAAAAGAACACCAATATGAAACTTCTGTTTGTGATGTAATACTATAGACCAAATTAAACTGTTTCCCGTAATACATAATTACTCACAATCTGCTGAGAAAGTTATTTTATATTGAATAGTAAGAAAGTCTATCTGAGAAATACAAGGTGTGAATTTAGACTTGAAAAACTAGAAAGATCAATTCTTGTGAATAACTGTAGTAAGAATGTTCTAGGCAGAAGAAATAAGCTAAGGGAAAAGCTCAAAAGTAGAAGGTATTTGAAGGCCACTGTAGTGGAACAAAGTAAGCAAGAGAAAGAAACGATCAGAGATAGGTAGGAACCAGGGCCTTGCAGGGATGGTAAGGAGATTAGATTTTATTCTAAGAATCATGGAAAGTCATTGGAGAGTCTTAGCTTGAACTACTATAGCAAATTACCATGAAGTGGGTGGATCAAACAACAGAAGTTTCCTTCTCACAGCTCTGGAAGCTCAGAAGTTCAAGATCAAGGTATGGGCCAATTTGGTTCCTCTTGTGGACCCGCTTTCTGGTTTGTAGATAACTGGCTCTCACTGTGTGCTCAACCAGTGGATAGAAATCATCTTTTTTGGGTCTGTTCTTAAAAGGACACTAATCTAATCCACAGGACCCCACACTCATGAGCTAATTACCTTCCAAAGACCCCCATCTCCCAAAATCTAAACATTGAGAATTTGGGCTTCAACTTATGAATCTGAGGGGATATATTCAGTCCATAGCCGAGAGTATTAAACTGAGGGATAATAATATCATCTTTGAAAATTTAGAAGATATGCTGTGTGGAAAAGGGACAGGACCTGGGGGTAGGAGGAGGAAATCAGAAATGGACGTGAAACAGGAAGGCAAGTTACATGATTTCCAGGGGTCCCCAGCTTGATTTAAAGTGGAGTGTAAGAATAAACTGGAAAACAATTGCTACAAATAATGAACAAGCCTGAGCTCTTCATTGGCATATTAAGATTATCTTCTAAATAAAACACACTTTAATTTTATTAGTATATTAGTGAAGGGTATCATATAAAGTTAGCTCAATCAAAATGTTATACAGTTGATGAGATCAAGGTGAAATTCAGTTATGATGTCCCTATTACTTTTTTAGGATAAAAAGCCAAATAATTCATATCTATCCATCCTGCAAAGTAGAAGGCTGCATGATGAAAGAAATGTTTTATAGAAACTAGAAAGCCTGATACTAAATATGTAATATTCAGGATAGTGAATGAATAATATTCAGAATAATAAGATGTCTATTCAGGCTTCAGTATCCTCTGATTCACAGGCTCATGATTTATGGACCAATGCTAATACATACTTTATTTTCTAGGTCAGTTTCTTTCTTTCAATTACCTACCTACATATAAAATTAAAAGCACTCTTTAAAATGGTGCTGGTCGTTTTCTGATACATATTGCCAAAAAAGCCCTAAGTGAAACCAAATTAATTTCCTATGTGATTATTTAGTTTCAGTAGTTCAGCTCCTAGCTTCTGACTTGTCCTACTATTTAATGCTAGCTCAGGTGAATTATTTAATGTCTATGAAAACAGGTAAAGTTTGGCACAAGACAAGAGAATTTCCCTACAAATAACTAATAGCCCTTTATTCCTCTAGACTCATTTTTTAAAAACACAAAAAGGAAATGAACTTTTGTAATTAAAAATGCTCTTTGTAATTTATAGACGCTTTTCTTTGTTCAAGGGAGAAAAATGAACTATATCCTAAAACTTCTTTCAGTAATAACACATGAGTTAATATATCTAAAGGGGCTTCCCAGAAGCTTACAGTTAGCCTATGAGGTTGAAGTGAGTTTTTATTTTAAAGTTGAGTTTTAGGCAGTCCAGTGGTTAAGGTGAAACTTCACCTTCCAGTACAAGGGTATGGGTTCAATTCCTGGTTGAGGAGCTAAGATTTCACATCCCTTATCACCAAGTAACTAAAAAAACATAAACAACAGAAGCAATATTGTACTGAATTTGATAAAAAAAAAAAAAAAACTTTAAAAATTGTCCACATCAAAAAAAAAATCTTAACCAAAATAAAGTTGAGTTTTAGAGCTAAATGATTTCTGCAAAACATATGGAATTCAACATGTAAATCTTCTATTCAGGAAGCCATTATTGCCATGGCCTTATGCTTGTAAATTTTGCTTTGTTTTGTTTTAATGTGATATTTAGAAAAGTAGTAAGAGCAGTGGGAAAAAAATGAGAATAATGTAAGATGGTTACTATATGCTATACACTGAAGTCCTTTACATTGATCTAATCTACCAGACCACCTGACCTGCCTCTTAAGAAACCTATATGCAGGTCAGGAAGCAACAGTTAGAACTGGACATGGAACAACAGACTGGTTCCAAATAGGAAAAGGAGTCCAGCAAGGCTGTATATTGTCACCCTGCTTATTTAACTTATATGCAGAGTACATCGTGAGAAATGCTGGGCTGGAAGAAGCACAAGCAGGAATTAAGATTGTTGGGAGAAATATCAATCACCTCAGATATGCAGATGATACCACTCTTATGGCAGAAAATGAAGAGGAACTCAAAAGCCTCTTGATGAAAGTGAAAGAGGAGAGTGAAAAAGTTGGCTTAAAGCTCAACATTCAGAAAACAAAGATCATGGCATCCGGTCCCGTCACTTCATGGGAAATAGATGGGGAAACAGTGGAAACAGTGTCAGACTTTATTTTGGGGAGCTCCAAAATCAATGCAGATGGTGATTGGAGGCATAAAAGATGCTTACTCCTTGGAAGAAAAGTTATGACCAACCTAGATAGCATATTAAAAAGCAGAGACATTACCTTGCCAACAAAGGTCTGTCTAGTCAAGGCTATGGTTTTTCCAGTGGTCATGTATGGATGTGAGAGTTGGACTGTGAAGAAGGATGAGCACTGAAGAATTGATGCTTTTGAACTGTGGTGTTGGAGAAGACTCTTGAGAGTCCCTTGAACTGCAAGGAGATCCAACCAGTCCATCCTAAATGTGATCAGTCCTGGGTGTTCATTGGAAGGACTGATGCTGAAGCTGAAACTCCAATATTTTGGCCATCTGATGTGAAGAACTGACTCATTGGAAAAGACCCTGATGCCAGGAGGGATTGGGGGCAGGAGGATAAGGGAACAACAGAGGATGAGATGGCTGGATGGCATCACCAACTTGATGGATATGAGTTTGAGGGAACTCTGGGAGTTGGTGATGGACAGGGAGGCCTGGCTGTGCTGCAAATCATGGGGTCGCAAGGAGTCGGACACAACTAAGCGACTGAACTGAACTGAACTGAACTGAATCCTCAACCATCCAGTGAGGAACATAATGACATTATCTATACACTTTAACAGTTGAGTAAAATGAGATAGAAAAAGCTTCAGGAATTTGTTCAAGGTCACAGTACTATTTAAGAGATGGCAGGCCATGATGTTCCCACACCCACTGGCTCCAGCCTATGCTTTTAATTAATATGCTTTACTGCCTCCCCAAACTAGATGGGTTTTTATGGCATATTTTATTTTCCATATTTTATTGCTCAAAATCATGTTTTATTCTCTGCAATAATTATTGAAATCTGGTCTTTAACAGATACTTTGCCTGTTTTATATTCTGCATATTGTGGTTTTCAATATAAATTTGATTTGAATTACTAGTGTAATTTGACAGAGGTAAAAGAGGAGTGTGAAAAAGCTGGCTTAAAACTCAGCATTCTAAAGATGAACATCATGGCATCTGATCCCATCACTTCATGGCAAATAGATGGGGAAAAGGTGAAACAGTGACAAATTTTATTTTCTTGGGCTCTAAAATCACTGCGGATGGTGACTGCAGCCATGAAATTAAAAGACACTTGTTCCTTCGAAGAAAAACTATGACCAACCTAGAAAGTATATTAAAAAGCAAAGACGTCATTTTGCTATAAAAGGTCGTATAGTTAAAGCTATGGTTTTCCCAGTAGTCATGTACAAATGTGAGAGTTGGACCATAAAGAAGGCTGAGCACCAAAGAATTGATGCTTTCAAACTATGGTGTTGGAGAAGACTCCTGAGAGTCCCTTGGATAGCAAAGAGGTCAAACCAGTCTATACTAAAGGAAATCAATCCTGAATATTCATTGGAAGGACTGATGCAGAAACGGAAGTTCCAGTACTTTGGCTACCTGATGTGAAGAGCTAGCCAACTCATTGGCAAAGACCTGATGCTGGGAAAAATTGAGGGCAAGAGGAGAAGGGAGAGTTAGAGGATGATGGCATTGGATGGCATCACTGACTCAATGGGCATAAGTTTAAGCAAAGTCCAGAAAATAGTAGAGGACAAGGAAGCCTGGTGTACCACAGTTCATGGGGTCACAAAGAGTTGGGCATGACTTAACAACTGAACAACAACAACCAATGTAACAGAAAACAAAACAAAACAAAACAAAAAAAATTGGTGTAACAGTTATTTAAATCATCCTCCTAAACATGGCCCATCACTTCAAGGGAAATAGATGGGACAGTGGAAACAGTGTCAGATTTTATTCTGGGGGGCTCCAAAATCACTGCAGATGGTAACTGCAGCCATGAAGTTAAAAGACACTTACTCCTTGGAAGAAAAGTTATGACCAACCTAGACAGCATATTGAACAGCAGAGATATTACTTTGCTGACAAAGGTCCGTTTAGTCAAGGGTATGGTTTTTCCAGTGGTCATGTATGGATGCGAGAGTTGGATTGTGAAGAAAGCTGAGCACTGAAGAATTGATGCTTTTGAGCTGTGGTGTTGGAGAAGACTCTTGAGAGTCCCTTGGACTGCAAGGAGATACAACCAGTCCCTTCTGAAGGAGATCAGTCCTGGGTGTTCTTTGGAAGGAATGATGCTAAAGCTGAAACTCCAGTACTTTGGCCACCTCATGCGAAGAGTTGACTCACTGGGAAAGACTTTGATGCTGGGAGGGATTGGGGGCAGGAGGAGAAGGGAACGACAGAGGATAAGATGGCTGGATGGCATCACCGACTCAATGGACATGAGTTTGAGTGAACACCGGGAGTTGGTGATGGACAGGGAAGCCTGGTGTGCTGCAATTCATGGGGTCGCAAAGAGTCCGACACGACTGAGTGACTGAACTGAACTGAACCGGAACGTGGCACCCTCAGTGTATAGTGTGTGTTTGGTGTTGGATGGGGGTGCCATCAGTATTCCTTTTTTCTATAATTGCCCCTGTGACATAACATTTAATCCTTTTGTTCTGCTGCTTTTGAAGGTTAACTTTTGAATGAGCTGTTCAAGGACAAGAGCCACCAAGACTACATCCTTTTTGTCAAACTTTTCAAAGCCCTTTCTGGTCAGTTTCAGAGTCCTCTTGGGTTTGTTATCTGATCTATATCTGTCCTATTAGAAGAACTGGCCCTTTCAAGGGCCCCCATCTCTCAAACAATGCAAGAGGAAATTCTTTATATTTCCTGTGTTGCTTCTAGACTTCCAAACTTCAGAATAAGACATTTAGGAAATTTCCTGGAAGTCCAGTGGATAGGACTTTGTGCTCTCACTGTCAAGGGCCTGGGTTCAATCCCTGGTAAGGGAACTAAGATTTTTCAAGCCATGTGGCCAAAAAAGAGAAAAGACTCTCACTTTAATTCAGCCTTGTTTCTTAAATGCAAAATGACCTTGGGCCCTCTAGGGGTGATGCAGAGCACAGTGAATCATTGAGGGCCAGGTATTTTGAGGTATTCTAGAAAGGACATCTGATACACCAATTGGCAACTACCCTTATCACCACGTATAATAATATGATCAGAGATAATTGAATTATGAATTAATAAAATATTGTATATAAACAGTTCCTAGTAATAAAGGAAAATGCATTTTAGACTTAGGTAAGTAAGTAAAGTCACTCAGTCATGTCTGACTCTTTGCAACCCCCATGAATGGTAGCCAACCAGGCTCCTCTGTCCATGGGATTTTCCAGGCAAGAGTACTGGAGTGGGCTGCCGTTTCCTTCTCCAGGGGATCTTCCCAACCCAGGGATTGAACCCGGGTCTCCAGCATTGCAGGCAGACACTATACCATCTTAGCCACCAGGGAAGCCCATTTTAGATTATATTCACACAAATCAGGACACTAGATTACCACTTAGTTCAATGAAGTCGTAATTTACAAACTGATAACCTGAATTAATGACTTGCCCCAAGTCTCTGATTTTTACCATGTGATGTTACCACAGAGGCAAGGACCTGGCCTATTTCTTAATTATCACTAGTGCTATAGAAATTCTTCCAGTGATATGTTGAGTAAAAGGATAAATGATAAAAATGTTAAGTGTCAGGAAGGAAAAAATATATTCAAAAAAGTTTAATATATACTTATATTTATAGAACTGTGCATTCAAAATTAAATAGGTTATAGTTTGTATGGCACATGCTTAAGGCAATTTACACATCAGATTTTTCTGCTTAGTCCTTTTGTTTATTATTAATGCTTAATTTTAAAGTGCTTTTTTATGATATGTTATTACAAAAGTTGTTGAGAGGCATTATCAGTATTTGGTCTATAATTTTATTCTTTTATTAAACACATTTTAACTGTCCCAGGCTAATAAGTTTGCTCTCATTCCTGTTACATGCTGAACCTCATAGTCCTTATATCTACAAGTGGTGATACACTGCTTATCAATGACGGCTTTTGAGAATAACCTCAGAGAATCTTTAACAGAGGAAACAACGATACACGCAAATATCCCCAGGCATAAAAAGTAGGAAGTCTGTGTAAATGAGCAGACTTAGCAAATTTCTGCCCTCTAAACAAACTTATCAAACTCTAGAAAATACCCTCCATTTGAGCATTTCATACTATTTTAGCAAAAACATAGTCAGTCATGTACTAAGGCAATAATTCTCAACGTGTACGCATGCTGGTGCGTCAGTCATTTGTAAAATGGGACACAGGTAATACGCAAGAACAGTAGTTAAAATGAACCCAAGTCTTTTTCAGTGATTTCTTCCCTTTTTGAGTATAGCTTCAAGATTCTCCCTGTATCAGTGTCCTATATTTCTTTTGACAGGTCTTACTGAATAGAAGACAAGAAAGGTAAGGTTGTACCTGGTGTGCCAGGCATTTTGCTGAGCAGTTCGTGTAACACTGAGGATGCTGTGATGGGGAGTGTGTCCGTAGGAGAATGTGTCCAACAGAATGTTTCATCCAGCGTGTTGTGTAGTGAGAATCATGGGCTTATGTTAACAGCTTAGCAAAGGTGGGTGCACAGACCTTGATGGCAGAGATACTTCAATAGTGCAGACAGAGGAAACAGTGCTGACACGTGCTGTTATCTTTTATTGTATATAATAGGAAAATAAATCTCAGAATGGGAAAAACCTTGCTGTTAGTTTCTATTAAAGTATAAATTAGCAGGCTGAGAAGGCACTCTGTGAAATGCAAAGGTTGACACTCAGGAGAAGGAGCTAATCGAATATGACCTTCAAATTAGACTTTCCCTTTAGAATATAATAAAAGCAGGAAAAGAAAAGTGACCTCAAGTTGAAGAGTTATGCTGCTAAAAATTAAAATCAAGTCACAGTTTTAGGATAGAGACATGGGAATTTGCAAAAGAAGATATTTCTTACACCTGCCTAAAAGCAAGCTAGGTGCAAAGTCACCTTGAGAAAAAACCAAAAGTCAGCTCTGCTTTAAAGTCTGGGTCCCAAGCTGAATATTACGTCTTAAAAAGAGAAAAACACTTAATATATTCATAGTTAAAGCAACTTTTTTCCCCCATTTTTATTTTGTGAAATCCATCAGTCTATTTTCCTGATAGATTTTGGCTTTAACACTTTGTTTAGGAAGACTTTTCCTGTCATAAATAGCAAAATATTCTTCTCACTTGTTTGTTATCACATAATTTTGATTTTCAGATCTAACTGATTAATGTAGTCATAATTGATTTTGTGTGTATGTGGTGAGAAGTTAGAAACTCATGATTTTCTTTCCAGATACGAAGCTGGTTATTCCAACACTGTTGATTCAATACTATGCCCTCTCTTTGTTGATTAGACATGCTTTCGTTATCATTGTTAAGTTTATGTATACCTTTGTAAATTTTCTATGGATGTGTAAGAAAATGATTGCTTCTTAGTTGAAACAAAGATAGATAGATACACAGAGATGATAGAAACACAGAGATAAATCATGATCCTCTACAACCGTACTCACTGTTATTGACTTAATTTGACAATTTAGGAAAAAGACATTTTTCCTCCAGTATAAAGTCTCAATTTGGTTTTCTGTTTTTATTGATCTCAGCTTCTATATTTCAAAGCCATGTGGTGGAATGCATGAAGATTCAAGACAGTTATATGTGTGAGAGGAATTATAATGTTTATCAATTTTAAATATTCCCCCCTTTATACTTACCTGAAATCTTATTTTGTTTGTTTATAATACAGACATCCTTACCACTTTAAAAATAAATACTTTAACATCTTATTCATCCCAACAATGGAAACAGTGAGAGACTTTATTTTGGGGGTGCTCCAAAATCACTGCAGATGGTGACTGCAGCCATGAAATTAAAAGACAATTGCTCCTTGGAAGAAAAGCTTTGACCAACCTAGACAACATATTAAAAATCAGAGACAATACTTTGCCAACAAAGGTCCATCTAATCAAAGCTATGGTTTTTCTAGTAGTCATGTATGGATGTGAGAGTTGGACTGTAAAGAAAGTTGAGTGCTGAAGAATTGATGCTTTTAAACTGTGGTGTTGGAGAAGACTCTTGAGAGTCCCTTGGACTGCAAGGAGATCCAACCAGTCCATCCTAAAGGAAATCAGTCCTGAATATTCTTTGGAAGGACTGATGCTGAAGCTGCAACTCCAATACTTTGGTCACCAATGTGAAGAACTGACTCATTTGAAAAGACCCTGATGCTGGGAAAGCTACAAGGCAGGAGGAGAAAGGGATGACAAAGGATGAGATGGTTGGATGGCATCACTGACTCAATGGACATGAGTTTGAGCAAGCTCTGAGAGTTTGAGACAGACAGGGAAGCCTGGCGTGCTACAGTCCATGGGATCACAGAGTTGGACACAACTGAGCAACTCATCTAGAGCCAGACATCCTGGAATGTGAAGTCAAGTGGGCCTTAGAAAGCATCCCTACGAACAAAGCTAGTGGACGTGATGGAATTCCAGTTGAGCTATTTCAAATCCTGAAAGATGATGCTGTGAAAGTGCTGCACTCAATATGCCAGCAAATTTGGAAAACTCAGCAGTGGCCATAGGACTGGAAAAGGTCAGTTTTCATTCCAATCCCAAAGAAAGGCAATGCCAAAGAATGCTCAAACTACCGCACAATTGCACTCATCTCACATGCCAGTAAAGTAATGCTCAAAATTCTCCAAGCCAGGCTTCAGCAATATGTGAACCATGAACTTCCTGATGTTCAAGCTGGTTTTAGAAAAGGCAGAGGAACCAGAGATCAAATTGCCAACATCCGTTGAATCATGGAAAAAGCAAGAGAGTTCCAGAAAAACATCTATGTCTGCTTTATTGACTATGCCAAAGCCTTTGACTGTGTGGATCACAATCAACTGGAAAATTCTGAAAGAGATGGGAATACCAGACCACCTGACCTGCCTCTTAAGAAATCTATATGCAGGTCAGGAAGCAACAGTTAGAACTGGACATGGAACAACAGACTGGTTCCAAATAGGAAAAGGAGTACGTCGAGGCTGTATATTGTCACCCTGCTTATTTAACTTATATGCAGAGTACATCATGAGAAACGTTGGACTGGAAGAAGAACAAGCTGGAATCAAGACTGCCGGGAGAAATATCAGTAACCTCAGATATGCAGATGACACCACCCTTATGGCAGAAAGTGAAGAGGAACTCAAAAGCCTCTTGATGAAAGTGAAAGTGGAGAGTGAAAAAGTTGGCTTAAAGCTC
>NW_011495023.1:3474742-3483479 GCF_000754665.1 Bison bison bison
CTCCAAAATCACTGCAGGTGGTGACTGCAGCCATGAAATTAAAAGATGCTTACTCCTTGGAAGGAAAGTTATGACCAACCTAGATAGCATATTCAAAAGCAGAGACATTATTTTGCCAACAAAGGTCCGTCTAGTCAAAGCTATGGTTTTTCCTGTGGTCATGTATGGATGTGAGAGTTGGACTGTGAAGAAGGCTGAGTGCCGAAGAATTGATGCTTTTGAACTGTGGTGTTGGAGAAGACTCTTGAGAGTCCCTTGGACTGCAAGGAGATCCAACCAGTCCATTCTGAAGGAGATCAGCCCTGGGATTTCTTTGGAAGGAATGATGCTGAAGCTGAAACTCCAGTACTTTGTCCACCTCATGCGAAGAATTGACTCATTGGAAAAGACTCTGATGCTGGGAGGGATTGGGGGCAGGAGGAGAAGGGGACGACAGAGGATGAGATGGCTGGATGGCATCACTGACTCGATGGACGTGAGTCTGAGTGAACTTCGGGAGTTGGTGATGGGCAGGGAGGCCTGGCGTGCTGCGATTCATGGGGTCATGAAGAGTCGGACACGGCTGAGTGACTGAACTGAACTGAACTGAACATCAGTTATAAACAGCTTATGGCTGGATTTTTTTTTTCTGTAATCTAAGATGTGATAAATCAGTGCCGTTCTTTCGCATCTATACAAACCATTTTTTGTGTACGTTTTCTATTTGTCTGTTTGTTTGTTTCATTATTTACCGTGTTAGCTCTGTCTTCATTTAGATTGATTGTACTTCCTTTACTTCTTCTTATTTCCTGTGTTTCTACATTCTAATTGCTATATTTTTTTCTGTAAAGTGGACACTTATTTTTTAGTAAATCTCTATAAAATATTTATCCATTTTTGTTGAAAATTAATTGCATACTTTAAACTACCTATCCCGCAAATAAAAAAAAAAGACCTTTGGCAAAGTTTTATTGACCTAAACTAACCCTCTCAAACAGCTCTATGACTTACTAAAGTTAGGTGCATATTGTAAACGTCATCTACTTTCCTGGCAATTGTATTCTTTAAAATTCCTTTGACATCATCAGTATATAATTATCAATGATAATTATCAAAGAGCATGGTCTTTGCTCACTACTCTTTATTAATCCCTATTGTTGTTCAGTCACTCAGTCATGTCTGATTTTGCGACCCCATGGACTGCAGCATACCAGGTTTCCCTGTCTCACTATCTCTCAGAGTTTGCTCGATGTCCATTGAGTTGATAATCCTCCCAACCGTCTTATCCTCTGTGGCCCCCTTCTCCTCCTACCCTCAGTCTTAATCTCTGTGCAGTCCACTATATTGAATTATTTTTGTTTAATGTGTTCATTAGTTTGCTCTGCTCATGGCCACCATAACAAAATACTTTCTCCAGTAGTATATACCCAACCTCTGTGTTCTAGGTATGCAAGTCTGCATCAATAACTCCTAACAAAATGACTGACCGGGCTTTTCATGGAATTCTTTGATTAATTATAAGCTGGTGACACATGTATAGATTCTTCTCTATGCTGTCCATCTCTTACAGTTATTCCAGAATTCTGCTGGGAACAGTCAATTTTGTGGGTTTTTTTCACCTGTGGATGTTTGCAAATTCCTTAGTTTGGTTTATGTAATTTCTTTTCTTTCTTTCTTTCTTCTTTTTTTTTTTGGTTTATGTAATTTCAACCAACAGTTTTCATTTAATTTAAAACTTCCAGAAAGAATTTACCATTTTTGTACATTGGTAGATGTGCTCCTAATTTTCCAGTGTTTCTGTGGATGGAAACATTTTTGAGGTGTATAGATAAACATATGTTTTCAGTTAGCCTTCAGAACCAGAAATCATTTTTCCAAATATTTACAATTCTTCAGAATACACTAAAAGAGTAAATCAAATAATAATTCCATTTTTTTTTTCCTGTTTGTAGTTTTACAGTCTAAAATTTCCTTCCTTTTGAGGGAAGATCCTTTGAAGGCATTTTGAAGGTAGTCTGTACAGTTATATTACTAATTGGGATTAAAAAAAAAAAAACAAAACTTAGAGGTATCAGGCTAACATTGAATGCTACATAGGTCATTCTGCTGTTAAGAGGCAATTTGATTCTGATTACTCCTAAATAGTGTGTCTCTTTCAAAGAATGTGAAGTTAATGTTGTAGTTAGGTTCAGTTCAGTTGCTCAGTTAGGTCTGACTGTTTGTGACTCTGTGGACTGCAGCACACCAGACTTCCCTGTCCATCACCAACTCCCAGAGCTTACTCAAACTTATGCCCATCAAGTCGGTGATGCCATCCAACCATCTCATCCTCTGTTGTCCCCTTTTCTTCCCACCTTCAATCATTCCCAGCATCAAGGTCTTTTCCAATGAGTCAGTTATTCACATCAGGTGGCCGAAGTATTGCAGTTTCAGCTTCAACATCAGTCTGTCCAATAAATGTTCAGGACTGATTTCCTTTAGGATGGACTGGTTGGATCTCCTTGCAGTCCAAGGGACTCTCAAGAGTCTTCTCCAACACCACAGTTCAAAAGCATCGATTCTTCAGCGCTCAGCTTTCTTTATAGTCCAACTCTCACATCCATATATGACTACTGGAAAAACCAGTAGTTTTCCAAAACTGGAAAAACCAGCTTTGACTAGACAGACCTTTGTTGGCAAAGTAACATCTCTGCTTTTTAATATGCTATCTAGGTAGGTCAGAGAAGGCAATGGCACCCCACTCCAGTACTCTTGCCTGGAAAATCCCATGGACAGAGGAGCCTGGTAGGTTGCAGTCCATGGGGTCACTAAGAGTCGGACTGAGCGACTTCACTTTCACTTTTCACTTCCATGCGTTGGAGAAAGAAATGGCAACCCACTCCAGTGTTCTTGCCTGGAGAATCCCAGGGACGGGGGAGCCTGGTAGGCTATCGTCTATGGGGTCATACAGAGTCGGACACGACTGAAGTGACTTAGCATAGCATAGGTTGGTCATAATTCTTCCAAGGAGCAAGCATCTTTTAATTTCATGGCTGCAGTCACCATCTGCAGTGATTTTGGGGCCCCCAAAATAAAGTCTGTCACTTTTTCCATTGTTTCCCCCATCTATTTGCCATGAAGTGATGGGACCAGATGCCATGATCTTAATTTTCTGAATGTTGAGTGTTAAGCCAACTTTTCACTTTCCTCTTTCACTTTCATCAAGAGGCTCTTTAGTTCTTCCTTGTTTTCTGCCATAAGGATGGTATCATCTGCGTATCTGTGGTTATTGATATTTCTCCCAGCAATCTTGATTCCAGGTTGTGCTTCATACAGTCCAGCATTTCTCATGATGTACTCTGCATATAAGTTAAATAAGCAGGGTGACAATATACAACCTTGAAGTATTCCTTTCCTGGTTCGGAACCAGTCTGTTGTTCCATGGTTTTTTTTTTTTGTTGTTGTTGTTGTTGTTTTTTAAGTGGTAAAAAATTCTGGTTGCACGCCTCCTCCAGCTTTTTAGAGACTTGAAATAGTTGAACTTTGGAGCCATATCTAAGTTGGTACACAGAAATCAATATGACAGAACTAAACAAGGTCTGATTCACCAAAGAAAATATAACATCCATAGGCAACCATGCTTTTACACATATAGAAGTATTGTTATTGGGTTGTCACATTGCCAGACTCCATTCTTTCATTGACAACCTGGATGTCCGTGTTCCTCTAATACCTAAACCACAAAGAGTTGATTTTTTTCTGTTTGTTTTCTTCCCTGTTGTTAGGTGTATACCGTTGACGAATCTGGACTAAACATCCTTATGTGGTCAGTGATTGGCAATAAACGAACTGGTTGGATGTACGGACATGTTCCTCTCTCGAGTAACAGTCCATTTAAAGTGGCATTTGAAGCTGATTTGAGTGGAAAACAGAACATCTTTATTGCCCTTGATGACATCTCTTTTACCCCAGAGTGTGTATTTGGAGGTAAGCAGTTCCTTCTGAAAACGGGCTGTACAAAGACTGTTTTAGATATCTAAACATAAAAGAATTGGGAATTTCTGAGGAATTGTGTTTCTTTTCATGACGTCTTACCCATGCATTGTAGAAAGAGCAGTATACACAGCTGGAGGTAAAGTGTTTCTCTCCATGAAACTTTATCATGAAATTTCCATGTCCTCTAGGCAACAAAGTAGCTTTGACTAAAGTTCTTTAAGAAACCCAGAGAAAATTTAGTTTTCTCAATATAGCTTTGTTGTCTTATTTTTTCTTTTAATTTCCAAAGGTTCACAGTAACTGCCCAAAGACTCTTCTGCTCACCCGTCTTTTCCATCCAGATTAACTTTTCCCCTTCTGTTTCTACATTACAATCTAGAACTCTTATTCTATTGCATCAAGGAAAAAAAGTCTTGTAATTAACTCCTTTTCTAAGAAATCATACCTTTAACAAAAATCTGAGTTTCTGATGTTTAAGATGCTTCCATTTAAGTGGCTATTTGTTCTCATAAAAATCCTTCACTTTATCAACATTAGAGAGTAGGGTCATTGCCTTTCAAACTGTCCATTAATTTTGTATGCTGCAACTTTGCTGCATTTATTTATTGTTTCCAACAGGGAATTTTTTTGGTGAAGTCTCAGGGTTTTCTATGTATACTATCACATTACCTGCAAATAGTAACAGTTTTACTTCTTCCATTTCAATGTGGATGCTGTTTACTTTTTTTTCCCCCTGATTGCTGTGGCTAGGACTTCAATATTATATTGAATAAAAGTAGACAGAGTGTGCATCCTTGTCTTGTTCCTGATCTTTTTGGAGGTAAAGTGTTTATCTTTTCATCATTAGGTATAACATCAGCTGTGGGTTTGTCTTCTATGGACTTTATTATGTTGATGTACATTTCTTCTATATTTTCTTTGGGAAAATTCTTAGCGAAAAATGGATGTTGATTTTGCCAAATGCCTTTTATGCATTTATGGAGAGGATCATATGACTTTTATCCTTTATTCTGTTAATATGGTGTATCACACTGACTCACTTTCAGATTTTCAGTAATCCTTCCATCCCTAGAAGATATCCCAGTTGATCATTACATACAATCTTTATAATGTGTTGTTTAATTTGGTTTGCTAATATTTCATTGAAGATTTTTCATTCATTTTCATCAGGAATATTGACTTATAATTTTCTTTCCTTATAGTGTCCTTATTTTGTTTATGTATATAATTCTGACCTCACAGAATGAGTTTGAAAGTGTTCTCTCCTCTTCTGTTTTTGGAAGAGTTTGACAAGTACTGATATTAGTTCTTATTTGAATGTTTTGTAGAACTCACCTGTGAAGCCTTCTTATGCTGGCTGGACTTTGGTGTGTTGGAAGATTTTTAATTACTGATTCAATCTCTTTACTAGCATCCATCAGCTCAGATTTTCTATTTCTTCCTGAACCAGTCTTGGAAGATTGTGTTACTGAGAATCAATCCATTTCCTCTAGATTGTCCAATGTATTTGGCGTATTATTGTATGTAGTAGTCTCATTATCTTTTGTATTTCTGTGTTATTGGTTATAACATCCCCTCTTTCATATATGATTTTATCTGAGTCCTCTCTTTTCCTTGGTGAGTCTAGCTAAAGATTTGTCATTTTGTTTATCATTTCAAAGAACCAGCTCTTGATTTCACTGATCTTTTCTATTGTGCTTTTAGTCTCTATTTCATTTATTTCTGCTCTAATCTTTGGTATTCCCTTCCTTCCACTAACTTTGGGCTTTTTTAGTTCTTCTTTTTGAACAATCTTTCCAGCTACATTTTTTTGTTGTTGCTGTTGTCGTTAAATTGAAAGAAAATAGATCTTTGGGGAGTGAATGCAATTCCAAAAAAAAGAAATGTTATCCTGGGGCATCCCTTTTAACTTGACTTGGTAAATATAAAATGACAGCAACTAGCAAGGTGCCAAACAAAATAATGAAATTCATAAGGAATTCACGGGGAATAGGCAGCCACAAGTTCTTGTTTATATTATCACTGCTAAATGACAGTAGCTCTCACCTCATTCTTGAATAGAGATTTTTCTTCTTTTTTCCCATCTCTGGATGTGAACAGAGAGTATTACTCTGGAGCATTTCCAGGACTGGTATATTCTCTTGAAGGCAAATTATTTAAAAATGGACATATTTGTCTGTTTTCATCATCTTCATCATTTATATTATCTCCAGTGATGTATTCTATATTCCTAGAGGAGTCCTGTTAAATAGGAGATACTCAATAAACATGTCCTATGAATAAACAATAAATATGTCAAATGAAAAGATGAATAAGTAAAAGTCATCAACTGAATTTATATGATACCCCCTCTTCACTACCAACAATGAACTCTGCCTCCAGTCTTATTTTCTAACCCTTGTTTTGGAAAAAGGAAAGAGACAACAATAGACAGAGCTGTGTGAATTGTCCAATGTACTCTGTGTGACTGTATTGAGAGGTAGAAAGATAACAGTTATACTAAAAATTTGGAGACATGAGTCTAAATCATGACTGTATCACCAAACTCTTATATAATTTTCAAAGAAATTTAAACTCCTTAGATCATGTTATATTACCAGGGAGATGAAATAAACAATTTCTTCTCTCTCTTTTAATTCTACTATCTTATGATCATAGGGGATGGGATTTGTAAAAGAGGATCAGGAAAGCAGAAGGAAGGGATATAAAATGATCTAGAAAAGAAGACAGTCCAGAGAGAATGATGAGGAAGTTCAGAGGGTCCAGGAGTTAGAGCAGAAATGTCATTGTGGGAAGACATAGAAGACTTCTCATTACTTGCTGTGTTTGTAAACTTGAGTAAGTCTGCCCTTCATTTAACCAAAAGTGAAGGGAAAGTTGCTTTGCTGCATCCAACTCTTTGTGACCTCATGGACTATACAGTCCATTCAATTTTCCTGGGCAGAATACTGGAGTGGGTAGCTGCTCCCTTCTCGAGGGGATCTTCCTGACCCAGGAATCAAACTGAGGTTTCCTGCATTGCAGGCAGATTATGAGCTGAGCTACCAGGGAATCCCATGTAACTAAAGTTTGCTGTGAATCTACTGTGTGCTGCCCTGAATTTAGATTGAAAAGTCATATGTGCCTATAATATTACTGCCAGCTCTCCAGAAGTTTAATATCTAAGGACATACTGGGATAGCAATGCATACTTGAAAGCTTAAAATAGTAGTAAATGTAATTGAAACTCTCTTAGCTCTAAACTATGGTTCTAAGACAGTTTCATTTGACTTGAAGGCAGCATCAGGCGTAGAGAAGTGGTTTATTGAGCCATCAATGAATATTCCTGAGAAATATTCAGTGGTGTGCTGGTAAGCTAGTTCTCAAGAGGATAAAAAAGCCCCGTGTGTAGCATTTTCCTATTTCCTTGGTGTCGATTCTCCAGCATGGTTAATTTTAATTTACCAGTATGACATCACTGCAGGTTGGTGGGTTTAAGAAGAAAAGCATGCCATCTTTTTCTTTACATAGGCTGCTCTACACACACTTCAGAGGAAGGATCCTCACTGTTAATGGTGTTTGCTTCCTACCAACACCACACAGGAGTGAAGACCACAGCTGTGGTCCAGGGCAAAGAATCAGTTCAGTTCACTTGCTGTTGTTCTGGCTCTTTGCGAACCCATAGACTGCAGCACACCAGGCTGCCCTGTCCATCACCAATGCCTAGAGCTCACTCAAACTCATGTCCATTGAATTGGTGATGCCATCCAACCATCTTGTCCTCTGTCATCCCTTTCTCTTCCTGCCTTCATACTTTCCAAGCATCAGTGTCTTTTCTAATAAAGTCAGTTCTTTGCACCATGTGGCCAAATTATTGGAACTTCAGCTTCAGCATCAGTCCTTCCAGTGAATTTTTAGGACTCATTTCCTTTAGGACTGACTGGTTTGATATCCTTGCTGTCCAAGGGACTCTCAAGAGTCTTCTCCAACACCACAATTTGAAAGCACCAATTCTTCAGAGCTCAGCTTTCTTTATAGACCAACTCTTACATCCATCCATGACTACTGGAAAAACAATGGCTTTGACTAGACATACTTGTTGGCAAAGTAATGTCTCTGCTTTTTAATATGCTTTCTAGGTTCAGTTCAGTTCAGTTCAGTCTCTCAGTCGTGTCCAACTCTTTGCGACCCCATGAATCGCAGCACACCAGGCCTCCCTGTCCATCACCAACTCCCGGAGTTCAATCAGACTCACATCCATTAATCAGTGATGCCATCCAGCCATCTCATCCTCTGTCATGCCCTTCTCCTCCTGCCCTCAATCCCTCCCAGCATCAGAGTCTTTTCCAATGAGTCAACTCTTCGCATCAGGTGGCCAAAGTACTGGAGTTTCAGCTTCAGCATCATTCCTTCCAAAGAACACCCAGGACTGATCTCCTTCAGAATGGACTGATTGGATCGCCTTGTAGTCCAAGGGACTCTCAAGAGTCTTCTCCAACACCACAGTTCAACAGCATCAATTCTTCAGCGCTCAGTCTTCTTCACAGTCCAACTCTCACATCCATACATGACCACAGGAAAAACCATAGCCTTGACTAGACGGACCTTTGTTGGCAAAGTAATGTCTCTGCTTTTGAATATGCTATCTAGGTTGGTCATAACTTCCCGTCAAAGGAGTAAGCGTCTTTTAATTTCATGGCTGCAGTCACCATCTGCAGTGATTTTGGAGCCCAAAGAAATAAAGTCTGACACTGTTTCCATGTTTTCCCATCTATTTGTCATGAAGTGATTGGACCTGATGCCA
>NW_011495023.1:3483579-3493780 GCF_000754665.1 Bison bison bison
TTAAAGCATCACTACAAACAAAGCTAGTGGAGGTGATGGAATTTCAGTTGCGCTATTTCAAATCCTGAAAGATGATGCTGTGAAAGTGCTGCACTCAATATGCCAGCAAATTTGGAAAACTCAGCAGTGGCCACAGGACTGGAAAAGGTCAGTTTTCATTCCAATCCCAAAGAAAGGCAATGCCAAAGAATGCTCAAACTACCACACAATTGTACTCAACTCACATGCTAGTCAAGTAATGCTCAAAATTCTCCAAGCTGTCTAGATTAGTCACAGTTTTTATTCAAAGGAACACGCATCTTTTAATTTCATCGCTGCAGTCACCATCTGCAGTGATTTTGGAGACCAGGAAAATAAAGCCTCCCACTGTTTCCATTGTTTTCCCATCTATGTGTCATGAAGTGATTGGACCTGATGCCATGATCTTAGTTTTTTGGATGTTGAGTTTTAGGCCAACTTTTTCATTCTCCTCTTTCACTTTCATCAAGAGGCTCTTTAGTTCTTCTTTGCTTGCTGCCATAAGTTTGGTGTCATCTGCATATCTGAAGTTACTGATATTCTGCCTGTAGTCTTAATTCTAGTTTGTGCTTCACCCAGCCTGTCATCTTGGATGATGTGCTCTGCATGTAAGTTAAATCAGCAGGGTGACAGTATACAGCCTCAATGTATTCCTTTCCAATTTGGAACCAGTCCATTGTTCCATGTCCAGTTCTAACTGTTGCTTCTTGACCTACATACAGATTTCTCAGGAGGAAGGTAAGGTGGTCTGATATTCCCATCTCTTTAAGAATTATCCATAGTTTGTTGTGATCTACACAATCAAAGGCTTTAGCATAGTCAAGAAAGCAAAAGTAGATGTTTTTCTGGAGCTCTCTTGCTTTTTTGATGATACAACAGATGTTGGCAATTTGATCTCTGGTTCCTCTGCCTTTTCTAAACCTAGCTTGAATATCTGGAAATTCACTGTTCATGTACTGTTGAATCTTAGCTTGGATAATTTTGAGCATTTCTTTGCTAGCATGTGAGATGAATGCAGTTGTGCGGTAATTTGAACATTCTTTGGCATTGCCTTTCTTTGGGATTGGAATGAAAACTCACCTTTTCTCTTCCTGTGGCCACTGCTGAGTTTTCCAAATTTGCTGGCATATTGAGTATAGCACTTTAATAGCATCATCTTTTAGGATTTGAAATAGCTCAGTTGGAATTCCATCACCTCCAAGCTTTGTTCATAGTGTTGCTTCCTAAGTCCCACTTGACCTCGCACTCCAGCAAAAAGGCAAAATGGTTGTCTGAGGAAGCCTTACAAATAGCTGAGAAAAGAAGCAAAAGGCAAGGAGAAAAGGAAAGATATACCCATTTGAATGCAGTTCAAGCAAGGAGAGATAAGAAAGCCTTCCTAAGTGATCAATGCAAAGAAATAGAGGGAAACAGTAGAATGGGAAAGACTAGAGATCTCTCCAACAAAGTTAGAGATACCAAGGGAGCATTTCATGCAAAGATGGGCACAATAAAGGACAGAAATTGCATGGACTCAACAGAGGCAGAAGATATTAAGACGAGGTGGCAAGAATACACAGAACTATACAAAAAAGATTTCTATGACCCAGATAACCATGATGATGTGATCGCTCACCTAGAGCCAGACATCCTGGAGTGCAAAGTCAGGGCAAAGGATGGGCATATTTATTTCACATAATGTATCCAGAATATTGCTAATGAAAACTTACCCTATCATAAGGATATTTATAGCATTTGTATCAGTTGATATTTTCAAAGCCCCAAAACGTCTTGGTTATGAATAGCCATAAAGGATATTATCAATATTTTAGTGCCTTTTTTTTCTCAAATATTCACTTTGAAACCAGTATTTTTTACTCCATTTGCTTATTCCAAGCATACCTCAGGCAGCATATTCTATAGACTTCGCCTTCTTCCCCTACCCCCACCCCCACCCCCCAGTTCCCTTTTGTTGCTCAAACTGTAGTTCAAGGGCTTCTTATGACTCATCAGAATCTCTCTTATGGCTGCATACCCGATTTGTCTAATTTACTCACACATAATGATCAACTTAATGTTCTAGTCCCTACTATAGTGTAAGTTCCAGAAAAGTATTTCTTGCAGTTTTCTTACCATAGCAACAGAAAGATTTTTCTTTTTTATTGCAAGCAACAGTATCTGACTTAGGCTAACTTAAAAGGCAGAAAATAAGTTTATTGAAAGAATATTAGATTACTCCAAAAATTAAATGTAAAACTAAGAGTCTAAGAAAAATGAGCAGAAAGTGAGTAAAACTGCCTAATTCCACTGCCTATGAATACTTCCTTCAGAGCTGACCTCTCTACTTCCCTGCCATCATTATGAGTATTCTCTAATTGTGCCTTTCTCTTCCCCACAAAATTAAAAGAACTGATTGGAAGCATACTATTGACCAAGCCCTAGTCAAATGCCCATGCTTCAGAGTCTTGTAAGTTACTCTTTCATATCTAATTTCCACATCATCCATCACCTGGATGATCACCATTCCTCTACTTCTTTAAAAAAGTTTATAATCAAGCCTGAATATTCGGTAACCATATGGTTCAATTTATATGGCTGACCAGAAACAATAAATTATCTATCTATATGCCAGTGGTGAGAGAGGAAATAAAACTGAGACTAATCAAAATATAGTAATTCAGACCAGCTATAAAGAAGAAGAAAAATACTTAGAGACTCTCAGTTGCCTGCTGAATACACTGCTTACCCTTTATTGCAGCTCCTGGCTAGGTGTGTGATTCTGGTTCTAAAATGATCCCTTAAAACAGGACCTCTTGCCTTTCTCTAGTCTTGTCCTATATTTTCCTATATTCTCTCCTCTCATCTCATTGACTTTAATCTTACCACTTCTCAGGCTGGGAATGCCCTGTCCTTTATCTCCTCTTGTTAAAATCCTTTTTCACTTTCTAGGGCAGAGCAAAACCGTCATTATCCTTGAATTTATCCTTGATAGTCCCAGCAGGAAGATAAACTCTGTTCCAGATTGTCTTAGACTTAAATTTGCAGCTCTCCTGTAGTATATCTTGCATAGTATTTTGTGATATGTGTAGCTTTTAGTTCTGTCACTTTTAGTTCCTCTACATTGAAAAATTTCCATTATCTTATTTTTTAAAGAAAATTTTGTTGTGTGTAAGTGATCTTTAATTTTAGGTTGATGGATAAAAATATAAATTTGAAAAAAGTATATAATATACAATAGATATCCATTTTATATCAGAAGTGGTATCATAGCAACTGTAGATAAATAAACCATAGTTTTAATACATGGGTCCGTTTTATAATACTGATTCAGTGAGTCATTCATGGGCCTAATCTTTAAAGGAATAATAATGAATGTACAAAAAGCTGAAGGAAAATTATTGTCTGTTCATTCTGATTCACTTACTGGTTTACAGAATATTATTACGTTTTAAATCTGTTACTGTGGGTTGTGAAGTCCTCACAGTCTGTCAAATAATAGAATAATTCCTCTTTATTCCCAGAAAGGACATTAGATTAGAAGGGAAAAATACAGGAACCAGAAAAATGACATTAAAAGCGAATACCAAGCCAATTTATAGGAGTAAAATCTGAATTCCCTCTTAACTACATTTGGAGGAGCTTGTCTGTTGTACTATGAGGTGGTTCTTACTTGATTTCCTGCTGATCCTCAGACTGGAAGGAATTCTGTTGAATTAGGGGCAAGAAATCCAAATGACAACCATGGAAAAATCAGTCCCAGTAGGAACCATACTCCATTAGCCTGGATTTGACAAGTGCCTCATATTGAACATAACAATAAACCACACTTCTCTGTCTTAAAGGTGAATGCTCTTATGTGAAAAATGATGTTTACCACATAATCATATATATTTTGTACCATAGTATATAAATATATGTATATTTAAAATAAAATATGGAGATTGTTATTTCTCTACTGCACAATCAGTTTGAAAATGATCATAACCTTTTCTGACTCTTTTCCTTTTACTTGGAAACACTCAGCAGGCCAAATGTTTTACCAAGCCAAGTGTATCTGAGGGATTCTGGGAGTTTTTCAATAGCCAAGGTCAGTCTGGGCCTGTTTAGTTCTCTTGGGCTATTTAAGTCTGTTTCTATTACAGGTCTCCTTATTCCCTGGAACACATATGTTGTTATCTGGAAAACATTCAGATCTACGAAAACAAGGGTGTTTGTCTGTTGCCTAAGAAATAGAATAAGAAAGTGACACTCATTCACTAAGAAATCTATTTTAAGAAAGGCCTTTTTTCTTTTCATTGAAAACAAGTGACTTCAACAGAATGCCCGTTTTTCTGATAGCATCTTACTGGCATGGTGAGAATATTTTACTCAGCAAAGACTGACCACTCTTTTAAATAGGAAAATAGAAAATAAAAAACAACTTTCTTGTCTTAACAAAGAGTAAATAAATGGGTTTACATATATGAGTTATCATTTTCACTAATATGAACTTCCTCAAAATAAAAAATATGAGGTTAGAGAAATAAGCAGATTTTTTATTAGAAAAAGGTATAAAGGAATAATAGACCCATAGTTGGTCTTCTCTGTTGGATGGAGATAATTGATAAGAAGTCAGTTCAAGTTCTAAAATATCCAGATCTTGCATTTTGCCCATTCTGCTGTTTCTGATTAAAATGTAATTAAGGTATGTTAAATAGGCATGCCTCCTATAGAATTCCATATGGAGCAAAATAATCCAATGCACTTTAAAATAATCATTTTTTAATCTTCCCAATAAATCAATTTTTGTCATTAAGCAACGAATGAAGTACTATTTCTATGAGTTCTTTTTGACTTAAAGTGTATTTTTAACTTTTAAAATTTTATTTTACAATGTTGTATTAGTTTCAGGTATATAGCTGTACATTTTAAATGGGTTTATTAGAAGGGCAGAAATTAGTCTTCAAATTATGTGATTTTAAAATTAATAGTAATTCAATCATATAGAACACTAAACTTTAGAGAAAGTTATTCATTCCTATTCCTCAAAAGTTATAGTAAGTTAAACATAGCTGGAAGTATTTGTCTTTGTGCTTAGAGCCAAGGCCCTGTTAACTAAAAGTTATGGGCTATCCCCACCACTTTCTCTTGGATCATAGAGGCAGTCACTACAGTACAGCTGGGAGATCTCTAAAAGACCACCATATTTAATTCCTGACTGGTCGTCTCTACTGCCCACCTCCGTATCTTCATCTTGGTATTTGCCTCTCTCCTTTGACTTTCTCGGGACATGTAGAAAGTCCCCAAAGTAGGTATGAAATTCAGCAATGTTCCCTCACAGACAGATTGCCTGAGACTCTTAGATTTCCTTCAATTGTGTGTATTTGTAGAATGTGTTAAAGAAACAGCTTTCCACTCTCCATCTCAACCCTTCTACACTGAGACAAAGATGTAATAATTGATTGATGCCAAGACACCCTCTCATAATTATAAGTGAAAACCTTCCCACTTACAGGAACGACAACAGCATTCTCTTCTCTGCCTCACCTCAACTGACAAAGAGTATTGTGCTTAGTCACTCAGTAGTGTCTGACTCTTTGTGACCCCATGGACTGTAGCCCACCAGGCTCCTCTGTCCATGGGTATCCACCAGGCAAGAATACTGGAGTGGGTTGCCATTCCCTCCCTCCAGGTGATCTTCCCAGCCCAGGAATTGAACCCAGGTCTCCCATGTTACAGGTGGATTCTTTACCATCTGAGCCACCAGGGAAGCCCAAAGAGTACAATACAGTCATAACTGAAATAGTCGAAGAGTAAAATACAGTCATAATTGGCAGAGTACCATACAGTCATAACTGAAAGAGAGTCACTATTTCCTCTGCAATTTTAGGCTTAATGGGAGAGCACTGGTGAGGCTGAACCAGAAGTTAAGTCACTGAATAACCACAGGACAGTGGACCTTTATCTTAGGAGGACAGCGGACTTCATTGTGTCAGACATTGGAGAACCATTTTTGAGCAGGATTTTTCTTTTGGGAAATATATATTTGAAGCAATGTAAAGCATGGATTAAAAGGGGAGTGTACTTCATAATATTGGCCCTAATATAGAAGTCAAGAGTTTAACATTTGGGGAATTCTTTGACTATTAAAATTTAGTTAATATGGAACTAGAGCTATCAGTGAACAGTAGCATTACATTAAGTCAAGTACTTTACCTGACCCAACAGTGCATACAAAAGAGGCCACACCAGCATAGATACGGCAGACCAAGAAGTATAGTATAGCATTATCTGGAGATGATAAGAGAGGAATTTATCTCTTATCCACTGGGGTCTCTCTCTGGGTTCCAGGCTTCATGACAAGAAAGGAATGACCAACAACTGTTCTAACATTCCATATTTTATGCATGTTTCCACATTCACATATGTTTTAGATTACTGAAGGGTATAAGTAGGCAGAAAATTCTTCATTTATGCAGTTTCAGACATTTGCAGTGGAATCACTATTTATAGTTAGGAAGGTATTGGCTATCACTGTGGCAAATACTGATGTTGGGTAAAAATGATGTTCTGCTCCTTCGGCTCTTGATTTTCCCCAGTATGGAAACTGTGTTTTTTTATTTTCTCTCACGTCCAGCCTCTGTGTGCTGGGGAGAGAGCGGCTCCATCACAACCTCATGTTGTAGGTAACCCAACATCCACTGCCGTGTGTCTCTCCTCCAGCCTTTCTGTCACTAGCAAAGAGCTTCATGGTTTCAAATAACCTGCCTCTGTGTGTAGTGCATGAGCACATATATCCATACACACAGTTGTTACACAAAAGTACATATATGCATTTATCAGTGCTAATCTGTTCAGTTAAGTTTAGTTGCTTAGTCATGTCCGATCTTTGCAACCCCATGGACTGTAGCACACCAGGCCTCCCTGTCCATCACCAACACCTGGAGCTTGCTCAAACTCATGTGCATCGGTGATGCCATCCAACCATCTCATCCTCTGTCATCCCCTTCTCCTTCTGCCTTCAATCTTTCCCAACATCAGCGTCTTTTCCCATGAATCAGTTCTTCACATTAGGTGGCCAAAGTACTGGAGCTTCACCTTCAGCATCAATCATTCCAACGAATATTCAGGACTGATTTCCTTTAGGATGGACTGGTTTGATCTCCTTGCAATCCAAGGGACTCTCAAGAGTCTTTTCCAACACCACAGTTCAAAAGCATCAATTCTTCAGAACTCAGCTTTCTTTATAATCCAACTCTCACATCCATATATGACTACTGGAAAAACTATAGCTTTGACTAGATGGACCTTTGTTGGTAAAGTAATGTATCTGCTTTTTAATAGGCTGTTTAAGTTTGTCATAGCTTTTCTTCCAAGGAGCAAGCATCTTTTAATTTCATGGCTGCGGTTGCCATCTGTATGTCTGTGCATATCTGTATGTCTGTATCAATTTTGAACTTGTCTCTTCTATCTTTTTCAATTTCAATAATTGTTACTCTTTTTCTTGATTTCTGTGTCATGTAGATATATGGTCTCTTCTCAAATGTAAAACAAATTTAATTTCTAGTATTCTTCTATCTTTATTTTAGCCTTAGCTTTAACTAGCTCTGCCATTCACTCTGAAAATAATTATCACTTTCCATATGGCATCTCTTTTCAAATACTTAGCAGCTTCTATTGGGTTGGCCAAAAAATTTGTTCAGATTTTTCATATGATGTTATGGAAAAACCTGAACAGACTTTTTGGTCAACCCAAAACTTTGGACTCACCTTTTGCAAACTTTTAAATTTCCTTTATTTTTGTTTACTGTGTTAGACTTTTGACATTTCTATATAGCCTATCTAACCACCCACCCAAGTTCTCCTGATTCATCACTCACTCCAGCGCTCCCCATACTGCTCTGTTTATGTCAGGCTCTTCTATCTTCTTTAGTTCAACCTGAAGTCACATTCCATCTTTCTAGGAATATTTAAACTATTAAATATTGAAATGATATAAAAAGATAAAAATGATTCTTTTATGACTCCACATTAAAGCTAAGTATTTTTAATTGAAAAAGAAATATTTTTATACTTTATGAAGTGATTTGCAAAGATATAAAAATTAAATTTTAATTCAAAATGATCTGAAATCAAGAGTTCTGCAGAATTCAGGTTAAAACTTTATCATCTGCTTCCCCTCTTGTAGCTTCCTGTAACATTTTTGAATGTTGTTAATGAAGTATTGGCCAAAGACAAAGAATTACCAATTTATAACTGGCTATCATATTTTACATAAGCATTTTACCATTTATGTCATTGAGTATGGCAAGATTTGGCAAAAGCTTAATTCCTGCTCTTTAAAACTAAAGTTCCCCTGTGCATATTTTTTCTTTCCCTCCAAAACAGGCAATCAATTTTGCTTTCACTAAACATATTAATCATAAAGATCAAAATCCATGAGATTTTCCTTGGGCACTTTTAGACTTTTATTGAATTTACATGAAATTCATGAGAATGCTACATTGTATTTCACTGTAAATCATCAGTATGAAATGTTTTTGCTTTATATTGTTTATAATGTTTATTGCTCTAAAAAAAGATATTTCAGCTACTACTCAAACTAAGTGAACAATGACACTGAACATCATTTTAGGAGAACAAAGAAATATCCATAGTGTTAGAAATTGTACCTGTCTACATAGCACAATATGAAGTGGAATGTGGTAATGAGAGGAATGTCTTTGATTCCTGGGAATGCAAAAGTTAGTTAACAATGCCTTCTATCAACTCCAGCCTGCAAAGAGTAGTAAAATTCGCTCAATCGTGTCCAGCTCTTTGCGACCTCATGGACTGTGAATCAGTTGCAAACCGCAATGTGAGATACCCTTGGTTTTTGAACCCAACATGCTTTAGACTTGTGATCTATTTGAGAAACATGCCCCTAAAGCTAAGATGATATAATATGTGTGTGAGTGTATGTGTGTACAATTGTACTAAGTCTTCACGGTATCAGGTCTTCACAATTCCCCTAATCAGATACAGCTTGAGAAATGTTGGCTGAACAGCAATAAGAACACCTGTAAGTTAAAGATTGAATCATATTGTCAAAATGAATCCACATTTTCTTGCACTGTCTTTCTTTCCACTTTCTCTCTCTGCCCCTGTCACAGTCACCAACATTCCTGATGTCCCTCAATCTCTCTTTCTTACCTTTCATCCTTCCTATTCTCACTTTACTCTTTGAGGTTTATTTCAGTTGACTTTCTGGATGTCGGTTTTCTTTTGCTCTGGTTGTACTTTTGTTGTTCAGTTGCTCATCCATGCCCAACTCTTTGCAACCCTGTGGACTACAGCGTGCCAGCCTTCCCTGTCCTCTGCCATCTCCTGGAGTTTGCTCAAATTCATGTCCATTGAGTTAGTGATGCTGTCTAGCCATCTCATCCTCAGTCACCTCCTTCTCCTCCTGCCCTCAATCTTTCCCAGCATCAGGATCTTTTCCAATTGGGGCTCTTTAATTCCTCTTCACTTTTGTGCCATTAGAGTGGTATCATCTGTATATCTGAGGTTGTTGATATTTTCCTGGCACTCTTGATTCCAGCTTGTAAGTCACCCATTGCCTTTTCTCATCATGCTACATTCCCTCAAAGTAACTCTCACACATAATGAACAATCATGTCCATGTTCAAGGAGGCAAAGTTGGGTTCAGTTCACTTCAGTTCAGTCGCTCAGTCATGTCTGACTCTTTGCGACCCCATAAATCGCAGCACACCAGGCCTCCCTGTCCATCACCAACTCCCAGAGTTCACTCAGACTCACGTCCATCCAGTCAGTGATGCCATCCAGCCATCTCATCCTCTGTCGTCCCCTTCTCCTCCTGCCCCCAATCCCTTCCAGCATCAGAGTCTTTTTCCAATGAGTCAACTCTTCGCATGAGGTGGACAAAGTACTGGAATTTCAGCTTTAGCATCATTCCTTCCAAAGAAATCCCAGGGCTTATCTCCTTCAGAATGGACTGGTTGGATCTCCTTGCAGCCCAAGGGAATCTCAAGAGTCTTCTCCAATACCACAGTTCAAAAGCATCAATTCTTCAGCACTCAGCCTTCTTCACAGTCCAACTCTCACATCCATACATGACCACAGGAAAAACCATAGCCTTGACTAGATGGACCTTTGTAGGCAAAGTAATGTCTCTGCTTTTGAATATGCTATCTAAATTGGTCATAACTTTCCTTCCAAGGAGTGA
>NW_011495023.1:3493954-3500937 GCF_000754665.1 Bison bison bison
CACTTTCACTTTCATCAAGAGGCTTTTTAGTTCCTCTTCACTTTCTGCCATAGGGTGGTGTCATCTGCAGATCTGAGGTTATTGATATTTCTCCTGGCAATCTTGATTCCAGCTTCTGCTTCTTCCCACCCAGCGTTTCTCATAATGTGCTCTGCATATAAGTTAAATAAGCAGGGTGACTGAAATGATGCCATTTCTCTTGTGCATTCACTGGCCCTGCACCTCAGTTCTATTGGTTTTAAACAACTGACTAAGCAGCTCACTGGGCATGGGAAGAAATGGACCATGTGGCTTGACCAATGGACAGTATACTTACTTGCTGCTACTCCTGCTAAGTCGCTTCAGTTGTGTCCGACTCTGTGTGACCCCATAGACGGAAGCCCACCAGGCCCAGCCGTCCCTGGGATTCTCTAGGCAAGAACACTGGAGTGGGTTGCCATTTCCTCCTCCAGTGCATGAAAGTGAAAAGTGAAAGTGAAGTCACTCAGTCGTGTCTGACTCTTAGCGACCCCATGGACTGCAGCCTACCAGGCTCCTCTGTCCATGGGATTTTCCAGGCAAGAGTACTGGAGTGGGGTGCCATTGCCTTCTCCAATACTTACATAAGTACTGTGAATTTTAAATGCTGGATTTTAAAAGGAACTTAGAGAAACTAAAACACAGGAAATTTGAAAAGAAAAATATCAAACATGAGTCATAGGCTAGAATACAGATTCTGAGGGATATTGGTGCTGAGATGTACACACAGAATTTATTTCTTAAAACAGTTTTTGGTTCACAGCAAAATGAGGTGAAAATTACAGAGAGTTTGTGTATACCTGTCTCCCCCATAATCAACCTTCCAGCACCATTGGTCAACTGTGACAACTGGAAAATTCTGCCAGGAACAGCCTCTGCAAGGGTGTGTGACTTTAGCGGGAAGATGCTAGAGGTAGACAGCTGTGCGCTATCATTTGGTAACCTCTCAGCAGTCGGGGGAATGAGGGCTTTGACCTTGCAAGAAAAATCTGGACAATACAAGACAGAGTCCACAGGAGACAATACAAGCCTACCAGGTTTCCTGTAAAGAAGGACTTAGATCAAGTGAGTTTGAGTATCTTTTGATAGAAATGATTCTAGAATTTAACAGAATTGCTGTCTCCAAACAAGAGAGAAGTTTATTTGTGCATATCTTATCTAAGCAAAAATATAAAGGAAAGCACACATACTTCATTTTGAATAAGGCAAGAAGCTTGTGAAATACAGAAAATTACTTCCCTCGTGTTTTTTCCGAAAAGATTTATAGCTTAACTAAGTAATAGGTTAATTACTAAAATTAGTTCTAGGTTTTCTTCACATGCAAAAAGTTTATCCAGCTTTTTCAACCTTGAGCTGAGGTTCTACCTTGAGGGAAGTTTATAAAGATAAAAGTTTAGTCCATAAAATGTTTGAGAAAAAAAATGAAAGTAAGGCTGTCTGCCATTCCTGCAATGTGAGATTAATAAAAAGAATGAAGAGAAATTATTCATTTGACCATGGTTAAATATCAAAAGATATATATGCCATATATATATATATATTTATAAAAATTTAAATCCAATTTACTTTCTAAGTTTTCATTCAGAATGTTTCCATTGGAACACTGCAGTTGTATGCACTGCCGTATCTTAGATAATTAAATAAAAACATGATACAAACATCTCAGAGTCATACATGTTTCCCTCTCCACTTAAACATGCTTATTCTCATGAACAAAAATTCCCTCAGATACATGACTTTCATCACAGGGTTCAAATTTAAATATGTTCTGAGTATATCACCACTACTGAGTGGGAGAGAAACTTTTAGATTTCATTTCTAAAATGAATTCACACCACCATTCTTATGTTTAAAACAAATCATTCTTACAAAATCCATACATAATAGTTTTTAAATGTAACTAACACACAAAAAAGGTATTCCTGAACTGGTTCCCATTATTTCCTTTTTTTAAGAATTTTTTTTGACATACACCATTTTTAAAGTCTTTATTGTCTATATTACTTTATTGCTTCTGTTTTACGTTTTGGTTTTTTGACCACAAGGCATCCCTTGATCAGGGATCAAATCCACATGCCTTATATTGGAAGGTGAAGTCTTAACCACTGAACCTCCAGGGAATTCCCAATCCCCATTACATGCTATTTTTTCCCCCTAAAATTCTGATTAGCCCACTAGCATATGTCCCAGAAATGATAAAAATTAGAAGGACTGCTCCAAGAATAATGTTCCAGGAAATTAGTGCAATCCTGTATATTCACAGATACTCTCTGACCTCTAGAAACAGCAGCAAGTCAGCACTCTTCTCTCATGCTCTAAGTGTTGATTCAAACCATTGCTGTGGAACAGTTTCATGTGATAAAACTTCATTAAACTTACATTGTGTCTTTGGACACTAAAATTTTATAAGCCTCAGTATCCTTATATATAAAATGGGATTGTTGGGTATGAATCACATTATCTTGAAGAGTCTCACTAGTGTGATATCTTGGCTTAAGCTATGCTTTCATCTCTACTTCTGATACGACTGCACATATTGTACTTTTATTGAAGAGCGAAGAATAGTGTGACAAAACCATAGCAGCCTCAATTCTGTGACTCAGTCCTCCCCAAGTTCTCAGGAGCCAAATTCCCCAAGCTGAAGTCACTGAGAAACAGTTAATAAGGACATAATGCCAATTTCCTTAAATGCTAAAATTATTAATGTAACCCTTCAAAGTGCCTAACTTACCATATAAAAGTGTTTTTACTCCTCCAAGAAAATCTGATGGTTGAATTTAAGAATATGAATCACAATTTCCTCTTTAATTGGAAAGTGTCATTTTTTAACAGTAATGATGCCCTTTATAAAAATGTTTCTGAGGTTAAGATAAGGTGTAGTCTGTAATTATGTTGGCCTGTTATGTTAGAGTTCTTATTATTCCTAATAGAAAATTAATACTTAAATTAGCTAAATGTTTCATTGAAAATATCTTACAATGTTTCAGCACTGGACAGAGAGCTAACTCGCCTAATGTGAAAATGACTTGCTCTCTTTTTCAGGTCTTGTCACAGTACAGCCGTCACTGTGTGAAGCTGATCAGTTTTCTTGTATCTACGTTGTCCAGTGTGTCCCTCTTGCAGGGAAATGTAATGGACAGGAAGATTGCACAGATGGATCTGATGAAATGGATTGTCCTATCAGCCCCCTTCCCCAGCTCTGTGGTCAAACAGAATTCCAGTGCTCTACCCATGAGTGTATCCCGTCCCTCCTGCTTTGTGATGGAGTGCCTGACTGCTACTTTAATGAAGACGAATCTGGCTGCTGTGAGTTATTTTCATTCATTCAGTGTTCCAGGGAAGAAATGCTGTTTGGAAATGATAGAGAGAGCTTGACAGATAAAACAAAGTTCTCTAGAGTCTTAGCATGAGCATATCATCAATAACAAAGTTGTTTGTGCTATGTTGCTGAACAAAGTGTACAGTCCTTGCTCAGCATTTCCGGAAACATTTTGTTTGTAGTCATCCTAATCTCTGTTAGATGTGTCTCGTCTCCTTTTGATAGTTGCATCTGAATCATTCATATAGGGGATGCTCTTACAGATCCATTAGTTTTTAAAATGTGTGTGGGGATGGATTAAAGACATGTAATTATAATTTCTTCCCCCTAAACATGTTCATGAAGATGGCACAAGCAAGTGGGGAAATATCCATTTTAGTGAATAAATGTAATTAGAGTTTAGACCTGGACCTTGATGGATGTTATGTCAGTAAGAGTCAATGCAGGATTTCCCTGGTGATACAATAGATAAAAAAGCTACCTGCCAATGCAAGAGACATGGGTTCTATTCCTGGTCGAGGAAGATTCCACATGCCACAGAGCAACTAAGTCTGTGTGCCGTAGCTACTGAGCCTGTGCTGTGGATCCCGTGCTCTGTAACAATAGGAGGCGTGGTGAGGAGAAGCCCACGCGCAACTAGAGAGTAGCCCCCACTCGCCACAACTCGAGAAAGTCCACGTGTAGCAACAAAGACCTAGCCAGCCATAAACAAATACATTTTTTTTAAAAAGTTAATGCCAGAGTACATCAGTGGGACATCTGGTTTGACCTCATCTTCATCACTTACTACCTGTACAATTTGGGGAAAGTCATTTGAGTCAGTCTCACAGCCCATGTTATGCCTGCCTTACAGAGCTATAAGAATTGGAGAGAATGCATGTAAAATTCTCGGTCCTGCATTCATCAACTTCTTTCTTTAGTGTTAATTAAGTAATTACACAAATTACACCAATCTCTAAGGTGAGCACATAATCATGGTGGAGTCAAGGCACCACTAGCATTTTATTTAATTATTTTTTGTCTGGTTTCAGGTAATATCACACTGTATATGAGCTGCAGTGATAGAGCTCCATAAGCCACATGCTAGTGGCCACTTTTTCTGGAGCAGTAAAGTTTGGAATGTAACTGTAAGATGAGGGTATTGGAAAAAAAATAGAAGGCTATTTCAGTGCCCCATTTTGCGTGAGCATCCAGAATTATGATATCTATTGCAAAAGGCATGAAGATGAATGAAGTAAAGTAAGACAGTTTTTGAATGTTTTTTTGTGTGTGTTTAAAGGTCTTAGCTTTAAATCAGTGAATCTCTTTTCCTTGGCTTTCTATTTCCCTGTTATTTCCTACATGTATATTCTTTCTATAGTAAAGTCAGTTTGTGAGGTCATATAATATTGTCTTAGAGGCAAGTAAGAGGCAAATAGAGGCAAATGAGGAAAAGGAAGCCAAGATACTTATCCCTGTTCTGATCAAGGCTCTAATGGAATTTGGCTGTTAGAAATCAGATTAAGTTAAGGAATTCCCTGGTGGCCCAGTGATTATTAATGGGCACTTTCACTCCTATAGGTGCAGGTTCCATCCCTGGTTGGGGAACTAAGATCCCACAAGCCTCGTGGCTTGGCGAAATTTAAAAAAATAAAAATAAAAAAGAAATCAGATTAAGCTCAGTACAGTCATATGGTATGTGACTTCAAATAACAGTGCTATTTAAAGAGAAGCATAGGAAGATACTGTATTCTTATACTTTTAGACATATGTTAGAAAATTGGTATTTGATGAGATAGTAATATATGGAATTCTGCTCCTAAAGGGAAATAAGTGTACATTAGGAACAGATGGTACTGTGAAAGATTGCTCTTCTCCATCTCCAAAATATTTATTGAGTTATGGCTCTGTAGGGAAAATTGCATGAAAATATATTGTGGACAAAATGCTAGAGTAATAATTACAGGATTGTCATCTGATGGTGACAATTTACTAAAAAATTGAAAGCATAACAGTTTTTCTTTTTCTTATGGACTCTTTTTTTATTTAGAATGGCATTTTATAAACTGCCATTCATTCATTCACAAACCTTCATTCAGTTCAGTTCAGTCGCTCAGTTGTGTCCGACTCTTTGTGACCCCATAAACCGCAGCACGCCAGGCCTCCCTGTCCATCACCAACTCCTGGAGTCCACCCAAATCCATGTCCATTGAGAGTCGGTGATGCCATCCAACCATCTCTTCCTCTGTAGTCCCCCTTTCCTCCTGCCCTCAATCTTTCCCAGCATCAGGGTCTTTTCCAATGAGTCAGCTCTTCGCATCAGGTAGCCAAAGTATTGGAGCTTCAGCTTGAACATCAGTCCTTCCAATGAACACCCAGGACTGGTCTCCTTTAGGATGGACTGGTTGGATCTCCTTGCAGTCCAAGGGACTCTCAAGAGTCTTCTCCAACACCACAGTTCAAAAGCATCAATTCTTTGGCACTCAGCTTTCTTCACAGTCCAACTCACATCCATACATGACTACTGGAAAAACCATAGCCTTGACTAGACGGACCTTAAGGATGTAATTTATGCCACACATTGTATTGGGCATTGATGATCCAATGGACATGACTCGATACAAGCTCAGGTTGTTAGATACATTCTATATTAGTGAAGGAGAGTAGTAAATGATAGCTGGGATACCATGTGGTAAGTTCTGTGAGAGATAACCAAAGTGTTATTGAATAACATAGGGTACTCCCTAATTATGGTGCCAGAGTGTCTAAATTTTAACATGAAAAGTGATTGCAGAGCCAAATTTGGAAAGACAGACAGTCATTAGGCAATTTGAAATGCTTGATTCCAGTGAGAATGTTCCAAGAATAGAGGAGAAGTTGTTTGATTGAAGAATGTTTCGTATAACTAGAGTCTGTGGTGAAAAACGTAGAAATAAGTTGGGAGAGATAAGTAGGGACTAGGTCTTGAAGAGTCCACCCTATCATGCCAGTGATAAGTGTTTAAGTGGTACATGGAATGGATTGGAATGAGGATGGGTGCTTGGTTAGGAGATGTCACACATGAAATAGTAAGAGGTTGATTAGGTTAATGGTATGGTGCAGAGTATGAATAGATTTAAGAGATATTCAAGTGAAGAGCAGGAGAAAGAAATCAATAATAGTTTCCAAATTTCTGATCTAGGCAACAAGACAGCTAATCTGCCATTTCTTGAGCTGGGAAAAATAGGAAGAGAAGGACCTTTTAGGGTAGGAAAGTGGCTTCACCTTTAAACATGTTTTATTTATGTTATCTCTGGCATACCCACATGGAAACATTCAGAATATGTTTTGAAATGGCTGTGTGGAGCTCAGGAATGAGCTCAAGGAAGATATATAAAGATACAAAGCTATTAGCATACAATGATTCAGACTGTGGCTGTAAATGAGATAATAGAGGAAAAAGATAAGGGGATAGACAGAATCCTAAGGAACATCTAAAGGATAGTTTTTAAAAAAAAAATCAAAACACAGGGAGATGTGGTCATAGACATAGGAGGGCAACCAAAAGAGAATGATGATCTTAAATCAAAGGTAGAAATCTATGTATCAGAGGGTATGCACGGGTTCAGATGTTTCTGTGAGATCACATAAAATTAGGACTAAAAATTTTTAGACTGGGAAAAGGCTA
>NW_011495023.1:3501037-3523875 GCF_000754665.1 Bison bison bison
AGTAGTTGCTGTGATCCTGGAGAGGTAACACCCTGTGGAGTGGGAGGACAGAATTGTGACATCAGCCTTTTGTGGAGAAGATGAGAAATCATAGAGGGAAGCCAGCTGTAGAAAACCCCTTCAAGAAGGTGGCATTGAGACTGGAATATAGGACAAAATAAGAGGTTTGGTTGGTTGTTGGTTTGTTTTGTGAGACTTGCATGTTTTTAAGCATTGTAGGAACAGAATTCTGAAAAGTTTGAAATTTTTTACAGGAAAATCGATACCAATTGATATTTAAAAGTCTTTTATTTTTACAAAAATACATGTTTAGTGATCAGAATGCTTAAACAGAGCATATGGTGAGTCCAACATTTAAAAATAATTCATATTTAACCATGTATTTCCATTGATAACATATTTTTATAAAAGTGTCACTTATGTTAGTGATACTTTTGTTTGACCAAAAATATCCAATTTGTTAAAGTAAGTAGAAAAAAATAAATATGGTTTAATGATATGGGAAAATAACCCCAAACTAGAAACATTCTTCTCATTGATATTCCTCTGATAGAAATCTATTCGTCATGAAGATTTTTATTTCATCAGATGTATCAGTCAGTGTCCTGACAAGAAATAGATGGCATGTTGATATTGTGCAATTTTAGACTATTTTAATAAAGGAATTATTTATTAGGGAAGTAATATGCATAGGAAAACCACAAGGAGGTCTTTTGTCACCCACAGAACAAAGGATGAGAGAGGAGGGAACAGTTGTTTGAATCTAGAATCAAGGAGAGCTACTTGATAAAGGATGTGGCATTTGTAATGGGAGCAGCTAACCATTGGTAATCTCACAGTCTCTTCCTCTGCATTAACCTCCCACTGTTGGTACCCATCAATCAAACCCAATCAAAGCAAAAGATAAAGAAAGATGTTCTGCCTCCTGGGGCCCAGAGCAAGGAGAAAAGATGGAGATGGATCAAGAGATGTACATGGATGCTCTCTATCAATAAGAGAGATAACTGTGACCAGTAGATGGGGAGGTGAATAGTTTTACTGCTATCTAACTTTAATTGATGGGCTTCCCAGGTGATGCTAGTGGTAAAGAACCCACCTACCAAAGAAGGAAATGCAAGAGATGCGGGTTCAATCTCTGGGTTGGGAAGATCCTCTGGAGGAGGGCATGGCAACCCACTTAAATATTTTTGCCTGGAAAATCCCATGGACAGAGGAGCCTGGCAGACTACAGTCCACAGGGTTGTAAAAGGTTGGCCACGGCTGAGCAACTGAGCACACACAACTTTTTTATTTATGTTCCAGAAGTAGTTGATGTATTTTATGAAGTTAAGTGCCACTTCTGAAAATTAGGAGTGGGGTTGTGCTCCTAAGACTTGTAGACCAACCTTTATCAACAGTTTTATTGGGGCCTTTCAATTGGTTGCTTCTCTGATAGCTCAGTTGGTAAAGAATCCGCCTGCAGTGAGGAGATCCCGGTTCGATTCCTGGGTCAGGAAGATCCCTGGAGAAGGGATAGGCTCCCCACTCCAGTATTCTTGGGCTTCCATTGTGACTCAGCTGGTAAAGAATCCACCTGCAATGGAGGAGACCTGGGTTCAATCCCTGGGTTGGGAAGATCCCCTGGAGGAGGGAAAGATTACCCTCTCCAGAATTCTGGCCTGGAGAATTCCATGGACTGTATAGTTCATGGGGTCACAAAGAGTCTCACACAACTGAGCGGCTTTCACTTTCAATTTTTTAGCTATGATCTCAGCACCCTATGTATAAAGATTACCCTTTGTATTTGACAGCTTCTTACAAAGGTATTCCTCAGTTTATTCAACATGAAAATCATAGTGGTTAAGTCTGTTTTACAGAGGTATTCAAGAATTAAATGAATTAATGTGGCAAATGAATAATGTAAGCATTATTATCCTTTCCACATTAAATTGTCCTTATAGTTTTATTAAAATTATTTAAGCTGCTAAGATATTTTAATAAGAGTACTAATTGGTTTTGTTCAGGGACAAAGTACATATCCATCCTGCTTCATGCAAGGTGTGTATCTGCCTTGAAGGGCTCGTCGCCTTCATTCTCGTGGCACAAAACTGTAGCTCCTCTAATGTTGGAAATGTTAATTTGTTACATATATGACCTTTCATTTTAATAGTAAATAAATACACAGCCGTAGTCATATATGCTTTACTTTTGTTGTATTTCTTATGTAGCAGATATAATCTTCAAAGGAGATATTACTTTACAGAAGTAACTTTGGTGAGACATCATTCATCAGCTGTTTATTTTTGATGTATCATCTACCTAAGCGAATGAGCTCAAAGCCATAAAATGCACTGATACTTAGTCTATTTTGGTTAGAAAGAGTATGAACCTCTAGGGTGATGACAGATTGAAATAAATATTTTTATAGCTGTGAAACCATAATGTTTGAAAGAGAATGTGGCAAAAGTTGATATTGTCCAAGGAAACAGTTTGAAGCCTGATTTTCCTATAAATTTTATTTATAGCTTATTTGGACTAATTTTGGAAAATGTTTTGTTGTATGTGTATTAATAATGGATAAAAAGAAAGTAAGGATTCCGTTTTCCTACTTTCAGTCCTTTGCTGTGTAGATGTTGATAAGTATTCATTACATATGTGAAAGTCGGTTTTCCACCTACTTTTAAAACGCAATTTTAATATGTATTCATTAACTTTAATACTATATCACTTAAAATACCATAGAAACTAAGATTTTAGTTTCTATTTTTATTAAATGAAAGGCCAATTTTAAATTATCTAAACTGTAAATTTTCTATAAAAAGAAAAGAGTAAAATATTCTACAAATTGAAGCCATGTGTTTTTTTATATATATTTTATGTCTTTCAATGCTACTTGGGCTATGGTTGAACATTTATATCATTTACAAGTTAGAACTTTTCATTGTACAGTAAACTTGAAACTAAGCTGTCAGTCATACTGAAAACTGGGTTAAAGAATATGAATTGGATTAGTGTTTCTGAGATAAGAAGGGTCCAAAATAATGCTCTACAAGTAGATAAGCACCATCATCTTTGTATACAAATTTCAACACATTATTTAATACCTTAAAACTGTCCTGTTGCATACGCATATGCATACATTGCCGTTTTTCGGTTGCTCGATTGTGTCTGACTTTTTGAGACCCTATGGATGGCAGCACACCAGGTTTTTCTGTCCTTCACAATCTTGCGGAGTTTGCTCAATCTCATGTCCACTGAGTCAATGATGCCATCCAACCATCTCATCATCTGTCCCCCACTTCTCCTCCTGCCCTCAATCTTTCCCAGCATCAGGGTCTTTTCCAATGAGACATCTCTCCGCATTAGGTGTCCAAAGTATTGGAGCTTCAGCATCAGTCCTTCCAATGAATCTTCAGGGCTGATTCCCTTTAGAATTGACTATCTGATCTCCTTGCAGTCCAAGGGTCTCTCAAGTATCTTCTCCAGCACCACAGTTTGAAAGCATCAATTCATCAGCTCTCAGTCTTCTTTGTGGTCCAACTCTCGCATCTGTACATGCCTACCGGCAAAACCATAGCTTTGACCATGGGGACCTTTGTCGTATACATATATACATGGGTATACTGATGCATGTTTTTAGTCACACATTCATATTTTTTAGCTTATTTTGGTTTGCTCTGGGTTCTTGCTAGTGGTCTACTCTCCAGTTGCCATGAACTGGCCTCTCATTGTGGTGGCTTCTCTCGTTGTGGAGCACAGGCTGTAGGCATGTGTGCTTCAGTAAATGTGGCTTGTGGGCTCTAGAGACACAATCCTTTTTTTTTTTTTTTAATTTTTACAAACCTCTTCATCTTATAAGAGTTGGAAAATTATTCTGTTTCTCAGTTTGCTTGATTTGGAATATTATTTATCTTGTCAATGTATACCCTAAAATTATTTTACCCTTTGGAAAAGCTTAAAGAGCTTTTTCCCTAGCTTTTTCTCCTAGCACTTTAGCCATTTCTACAGTCTGGTTTCAGCCTTTGGTTTTAGATTTGTCTCTCATACCTCTTCACAGAAATTCTCCAGCCTAGACAAACTGCCTTACTTACTGTTCCAATATCAAAAGTATTGATTCCCAATCTGTAGATTTGATTCCCACTCTGCTAAATGGATTTTCTCTGAAAGCATTAAAATGTAAATTAAAATGTAAAGAATATCTCAAGACTCTATTCCTACTTTGCCCCTTTACAGACTTCTCTATACTAAAGGAATCTCTTATTTCTGTCATACTTACCTATATCAATGCTTTTCTAGCTAAGCCTGGCCTTATGACATTTCCCATATTTACTTTGAAACATTAATCATTCTTATATTGTTATCTTCATTTTGTTGCTCCATATGTTTTGATTACTGTTTTCAAAATCTCTTTCCTGCACTTACCAGTGGAAGTGCAAAGTATAATGTCTTACTTACAGTAAGGTAGCTCAATATTATTTATTGGTAGGAATTAATGTTCTAGCAGGAAGAATCACTCAATGAAGAGTATCACTTGAATTTTTCGATCCAGCAGTTTTAGTCAATGAAAATATATACTCTTAAAAACATTTTATGTCCTACTTGACAGTAAATGGTGATAGGCAGTTCTCAAACTAAACTTGTCAATAACCTTTGATCAATAACCTACAATTCAAACAAACAACTCCTTCCAACCCATAAATATACTTAAAAAAAAATTGTGACATAACTGAAAAAAATCTATGCAAATGCATACATGGGGAAATTTACTCCTTAGTATTCTAAAACTATCAATTTAGCTTGAAAAATTTGAGGTTAACTGTCTTTGTTCTAGTAGATCATATGATCTACTAGATCATAGATTCATAGATCAGTCTTTTATAAATTTTTGGCAGCAGTTTTGGGTTAAAGTATTCATATAAAGGATATAAGAATACAGTTTCAGGACTAAGAGTAGCATCCGAGGAAGGTCAAGTACTTTGCAGGACTAGATTGCCATTGAGCTGTCAGTAGTCTTGATGGGCATCCATAAAGGCAGTTTTCTGAAATAGCCAAAGTCTTATGCACAAGACTTACGCTTGCCCCTTGAAATCAAGCCAGCAGGAGACTCTGAAAGTAGTAAAATGCCTACATCGTGCATTGACAGTGCTATCAAGGCATGTAGTCACAGTACCTTGGGCTGCAGTGACCTTCACCATCACCCGGATCTAACAGATATCCAGTGACTACCCATGGCTTATGACCCAGGTGGAAATGGATGAACATTCAAACAAGTTACAGTCTCTGCTAATTCAATAGCACATAATGTAGAGATGTTAGGGGAGCAACAGAAGAACAAACAGAGATCTGCCTTGATATTAAAGTTGACTAGTCTAACATCAGTTCAGACCATAAAACATACACAAAGCATTTTATACATACATACGTGAATAATACTACATGATGCACACAGCTGGACGATGATTGTATTGATAGTTTTTTGAGGACGTTTTAGTAAATTGACGTTTTCTTAATTAAGAACTCTATAGTTTAAAAATAAGGCTAGAACAAGGAACTCTGATCAGTATTCTGTGGCAGCCCGGAGGCAGGGGACTGTGAGGGAGAATGGATATAGGAATATGGACGGCTGAGTCCCCGTGCTGTTCACCTGTTACTACCACAATCGACTGTACTCCAATACAGAATAGATTCTTAAAAATTTTAAAAATAATAAGGCTCAAGAAATGAAGGATAAAACAAATTGGCTTATATTATTAGAAGAAATCCATTTTTTAAGTGATTATTATTGTTCTTTTCTTCAGCCGACAAGAGCTGCTCTCATGGAGCTTTGACATGCTCCTCTTCTAACAGCTGTATCCCACTGCACAAGCGCTGTGATGGTTTTGCTGACTGCATGGATTTCCAACCTGATGAATCCAGCTGCTTAGGTAACTATCCATTGAAATATTCTTTGCAATATGAGTCAGTAACTTCACCTGTGCACAATAAAAATATTAAAACTTGAAATTCTAAATAACGGCTAACAGGATAATTACATTTCTGTTATTGGCTTAGTGGCAGGAAGAATGTTAATGTTATTTTGCTACATTTATAGAAATGCACAATATATAATACAATGAACTCATTCATACTCTATTTTAAAATGTTCACAAAATAAAAAACAATTTTAATTTAATATAACTTACATCATTAGCATTTAATAATCTCCTCTATGCAAATTGCTAGTTTCTATAATAACCCTACATCATCTAATCTTATATAACCCCTACATAATCTAATATGTTATTAATATTTTTAATTGTGCATTTTTCTCACCTCTTCCTAAGAACTCCCTATTTTCATGATCTAGTCATGCTTAAAAATCAATTTATGAAACTTTAGACTAGCTTTTAAACATTTTTCTTTCTTCTGACCCCAGAATATTTTTAAGAACTGATAATGTGTTTTTGTGATTATACTTTTATCAAAACTGCTTTAATAGCCTCTAATTTGTTGTAGCATATTGTTAACATCTCTCCTGAGTAACTGAATTTTTATTTCATGCAGGGATATGTAAAATAAAAGATAGAGGCAATGTAAATGTCACAACTAAAAGATAATATGAACTGGTGATAAAAGATATATTCAATCACATTTAATAAATAAACCAGGGATATTTCATATCAAAACTAGGACAGAATATATTCTTTGTATCTTTCAAGATAGAAAAACATTATGAGATAAGCAACAAAGGCAAGATATTTAAAATCAAATCATAGTGCAAAAATATTTTTTATGCTGCTAAAAATGAGTTCTTGCACAGCACTGAATTTTAGCATGAAGGGAAATCGAGAAGTGGGCAAATCTGATCCCATAAAATATGCAAAGATGAATGCTCTTTGACTTTATATCTCTACTAGGCATGCTTATACATCAGATCAGATATCCAAAAGGAAGTGTTCTTATTCTCTGAAGACAATAAGAATGGTATTAATGAAATAAGTCCATTCTTTGAACTTATGAAGATACAGCACTTATGTCCAGTACTCATATTTATCTATATAAAACTGAGATTTTTTTTTCAAGATAGTCCTATCTAAGAACAAGTATGTTGCAACATGTTGCATTTCACTGTCTACTTTGACATATTCTGTCTTTTAAAATACGCTCAGGAAAACAGAAGACCTGTCATTCATACTGTATGATGGACAATCTGTAGATAATATTATAGTACACATTTTTGTTGTCTGTCATTTCAGTCACTCAACAATTCACTTAGTTCATTTACAAAGTATAAGTCATATTGCCACAGCTGTTGGGTTAGAATGAAATAAAGAACTAGTGAAACAGTTTTCATAAAAAAGATTCATATTATGTATTCTCTTATTTATATTTTATGCCTTTTAGTTTGTCAATCAAATATGATAAAGTTAATGTTTCTGTTTTTAAGAATGCCTTTATACCTCATCTATGCTGAAATGTGTCCATGCATATTATACCTTCCTCTTTTCAAACATCATATTCTCTTAAGGTCAGCATTTCATAGACTTTTATGAGCCCAATCTTACAGCATCCAATAATTCTCCCAGTGGTCACACAACAGGTGGTGAGCAGCTGGTCTCCCCTCACCTCAAGGTTTAAGTCATTAACCAGAACATCAAGCTCAGGCACTGCATGAGTGTTGCAGGTTAAGTATATTTCAATGAGTCCTATTTGTTCCCAAGTTACACTAAAAAGGAATATTATTTTCAAGTTTTGGTTGCGTAGGCAACAGAAAATTATTAAACAGAATATGTCTGAGTTAATTTACATTGAAAGTCTTTTTCCAGTCATTTGCAGTAGTAGAGTTACTAAAGATTATGTTAAAGTGATACTGTAATTATGATAATCATTATTTAAAGGAGAACTAGGGAAAGGCACACAAAATATACAGTTATCAGATGAGATAGTATTAATTTAATATTTGAACAACAATAATAAATAGCTTAATAAAGTTTCAGAGGTTCTGAAAACCAAACCAAAATATAACACAAAAATGTCTCATACAAGTACTTGTGAAGCTTTATCAAGTTTCTGAAATGCACTTAATCCCTCCTGCTGTCTCTGAGCTGGGATTTCAAGGTAAAGAAAAGTCTCTGCCCACTAGGAATTTAGTTTGCTGCACAATTTTCTGGTGAACTCTTATAATCTATAGAGCTTCTGAAACTACATACAGTGTGCTGTGTATATGTATGTTTAATCCATGGCACTGCCTAAATATCACATAATATCAAGAAACACAAGGGGTGGTAGAAATTCTAAACTGAACAATAAATTATTTGACATTTTTAGACTAACAGGATTTAGAACTAGAGGACCAAAATTTAGTTAAACATTTGGTGTTCTCTTGCTGTTAACTTAAGCAAATTATACTATTAACCAGTTTCTTCCTCTGTGAAAAAAAAAAGAAGAAGATAAGTATGGGATATAGGGATATAGCACTTAATGCTGTGAGGATTAAATGAAGTAACATCAATAAAATTCTTGGGACTCTTGCTGTATGTCTCTGATAGAGCAGGTCTTCTGTAAATGGTAGTGAGATGGTGATCTTGATGATAGAAGGAAAATAAGAGAATTAGGGAGAGCAGTGGTAATAGAAATTAAGTTCCATGGTAAACTCAAAGAACCCCCAAATAGGACTTCCCCTGTGGTCCAGTGGCCAAGACTCCATGCTCCCAAAGCAGAGGACTCAAGTTTGATTCCTGGTTAGGGAACTAGATCCCACATGCCCCAATTAAGGATCTGGCATGCCGCAACGAAGATTGAAGATCCTGTGTGTGGCAACTAAGACCCACGAGAGCCAGATAAAGAAATAAATTGTATCATTAAAAAAAAAGAACACCAAATATGGAGAAATGGATGAGAACAGTCATTTAATACTTTATTCACACCATTCACTGCTATACAAACGTTCAGTTCAGTCACTCAGTCATGTCCGGCTCTTTGTGATCCCATGGACTGCAGCCCACCAGGCTTCTCTGTCCATCACCAACTCCTGGAGTTTGCTTGAACCCACGTCCATTGAGTCGGTGATGCCATCCAACCATCTCATCCTCTGTGGTCCTGTTCTCCTCCTGCCTTCAATCTTTCCCAGCATCAGGGTCCTTTCCAATGAGTCAGTTCTTCGCATCAGTTGGCCAAAGTATTGGAACTTCAGCATCAGTCCTTCTAATTTATCCTCCCAGAAATCCTATAAAAGAAGGTCATCTTCATTTTAAACATAAAGAACTTTATACCTGAAATACCTAACCCAACAACAATCCATAAATCTTTAACTAAGTCATGTATCAAAAAGGGAAAACCAGGACTTACGTGATTGTCAGTCTTCCCTATAGTCCACCAAAGAATAGTCATCACTATAGTTTCCATGCAACTGAGAAGGGAAAAAAATATATAAATGAAATATAAATATAAAGACATATGATTATATTATATATAAATATTATATAAAGTGAAAAGTGAAAGTGAAAGTCAGTCATGTCTCACTCTTTGGGACCCCATGGGCTGTACAGTCCATGGAATTCTCCAGGCCAGAATACTAGAGTGGGTCTCCGAGGAATCTTCCCAACCCAGGGATTGGACCCAGGTCTCCCACATGGCAGGTGGATTCTGTACTAGCTGAGCCACCAAGGAAGCCCAAATATTATATACAGATATATTACATATGCATATTTTATAAATATATGTGTAAAAATATTTTATATAAATATATATTTGTGTGTGTGCCTAATTGCAGATTATTTAGATTTAAGCTTAAAAGCTGAAACTCCAGTACTTTGGCCAGCTCAGGTAAAGAGTTGACTCATTGGAAAAGACTCTGATGCTGGGAGGGATTGGGGGAAGGAGGAGAAGGGGACGATACAGGATGAGATGGCTGGATGGCATCACCGACTCGATGGACGTGAGTTTGAGTGAACTCCGGAAGTTGGTGATGGACAGGGAGGCCTGGTGTGCTACGATTCATGGGGTCGCAAAGACTGGGACACGACTGAGCGACTGAACTGAACTGAAGCTTAAAAGTTACTTTTGTTTTTGTACTCATCACTTATCCAACTTATATGTGTTTTCTGCTTATCCAAAGTCATACATGAGAGTGAGATTGAATGTGAATCCTTTCCAGAATGGTATTTCCACATAGGTAACAGTGAGTTGTACAGGCTTCCAGACACATGGTTATGATAAACAACTCAAGAGGGTACAAGGCAGTGAGATATTTGTGTTGCTAATTCTAACATCCAGCTTATGGATTTCTAGCTCCGAACTATTCATTTATCTACTAAATATTTTTTGTATCTTCATTACTATCTGGTGTCCGTGTTTTTCCCCATTTCACTCTCTTCTCTCTGCTGTAAATTGTTTTGAATAAATTAAAAATGAAATTGCTTGTACTATTTCTGCCCATTATCTTTATAAAGAACTTGGTTTTAAGGCCAAAACTTAGAAAAACTTCTCACAGAGATAATCTAGAAATCTTTGTTCACCCAGACACGGGGATTCACTCTTTATTGCAGCCGATGCCTGTGTTCTTTCTGCTGTGCTCCACTCTCTTGTGCAAGAAAATACATATTTAGATTCCCACAAAGTCATTCTGATGTAAAGCAAGCATCAAAGCAAATTTTAATAACTCTAGAAAAAAATCTGCAGCTGTGTATTATATGTTGATACTGTGGAGTATCAGACATTCTATTTTTTTTTTTTTACTATTAAAACACAGCTCTTACTTGAGGAAGATTAAAATTGTACCTAAGACAAAAAATAATAATAAAATGGTTAATCTAACAAGGTATATATCTATTTATTCTCTATCAAATTGATGGGTGTTTTTCGTCAGACCAGCTAATTTCTTATTTATGAAGGAAATTTCACATCTGCTCTGTTCAGTCAAGTCTGCCTTCAATGCCTGAGGGGGGCAGCTCTTTATGCTCATTTCCAGCCCTGCACTTTCCTCTTGAAGTTACACAGGAGGATGTGGGGAAGGCAAGACAGGAAATATATCCCTGGAAAAGCAAGACACTTGAAAGTTTTGAAATGAAATGTATACCAAACACATGGTATATTTCAAGTTTGTTCCCAGAAGGCAACCTTTCTTCTTCCCTGTTTTCTTCTTTTCTAACGCCTCTACCAGCCCCTTCTGGACTTTCAGTGACTGACCTGACAATCTGACTCTTTAGACTCACGGTTTCCTTCATTGGATAATACCTACATAATGTCTCTGTTTCTCCTCTTTACTTTTCTGCTATGCCTCATGAACATCAACCTTCCTCTGCCCAAGTAAATAAATGGTTTCTCTATCTGTGTTAGTATTTCACCTTTCTTCAGACCTACAAATCTACCCACTAAATACTTCCATTTGGATGTCCCTTAGGCACCTAAAACACAGCATCATCATTCCCTTTAAAATCTTCCTTCCCCATAAATTCCACAACTCAAGGAATCAAGCCATCAAGTAGCCCAGTAGGAAATTTGAATATCATCCTTGACTTTCCCAAAATGTTTCAGTCCCAATATTTAAATATCTCATAAATCCCCACAACTCTGAATGTTTCCATTCCATCTCTTTCATTCAGGCATTCCTGGATTGTGACATACACCCAGATTTTTCGCTTTTGCCCTTCTGTTGACTGTAAACTCTGTAGCCAGAATTATCTTTCTAAAGCATACGCCATACCACTTCCCTTCTTAAGATCGTAGCTTCTTATGATAAAGTTTAAACTCACTGAGCCCAGATAATCTGGTCCCTGTGTGTCTATGACCTTCTCTCATACTTTGTATTATCAACAACCCAGTCTGGTGGAACATCCCTCAGTTTCTCAAATACATCACAATCTCTTCTCAGACCATTGTGTCTTTATGTTTACCTTCACACACACACACCCCTATCCAAATAAAGGCTCTTCTGGAGCTTTTCCTTGTTGGTCAAATTTGACTTAGATTCTCTCCTTGGTGTCCCCATTACCCATGTTACATTCATTACAAAGTAGATTACATATTTTAATTCCCTAGTAACTTTTTACATCCTCTATGAAGCTGGAAGGTCAATGAGAGCAGAGGCTGTGCCTATATAATTTTTAGATCAACATTTCTTAAACACATATTATGATCCTGATGTTCTATTAACATTCTCAACAGCCCTATGGGATAGGTACTATTATTAACCCTGTTTAACAGGGATAAACCTGAGGCACAGAGAGATTAACTACCATGCTGTGAATCACACAGCTAATAGCCTGAGCTGAGATTTCAACTCAGGTGGTCTGGCTCCAGTACCCTCAGCCTTAACAGCCATGTGAGCAGGGAAATGGGCAAGTTGCAATGGATTGGGATCGTGTAGTGACAATACAAGGAGACAGGGTAAAGGAAAGAGCTGAAATCACTAACCACTTCTTTTTTTATTGGAGTATAATTGCTTTACACTGTTGTATTAGTTTCTGCTGGACAGCAATGTGAATCAGCTATTATGCATACATATATCCCCCCTGAGTCTCCCACCCCCAGCCCCCAGCCCGTCCCTCTAGGTTATCACAGAGCACACCGGGCTAAAGCTCTGCTATACAGAAGCCTCCCACTAGCTACCTGTCTTACACATCGTAGTGTATTTGGGAGAGCAACACTAACCTCTTCTGCATGAAACTATTTAGCTTCTTTTTAACTTATAAACAAGCCATCTTTGAAAATAAATGTTCATGCTAACCTAGAACTCAGGAATGATACAAGCAGCAAACTAAGCAGGTTCAGGGCGGTGAGGATCCATTTGAGCTGCGTTGACATCTGTCACAAACATAGAGGGTAGGACAAGAGTCTGCGTATGAGTGACACTTTATCAAAATGACAGTCACCCATGCAAAGCATTTATCTGCCATGATATAGTGACTGGTGTGTGGAACTGAAGAAATGTTTCAGTATAGAAAACGTTTCAGTATAATCACAAAGATGTCATACAGACCTTCTAAATAGGTAGATTGTACCTAATCTATGGGGAAAGAAAGTCTTAGGACCAAGCACAGGGCATGTATAAGGAATGAACACATCCAGAGCCATGGGGAGCATTGAACAAATTTGGGGGTACGGGAAAGTAGCCTAAACAAATTCTTGTGCTTTTAGATGGTAGGAAGCAATTTATTCTCCATGATTAGACTTAATGTCTTGATTAATAGTAATATGTCTTCCTTCTTCCTGATAATATTTATAATTAACTGTGGGTTTGGGGTTGCTTCTTTTTAGAGTGTCCAAGAGGTTACTGCAGAAATGGTGGGACTTGCGTGGTGGAGAAAAACGGTCCAGTGTGTCGGTAAGAATAATTGCCTTTTTAAACATTTATTATAGTCATCTTGTTTTTCTTGAGGCTGATCTAAGAGAACATAATGAACATGTGGTTATTAAGGTAAAAACAGTGAATAATGGCAGTATTAATATTTATCCATTTGAGTGTGAGAAAGGAATATTTTATATTTAGGAAAATATCAATGATTTCACATGATTTTATATCTCTCAACATTCATTTTATATTGTATGGGATATATAGTTTTAATAATATTCATTATTTCTTGTTTTTAATTTTTATATCAGGTTATAAAAAGATTTCATATAGGTATCGTCCTATTTCAGATAAACTTAGTGTCTATATTTCCTATCTCCCTTTTTATTTCATGGTCTATATTTTTCTTTTCTAACAAGACAAGAATGAAATTAATTCATAAGTAAAACCTTTTTCTGGTTTATTCAATGGATGTTTATGAGTAGATACAGTTAAGGTGCAGATAAGGAATACATTTGCATAGTTAAAGCAAAAATAATCAAAACAGTTCTTGTGATTTCTTCTGGGAATTATTTATATTGCCTATCAAAAAGATGGCTTAAACTTCTGTCTCTCACCCTTTCGGGAATATCATGCAAAACAGTTTCATAAATTCTAAAGGAAATGACACATATTCCATTATATTTGTGTTTATGATTTTTTATTCTAACAGACCAGTGTATATATTACTTTGCTTATTAGAGAAATGGTTTCAGGTTGACACTCAAGTCATAACAAAGCACACAAAAGTATTAATATCTGGAAAAACTCATTAATAGTTGTTTAAATTCTTATATCCTTCTGAGTCAACATTCATATTTTAGAAAAATTCATTTATCACTTTATAAGAAAGCAAACATGTCTACCAAGGAGAACAACAAAAATTTTTATGATGAAATACTACACTATTTTAACATTTTTGAAACAGAAATATTAATGTGTTTCTCAAAAGTTTTTGACTCTCAGATTCACTACATAATTTAACTCACAACATCTTAGGAAAATTATGCTTTTCCCTGTATCAGTTTCCATGGAAATTAGTTTTCTGCAAATTATGACTTCATGGAAATACAGGATACATATTACTAATTTCTAAAAATCTTGTGGAAGAAATTGAGAATGATGGCATAAATATTTATTGATCATCATCTGAGTGGGTAATGTTTAGTGTCAACTGTTTACAATAAGGAGGTTCCAGTTTTTCTCTTTTCTAACCCTGATGGTTAGACAAAAGCTCCCAAATGTAGTTAGTCTCAGCTGAGCAAGCAAAGACTTTGCGTTCTTGGCAACATCCTCGTGTACTTAAATAAACTTTAAAAATTGAAATCCAGATGGTGATGTTTGAAACTTGTTTCTCTCAAGTGAGGAAACTCTGATGTGGGGGGAGAAGATATGACGAGAGGACTGAGAGAGAGCTAGACTAAAGAAAGGAAACTTATGCAGCAAAATGTATTGAGTTGGCCCAAAACTTTGTTCAGATTTTTCATAAGATCTTATGGAAAAAACCCGCATGAAGTTTTTGGTCAATGCAATATAAAGGAATTCACTAACTAGAAAGCCAATGAAGTACTTTATTATGTTACTTTTCATAATAAATAATACTTTTCAAATAGCTAGCTAACTGTAATTACCATCAATATAAACAACTGGTCTGAGGGCTATCTGCTCCATAGGGGTGAAAAATATGACTTTTAAACATTTTTTTTTGTAGTATAATATGGTAGCCTTTTCATTCAAATTTTTATTTCTTTAAATGGTGAACTTCAGAAGTGACACATGTATTGTAATAAAGTTTTTTAAAAGCATAAAATAGCGTACGAGGCAAAAGTAGAAATCCCAACACCTAAATCCTCCTCTTGAGTAGTATGGCTTATATCCACATGGCTTTCTTTTCACACACACACACAAGCACACATTTATTTCTTACAGAAATGTGAATTACACTTTACAATACACTTTGTACTGTGTATGTGTGTTTTATTTGTAATCTTCTCATGAAAAATCATGCTGTTCTTCCACATCAGTCAACATAGCTCTAAATCTACCACTTACTGGCTGTGTATTATTGGGTGAATCCATTAATCTGACTGTTTTAGCTTCTTCTTTGTTAAAATGGAGAAAATAAGTGCACTCATACAGCCTCCTAGAGCCATTAAGAGATTTAAAGGGGTTAATATACGTAAGACATTCTGCACAAAGCCTGACACATAAGACGTTATAGGAATGCTACCCATTATTATTACTATGCCACTATTTTATACTGTGTAGTATATAGTATTCAATATATGGGCTTGTCATCATTTATTAACCCCATTAATCCTATTACTCGTTGTTTGGTTCTTAAGTATTTTGTTTCACAGTTATCTTGCAATACCCATCCTTTGACTTATTCTTGTACATTTCCTTATTTTAAGCATAATGTGTCTTTCTGTAATGCCAAATAACAACGTAAATTATTTCTGATGGCACTTAGTGCCAGATTCATTTCCAGTTAAATTTAGAATCCAGTTCATTTGTCACATACAGGTATTCATTTTTGGATATAAGGTTAAATGAAGACAGCTCTAGAATACAGTTTTAGAGAAACTCTAGGGTACTGTGGAAAGGTGTTGGCTTTATATCAAGCCCCATTCTCTCATTCCCAAGAGTGGGAAATCATTGTCATTCTCACCCAAAGAAATAAGGACAGAAGTCCAAAGCCCATCTCTCATTCAGGCCACTGTGGATACAAGAATTTCATGGTTTCCTGAGGAAACTTGTCAGAAAAGCCTTTGAACTTCCTCTTGGAATCTGTGAGAAAGGACCTTCAGGTTTAACCTACAATCCCAGAGGAAAGAGACTGTATAAGGTCATTCGTATTGCTAGGAGCTTGTAATTATTCACAAGATCAGAAGCTACAAGGTGAACCATGGTTTCCCATTACTGAGAAACACTAGTAGCTTGGCATGTTCAATGACTTAGGAAGCAAACCATGAGCCAAAAGATGTAAATTATTCTTCACCTGAGGAGGCTTGATTATTATATTATTTCAGTATACCAACATGTTTATTAGAAAAAAGAGTGAGCTGTGTAATATAAATTCCAAGTTAATATGGAGGGCAGGAAAGAAGTTACAAGGAAAAAAAGAAAATCAAGTTAGCCAGGCTAAGAGAGAGAAATAGGAAACAGCATTAAATTTAAAGTATTTATACAATTACATACATATATGGAAGTTTACTATATACATATTTATTTCATATATTTTTTATTGTATGAACATTATATGTTATATTTTTATTTCACATATATTTAATTTTAAACAAAAATATATTTAGAAGAAGAACTGAAAAAAGGCAAGAAAAAAATGATTTGACAAATGAATAAAAAAATACACAGTGGTAACTTTAATATCAAAACCCCACAAAATTATAGTATAAGCACATTTTTAAAAGATTATATTGCTAAATTAAAATGATGCACTCTCAAAGTTACAACAGACAAAAATCCCTATGTAGCAAATGACCTAGTAACAAAATACAGAAAGCAGCAGTTTCTAGATACCCAAAAGGAAAAAAAAACATAAAAATAAAAAGAGAAGGATGACAAAAGAAAATAAACACCTTTTTGGAAATTTTGAATACCATTTCTAGGAAGCCCTTAGGTTAGAAATGCATTTTAACCTGGAATTTTAAAGACAATAAAAATGATAATTTCTCTTTTCTCATCTTCTCTCTGTGGCAGTATGTGAGAGTGAATTACCGCTTTTCTTTTTCTGGTTTCTGAGATATCACTGGCCATCACTCTCACTTTGCTTTACTAGTTCCTTCTCCTTCTTGTAATATTGGAGTGCTCCAATACTCAGGGCTTGAAATTCTTCTCTTTTCTGCCTACTTTCACTTACCATATGATCTCATCTAAGCTTCGGTTAATTTATTGACTTTGAATAGTGATTTAGCAGTTCAAACCTATCCTACCAAATTCCACATTCTTAAATTCAGCTGCCAAGAAGACATCAGACTTCATATCTAATAGGCATCACAAATATAACATGTCCAAAAAGATCTTTTGCCTCAACAGGGCATCTTCTCTTCCTCCACACTTCGCACATGCTGTTACTTCTGCCTCAAGTTTTCTTTTTCTGCCTTATTTTCCCAAATGATACTTTTAAATACTTAAGATCCAATATAAATGGCATTTTCTTTGAATATCCTTTCCCATACCAACCAAGTAGAATGACTCATTGCTCCTTCTATGCTCCTCTATTGACTCTATAAGTATGTTATTTTACAAGTCTTTGTTTTACTTCATTACCTATTTAAAACCTATCTATCCTATTAAGAAATACATTTCCAATGCAATTTCATTTTTTATGACCATCAAAATTTGCTTTTCCCAATTTTTATAAGTTTTATATATAAGGATAAAATCTTAGTTATGATCACAGACAATTTAAAAAAATAAATTACATATTTGTTGCAGGAAAGTTTGAAAACAAAGCTTTGTGATAAAAAAGTTTGCAATATGAACAATAAAAATCAGTTGGAAAGGCAAATCAAAATATTAGTTCAATGAGGAAAAGGAGCTATTAAAAATTCTAACCATTAAAGGCAAACTTCTTCATGTATATTTTGTTGGAAGATAATGTGTATCCAGGGCTTCCCTCATAGCTAAGTTGGTAAGGAAACGGCCTGCAATGCAGGCCACCTGGATTCAATCCCTGAGTTGTGAAGATCTCCTGGAGAAGGAAATGGCAACCCACCCTAGTATTTTTGTCTAGAGAATCCCCATGGACAGAAGAGCCTGGCAGGCCACAGTCCATGAGGTCGCCAAGAGTCAGACACAACTTAGAGACTAAACCACCACCAATGTGTATCCAATCACCATGATATTTACATTTCAATGACAACATTTGAAAAAGTGGTCTAAGAGTTTTAATTTGAAATTGCTTAAAGTTAAGATTAAAAAAAAATAATAACTTTGACTTAAAGGAAATTCAAAATTTTTCAAAAATTCTTTTAGAGTGTGGGCAAAAATTTTGAAGACCAAAATAGAAAATAAAAGTCATGTTTTTTGTACCTTTTCATCAGTTCAGTTTAGTCACTCAGTCATGTCTGACTCTTTGTGACCCCATGGACTGCAGCATCCCAAGCCTCCCTGTCCATCGCCAACTCCCAGAGTTTACTCAAACTCATGTCCATTGAGTCGATGATGCCATCCAACCATCTCATCCTCTGTCATCCCCTTCTCCTCCTGCCTTCAGTCTTTCCCAGCATCAGGGTCTTTTGCAAAGAGTGAGTTCTTCGAATCAGGTGGCCAAAGTATTGGAGTTTCAGCTTCAGCATCAGGACCAATCTCAGGATGAATATTCAGCACCGACCTCCTTTAGGATGGACTGGTTGGGTCTCCTTGCAGTCTAAGGGACTCTCAACAGTCTTCCCCAACACCACAGTTCAAAAGCATGAATTCTTCAGCACTCAGCTTTCTTTATAGTCCAACTCTCACATCCATATATGACTACTAGAAAAACCATAGCCTTGACTAGACGGACCTTTGTTGGAAAAGTAATGTCTCTGCTTTTTAATATGCTGTCTAGGTTGGTAATAACTCTTCTTCCAAGGAGCAAGTGTCTTAATTTCATGGCTGCAGTCACCATCTGCAGTGATTTTGGAGCCCCAAGAAATAGCCTCTTACTGTTTCCACTATTTCCCCATCTATTTGCCATGAGGTGATGGGACCAGATGCCATGATCTTAGTTTTCTGAATGTTGAGTTATAAGCCAGATTTTTCACTCTCCTCTTTCACTTTCATCAAGAGGCTCTTTAGTTGTTCTTCGCTTTCTACCAAAGGGTGGTGTCATCTGCATATCTGAGGTTATTGATGTTTCTCCCAGCAATCTTGATTCTAGCTTGTGCTTTATCCAGCCCAGCATTTCTCACAATGTACTCGCATATAAGTTAAATAAGCAGGGTGGCGATATACAGCCTTGATGTACTGCTTTTCCTATTTAGAACCAGTCTGTTGTTCCATGTCCAGTTCTAACTGTTGCTTCCTGACCTGCATACAGATTTATCGAGTGGCAGGTCAGGTGGTCTGGTATTCCCATCTCTTTAAGAATTTTCCAGAGTTTGTTGTACATCTTCTCATGACTAGTACCAAATTCATACCTGACGTTATAAGAGCTATTTGTGTGATATACTGAATGAAGGATGAACAAATGGATATACATGCAAAGTTTTGAAGTTTCAAGGAAAAAATATCAATACTTTTAAAAATGTTCTTAAGTTATTGAGGTAAGCATATAAAGTGAAGTCGCTCAGTCGTGTCTGACCCTTTGTGACCCCATGGACTGTAGCCTGCCAGGCCCCTCCATCCATGGGATTTTCCAGGCAAGAATACTGGAGTGGGTTGCCATTTCCTTCCCCAGGAGATCTTCCAAACCCAGGGATCAAACCCAGGTCTCCTGCACTGCAGGCAGACTCTTTACCATCTGAACCACCAGGGAAGCCCAGGTGAGCATATGGTCTCAGCAAAACTCAGACCGTCAACCACAAAGGAATTATTGAATGTTTTCTAAGTAGACTGCAAGAAGAATATTCAGTGAGCCTATGATGTGCTCATTATACTAAAAAGTAACGACTCTCCAGTTTATAGGACAGAATGGATATCAAAAAAGATAAATATCACCCATTGAAGAAACTACTTTGCTATAATGACAGAAGAGGGTGCTCTTAAACTAGGAATCTTATAAACTACCTCAAATCTACAACCCTAGGCTTTAAATGAAGAGTAAATGCAATTTTCATACCTACAAATCCACTGTTTAAAAGTTCACTTTATGAACACTATTCTTCTTCCCACAAAAAATAAAAAGAAGAGGAGAAGTAAGGAGAAGGAAGGCAGGAAAGAAGAAAAAACAAGTAATATGAAGCAAAAGACAGAATACTCAAAGTTCTTAACCAGGCGCCTCCATCCATAGAATTTTCCAGGCAAGAGTACTGGAGTGGATTCGCATTGTCTTCTCCTAAATATTGTCAGAAAAAAAAAAAAAAAACATTTAGAGATAAGGGAAAAAAATCTTAATTGAGAAAGACAAAACCAAAGTACAATGGACAACACAACAGTAAGAATCAAATTACTGATTGAACTCAGAAAAGAAATTAAAAAAGAAAAACTAAAATATAATTCTCTCAAGGAAGGATATATTAAAATTAAATTTATTAAGAAATTTTGAACAAAAGTGAGAAACTAACCAAGGGAGTGAAAGTGAGATGAAGTAAAAAGAACCAAAGAGAAAGTAATTGAAGTGGAAGACAAAAATCATGCATGTACAGTTGACCCTTGAACAACATGGATTTGAAGTACATACAACTTATATGCAGATTACAAATTCACTTATATACAGATTTTTAAAAAACATATGTACTACAGTATACCACATTTCATGACTGATTGGATCTGGGGATGTGGAACTTCAGATACAGCAGGTCAACTGTAAATTTATACACAAATTTTCAACTGTGCAAGGGTTGGAGTCCCTATACCTCAAGGTGTTCAAAGATCAACTATAGTTTGAGTCCCTAAGGAAGGAAATCAAAACAATAGAACAGAATTAATATTTAAAACTATCATCCAAGAAACTCAGAAATGAAAGAAGACCTGAATTTACGTAATGAAAGGATGAACAGCTGTAAGATGACAGTTTGTCAACAACCTGGGAAATCAGACACAAACCCAGCATTTCCAAGATATACCCTAGTAAAAACCTTAGGCTCTAAACCAAAGAAAAATATTCTCATTACCTGCAGGGAGAAAGACCAAATAATAAGGAAAAGGGATCAGTCAAGCATTAGACTTCTGAAATCAGAGAGACAAAGAAACCTATTAGGATTTTCTCCAGAATTAAAAAAAAAAAAAAAGTCTTTGACAAAATTTAATATCCATTCCTGAGTTTTTTAAAAAAGCCTTAAGGAACATATGAATTGGCATCCAACTGATGCTTTCTTAATGTGATAAGAAATTCTTATTTTAAATTTTGAATCAATTCTTTATTTATAAAGTCAGTATCTTAATTGAGAATCACACAAGGTGTTTCCATAAGATGTCAGGAACAAGGAAATTTGGCCACTATCTTCACTGACATTTAAATTTGTATGGGAGATGGCAGTCAATTTAATTGGACCAAAAAGAAAAGGAAAAAAGCAGCCTGAGCACTAGAAAAGAACTTAAATTATTATGACAATAAACCTGGAAAACCTTAGAGAATTGATCATAAATAAAATTCAAAAATTGAAAACAATTCCATAAGTAAGTTTGGAGGATATAAAATTAGCATTCAGAAATCAATAGTCAATATACACAAAATTCAGGGAAAATGGAAAAGGAAACCCTATTCATAATAAAAACAAAAATATAAAATATTTAGGAATAAATTTAATAAAGTAAAAAGCAATCCATGTGATAAAATCAATCCCACAATCTTGAACAGATAGAAAGACATTTTCCTTCTCTGGGTAGCTGACTCAGCATCTTAAAGGACCTTGGTCCCTAGGTCAGTCTATGAATTTTACACAACCCTACAAAAATATCCACAAATTGGGGTAAATAATTTGATAATAAAGTTCATATGGGAAAATAAAACTAGTTAACAGCTAGTTAACTGTTGAAAAAAGCTACTAGAAGCTGAGTACACCGACTAGTACAAAGATAGTAAAGTCCTTACTATTAAAGCAGGGTAGTTCAGAAGATGAAGATCATGGCATCCGGTCCCATCACTTCATGGGAAATAGATGGGGAAACAGTGGAAACAGTGTCAGACTGTATTTTTCTGGGCTCCAAAATCACTGCAGATGGTGACTGCAGCCATGAAATTAAAAGACGCTTACTCCTTGGAAGGAAAGTTATGACCAACCTAGATAGCATATTCAAAAGCAGAGACATTACTTTGCCAACAGAGGTCCGTCTAGTCAAGGCTATGGTTTTTCCTGTGGTCATGTATGGATATGAGAGTTGGACTGTGAAGAAAGCTGAGTGCCGAAGAATGGATGCTTTTGAACTGTGGTGTTGGAGAAGACTCTTGAGAGTCCCTTGGACTGCAAGGAGATCCAACCAGTCCATTCTGAAGGAGATCAGCCCTGGGATTTCTTTGGAAGGAATGATGCTAAAGCTGAAACTCCAGTACTTTGTCCACCTCATGCAAAGAGTTGACTCATTGGAAAAGACTCTGATGCTGGGAGGGATTGGGAGCAGGAGGAGAAGGGGACGACAGAGGATGAGATGGCTGGATGGCCTCACTGACTCGATGGATGTGAGTCTGATTGAACTCCGGGAGTTGGTGATGGACAGGGAGGCCTGGCGTGCTGCGATTCATGGGGTTGCAAAGAGTCGGACATGACTGAGCGACTGAACTGAACTGAGTACAGCAAATAGAGTAGACTTTATAGACATTTTAGACTAACAGAATAAAAAGTCTAGAAATACATTTAACTGCATATGAAAACTTAGTAAATATTAATGACAGCATCTCAGTCTCAGAACAGGATGGACTTTGAATCAGTGTTGGGGCAACTTCTTA
>NW_011495023.1:3523975-3556883 GCF_000754665.1 Bison bison bison
TCTTAGCTATTTGGAAAACAGATAAAAATTAAAACTATACCTCACACCATACACAAATAAAAATAAACTTCAGGTAGATCAGAATTAAAAGTGAAACCATGCATATACTAGGGTGATTTTTTAAACCAGTTACATACATGGTGAATTTCTCTATAATCTGGATATAAGAAAACAACAGGTCCAAATACAATAAAATACAATACTGATAAATTTGACTACATACAAATGTGGTTAGAAGGAATATTTTGCATGTTATAAAAAAGTACCATAGGCAACATCAGAAGACACCTGTCAATCTGAGAGAAAATGTTTGTATCATATATCTCAGGAAAATGAAAATTTGCCTAATACTTAAATATTTTAAAATATGGCCAAAGCCTAAACATCGTATTAAAAATAGACCATGATTAGTTAAAAAATATGCAAAATTATGCTTAAATATATGAAGAAATCTCAACTTCATTCATGAGATAAAGATAAAACCATACTAAGATGCTATTCTCTGCCTCTCTAATGAGAAACATATTCTGTTGGTAAGAAAGTGAAGAAACAAGCACTTTGCTAGGGGAAATGCAAATCAGTATAATTTTTATAGAAATGAATTTGGCAGTATATAGCAAAACTACATATGCATTTACTTCTTGAACCTAAGAATTCCACTTCTAGAATTTATACTCTTGGTACAATTCCAGCACTATGATAGTGCACATCCATAAAGTTACTCACTGTAAGCATTTTTTATAATTTCAAAATATTGGAAACAACCGAAATGCCGACATACAGGAGTGTGGCAGAATAAACAATGGTACATTCACACAACAGACTACAATTGGAATGTAGAACAGTTAAGGGGTGTCCCTTCTACCAGATGTGGGACAAGTGTTGCCTGGGGCAGGCTAAAGGAAAATGAGAATATATAGTCATAGTTGCTAGAATTATCATATGGCTTTTCTTTCATTTGATTCAAATGTTACAAATCAGGTGTCTTACTGTCACACGTCAGATACCTCTTAAGTGTCTGACATGACTTTGGCCTTCACATAAACCTATAGGGTAGATGATACAGTGTCTAATTTTGCAGGTAAGAGGAGACCATGAAATTGAGTAATTTTCCTAAAGACAAAGGCCAAGAAAGTGATAGAGTTAAGACTTAAACCATAGTCTTCTGGCCAGTGTCTCTACTCCTAAGTTATCAACCATTGTGATATGTTGCCTCTTTGGATATTTGACTAGGTGACTCGTGAGTCTTTTTTAAAATTTTATTCTAATTAGTTAATTAATTCATTTGACTGCACTGAGTCTCAGCATGTGGGATCTTTAACTGTTCTATGTGGGATCTAGTTGCCTGACCAGGGATCAAACCTGGGCCCCTAACACTGGGAGCACAGAGTCTTGGCCACTGGAAAACCAGGAAAGTCTTGGTGACTCATGATTCTATAATTGCCAGATTCATTGAGTATAGATTTGACTCAAATGCCTGAAGGAATTATAAAACTAAGTTTTATTTGCATGTTTTCTGTTCTTTAACACACGGTGCACTTCTATTCTTACAAGTTTCCATGTTGTTCCTTTCTGCCCATTTTTCACTTTCTCACCGTGACTATCTGAAAAACTCCAGTTTAATTTTTTATGTCCCAACTTGTAGAAACTCCTCTCTATTTCCATGAACCCACATGCATATGAGCCATATCCTGTAGGAAGTGTACAAAAGAGGGCAGGAATTTGACCCTAAAATGAGGTCAACCTGGGCTTGGGTATGAACTCCATTCACCATTGACTAACTCCATGACTTTGAATAAATTACCTCATTTTTTTTTCTGAAGAGAAGGGGAAATGAGCATTCACTAAGAAACCAACATTCTCTGCCATGATGGAGCTATGAATTGAAAAGACCTTCTGTATTGCTGAATATATATAATTCATAATTGTTTTATTTACTTAAGAACACTTTTAAAACATATCTAAGTGGGAAGCACTGGTAATCTGTTTGCCAGTTTCTTATTTAACATCATTGAAATCATCTCCATAGCAACCAACAACAATTCTTTACTGGTGGAAAATAGAACAAATTATCAAAATTTAAGATCATGGCCTCTTTTTTTTTTTTTTCCAAACAGAGTACTGAAGTGCTAAGGACTAACAAATATATTTATAATAACATTTGAATGCTTTGTAAATGAAAATTATTTCAAAATTTCAAGAAGTCAATTTAAAAAGAGCATTCAGATGTTTTCTGTGTAGCAAGCTTAAGGCCATGCAGTTGCTTTTCTTTTCATATCTATTAATAACACATGAAGAGACCACTTGATGGGAAAATATAAATCACCAAAATAGGCCCAAACAGAGATATTAAAGTTGATTAGATTAAATGACATAGTAGAAATTTTATGTCAAAGATGTTGTTCCTCTCCTCCAAAAACTTAAATGTGTATATATATTTTAAAAACTGAAAGTATTTTCCCTTAAAGCCAGGAATAAGAAAAAAAAAGGGGGGGTGAGTCTGAGATTATTCTATTTGCTCAAGAGGTTTGAGTGAAGGAACAAGCAAAAAGAAGTAAAAATTAAACATATTAAAAAAGAAGAAACACAAATATTATTGCAGATACTCACAGCCTAGGAAAGTCAAGCAAATTAACTGTGGCACAATTAGAATAATAAAAAGGGCTCAGCAAGGTAGATAGATACAAGATAAAAATGCAAGACTAATTAAATTTCCTTTTCACCAGTAAGAACAATAATTAAACAAGATAATTAGAAAAAGAGCTCCATTCTGAAATAGTGTTATTATAATATATACAGGCCTACACTCAAATGATGAAGACCCACATAAAGAGAACTGCATGCACAAATGAGGGATACTCAAAGACCTAATCAAATGGATAAGAAAAGAAAACAAACTTACTTTCTGGAATTAGCAATATTCAATAATATAAAAATGATAATTAACAAAGGACACTTTTAGTGTTTTAGATTTTGTTTGTTTCTGAAGTAGACCAATGGATCTTAATGTTCACTAGAAAAAGAAATATAATATTTAAAGACAAAATGAGGGATTTCTATTTGTTGCACTTGATATTAAAGCTTGCTATAGGTTCTTGGTAATAAATATTGTGGAGAAGGGACAGAAACCACAAAACAGACTATTGGGACAGAACGAAGAGTCTACTAGTAGGTTGATATAGCTATATGGAATTAATATAAAGCCAGTGGCATTTCAAGTTGATGAGGGTAGATGGGTTGGACTATGTAATAATTGGTGTTAGGACTATTGGTTAGCCATTTATTTTAAAATATTAATTGTTATTGACATTATACCCAGAAACTAATCTGGGTAAAATGAACTAATCCAAGATTTGTTAAAGGTATAAATAGGGAAAACTTATAATTAAAGAAAATATACAATGAGAGAATATTTTAAAATCTTGAAGAATGGACGTCATTTATAAGCTTACTAGCAACCGTAAGTGGAGAAGGCAATGGCACCCCACTCCAGTACTCTTGTCTGGAAAATCCCATGGACAGAGGAGCCTGGTAGGCTGCAGCCCATGGGGTTGCTGGGAGTTGGACATGACTGAGCGACTTCACTTTCACTCTTCACTTTCATGCATTGGAGAAGGAAATGGCAACCCACTCCAGTGTTCTTGCCTGGAGCATCCCAGGGACGGGGAAGCCTGGTGGGCTGCCGTCTATGGGGTCACACAGAGTCGGACACGACTGAAGCGACTTAGCAGCAGCAGCAGCAACAACCATAAGAGAAAAGATGAACAGGTTTGGAAATTTGACCGCATGGATGGTTCCTAAACAAAAATAAAACTGCAGTAATGGTGAAAGATACAATAGCAGGCCACAAGAAAGATATGCAGTAAACACCATAGATGGAGATTAGCTATAATATATGTAGTATCCCCTCAGAGCAATACATATTATGCAATAAATGATAGACAAAGATTATTCATAGAAAAAGGAATATAAATGTTCAACACATACCAGAAAAAACTCAACACTCATTAATAAAAAAGTACAAAGTTAAACCTTTTAAACTTTGATTTAACCTATCAAATTGACAAAAAAAAATTAGTAATATCTACCATTTTAGTAGATAGTACTAGATAGATAGTACTACTCGATAGTACTAGAAGATAGTACTACTACTATCTACTAATATCTACTGCTGCTGCTAAGTCATTTCAGTTGTGTCTGACTCTGTGTGACCCCATAGATGGCAGCCCACTAGGCTCCCCCGTCTCCGGGATTCTCCAGGCAAGAACACTGGAGTGGGTTGCCATTTCCTTCTCCAATATATCAAAGTGAAAGTGAAGTCGCTCAGTCGTGTCCGACTCTTAGCGACCCCATGGATTGCAGCCCACCAGGCTCCTCCATCCATGGGATTTTCCAGACAAGAGTACTGGAGTGGGGTGTCATTGCCTTCTACAACTAGTATCTATTAGAAAGTAGAAATATTTACCCTATTTTATACAGATTATGGGAATATAACTTGTATATTTAGGAAATTATACATACAACATTTAGGAAAAGAAACTTGTAGAAAAGACAAAATGGCAATATCCATTCAAGATTTTTAATATCCATATTCTTCTAAAGGAGATCAGTCCTGGGTATTCTTTGGAAGGACTGATGCTAAAGCTGAAACTCCAATACTTTGGCCACCTCATGCGAAGAGTTGACTCATTGGAAAAGACCCTGATGCTGGGAGGGATTGGGAGCAGGAGGAGAAGGGGACAACAGAGGATGAGATGGCTGGATGGCATCACTGACTTGATGGACATCAGTTTGAATGAACTCCGGGAGTTGGTGATGGACAGGGAGGCCTGGCGTGCTGCAATTCATGGGGTTGCAAAGAGTCGGACATGACTGAGTGACTGAACTGAACTGAATTCTTAAACTCAGCCATCTCAATCCTAGGACTCTAGCCCACTGTCATATTAACAAAAAAATATAGATAAGTGTGTTGAGTTGGGTATTTTGCCAGTACTATTTTGAAAACAATTTTTAAATTAAATATAAATCCTGACAGAAAAGTATCTTTGTTGTTAGGTAAAAATGTGCAGATTCCAAAATAATATGTGTATTAAAATCCTGTGTGAGGGAGGGCGGGCAGAAAGTATGTGAAAATACAAAACAAATGCTTATAGCAGCATGAGCATGAATACATTCAGGGTTGTCAGTGACCTCTGTAGAAGGAGACTGGCTCTGGAGAAAAGGACAGTTTCATATTTTAGTTTCTGCATTTTTATTTTAACAAGAACTGCTCTTGTAGCTCAGAAATGCATTTTTTTCCAAAAAGATCTTTGAAATGGTTGCAATGTTTTAAAAAGAATAACACCTTTTACAGTAAAAGGCAGAGCCAACTGGCTGCTTTTACCAGCAGCTCTGCGATAAGATGTGCCTGTCTCTGAGTTTTCCTCCCCCGTTGTCAGAAAGCATTACACACTTTCTGCCTTGTGCCGAGTCAGACAGGCCAGGCAGGCCAGGAATGCGACTGACGATGAAACAAATAACCTCTCTTACCAAGCCTCCCTCCCTACCTCCCTCCTCGAGCTCCATTCTCCTCTTATGCCCAGAGAATCATGAAAATCAAAAGCCCAGTAATACCTCATTTTCCCTCTCTGACCCTTTCCCAGAAAGCAAGCCTTGTGAAGTGCTGGGCCACTTAATTGCCCAGTTGTTTTTAGACCCCCACCCACCTGCCAGCCTGTAAACTTTCACAGCTGACTACAGCATTGCTTTGACAATCTGATGCAACTGCCTTCTAAATGACCTGTGGTGTGGACTCTTCCCAAAAGGGTGCCCTCCAAAGAAGCACATGGCCCAGATTTTGTTCACTGGTCATTGCTGACAGAGATTTGTGATCCAGATATTTTCCAAAGTCTCTGGTCTGACCTGACTGTTAAGTAGATATTTCTCTTCTCCTAGAAGAAAAGTGGTGGGTTATTTCTGGGGCAGGATCTACCGTGCCAAAGGACTGGCTTTAAAAGACAGAACAAGAGATAGCTGTCTATATTGTGAAGATCAGGGTCTTGAAAAAGCTCAGTGCTTCACCAGTCCTAAAATAGCTACGTCAGAAAATGTTTCCTCTTCATCAACATAGTTTTTACTTCCTCACTTTTCCTAGCCTATGCACACCGGTGCTTTAACGAGGTAGTCGTGGGTCGGAAGTGACACCCGTTCTTTCTTTGCCAAGGTTGATGTGTCTGCATGTGTCCAGTGCATTCCCTGAATGGGAGAGAGGTGCTGAGACCTGAGCTTCAAAGAATGCTGGCAAAAAGGCATTCCTCTGACGGAATTTCACAATTTCCCAAACCAGGCTCCCTAGTGGCACTGGAACTGCAGGCCTTCCAGCTCTGCCCTGATCATACATAGCTTTTCTTCCTGCTCAGCCAGCATGAGCTTAACTATGTCAAGAGTACACTCCTTTGTGCTGTTGCTAGGTGTCTGATCTCTGCCTTACAGAAGCAGAATCTACCAAATGAGGTAGAACTTTTTGAACTTGTCCCTCTTCCTAGTGAAATGTTGACACATCTGAGTAGTTCAGTGCATTTTAATTTTGAAACCTCCGTGGGACTTTTCTTATCCTCTGAAAGCCCTGGTTTATGTGTGTGATTGCCTTAATCTGCTGTCCATCTGTAACTCTGAGATGTAGGGCATCCCTTTGTATTCTTCAGAGAAAGACTTTGTTTATTTTCCTTGTTGCACCAGGAGGAAGAAAGAGGTAATGGAACTTGTTTATGTCTTTAAGTTTAGGATTAAATGACCTCTATTCATGATCAGTGGCTAGATTTTATATAAGCTATAAATCTATAAGGCCATATTATCCTTCTATTTACTGTGTATTGAAACATGAAGGAATTGTGAGTCAGACATATGAACACTAGAAAAAGCAACACACAATATGGAAAAAATAACTTTATGCAGAATATGATAGTGTTGAACTTCTTGCCTTTTCATTCCCTCTGTGTGCCATGACTGACCACACAAATATAGTGCAGTAAATACTGCAGGTGCAGCAAAAAAAAAATAAATAAATAAATAATAATAAATAAAAGGAGAGAACAGGTATTTGGTATTAAGAGAAATTTATCCCTTTTGAATTTATTGCCTGAGGATTTAGAATGAAAACATATAAGATCATTTCATAGCAAAACTTGTGTTTTAGTGTCACCAGTATCTGAAAATGTAGAGGACTAAAGTAGCATGCTTCGGAGTGTATATGGGGAATTCTAAGTTTGGAATAAGAATATTTTCTAATAATTACTTTTTTTTTCATTTTGTAGATAAAACTGAAAAGTACTGTTCTCTTGTTAGAGTGTCAGAATGAGAATGTGTTACTTTGAATGAAGACTTCAACATAGAAAATGAGGCTTTATATATATTATTCTTTTCCATTTTTTGGAACTAAAAAAGATAAGAATTTTCTCTGTAACAATGTAAATTATAATGTGTTGTCTTTTCCTATTGGTTATGGAGGGATACAAGTTATATACATAAAAAGATATATGTTGATAGAAGATATGTAATATATTCTTTTTATGTTATTTTTTTTTCACTAGGACAAATCACGCTAGGGAACAACTGTGTATCCATACTGACAAGTATTTTGCCTATATTTTTGTTTGTTTTTATGGTAATGTATCACAATATATAAAACTTAATCATTTATTAAAGGTCAAGTATATGAAATAGTGTGAGGTATAAGAAAAGGAAGAATGGATTTAGAATTAGATCTAAATGGATTTAGAATTAGATCATTTAGAATTATGACTACCCTTCATAATTGTATAGTGGTATTAGGAGCCTATCAGAAAAGACAAATCGAGATGGCTAAAATAACAAACTTCCAAGAATACTTACTTTAGTGAAGGCATTGGCAAGGTGTAAGGAATGACAAGGGATGGTGAGACTCCTGGAGACTAGCAGCAGTAGAAAGACTACATGGAGCGGACATGGATGCCCAGTGCCCAGTCAGAGCTGGAACCGTGGGGAAAGGACCTCATAGCAGTTGAGGAAGTAGCTGCCTGTCAGAGAAACTGGAGGAAACAAACAGATAAAATATATCTGAATTCTCCATTCTCCCACCCTTCCAACTCCAGCTTCTGTCTCCCTTTGGCTGAACCCGACAGAAAGCCAACCAAGGACCACAGATAAGGATGTCATCCATAGTGGTTCTTCACAGATAAGGGCACAGAAGGGAGTGATCTGTAGAGTGTTGTGATTTCTAGAAACATTTTTTAAAAAATAGAATATTAGGAAAGCAATATTGAAAGAAAAAAGGTGCTGTGAATATTTTTGATTTGAGTAAAATTATGACTTCAAATGTAGCACACAAAGGAAAAACAAAACAAAAAACCCCAAATCCACCGCTTAATGTGTCATAGAAAAATGGCAGGATTTTAGGGAAAAGAGACTATTTTTAAAGCATTTGGAAGAAAAGATACACAGTACTTATAAAGTTTTAGCAATTAAACTGACCATGGACTTGTCTCAGGACACCACATGACAACAGAGGGAAAATACTGAGGGAACATAATTGTCAAATTGACGTTTCATGCTCTGGTAAAAAAATATATATAATAATAATAAAATATAGTTATGGGAAAAAAAATAAAGCCTGAGTGAAATAAAGATATGGTCAGAGGGATATTGATTATCCATAGGCTTTCTAATAAAAGAGAAGTTTTCTCTGGTGATCCAGTGGTTAAGAATCTGCCTGCCAATACAAGGGGCAAAGGTTCAATCCCTGGTCTGGCAAGATAGCACATGCCTTGAGGCAGCTAAGCCCATGTGCCCCAACTGCTGAAGCCTGTGCATCCAGAGCCTGTGCTCAAAAGGGAAGCCGCTGCAATGACAAGCCTGCGCACTGCAACTACAGAGTAGCCCCCACTCTCTGCAACTAGAGGAAAGCCGATGCAAAACAATGAAAACCCAGTGCAATCAAAGACAAACAAATAAAACAAATAATTCCTTGGTAAGTATTTAAACAAAGAGAAAACTTTATCCCAAAGGAAAAGTGTAGATGTGCAACACAATGGTGATTCAGGAAGTTGGTAAACCCTTCTATAAATTTATTAGCTATTACCTCTAAAAACAATAGAAGTAGAAAAACCATCGTACTTAGTTTACTTTATGAGTACGTGCGTGCTCAGTTGCTATGTCTGATTCTTTGCTACCCAGTGGATTGTAGCCCACCAGGCTCCTCTGTCCATAGGATGTTTCCAGGCAAGAATTCTGGATTGAGTTGCTATTTTCTCCTCCAAGGACTCTTCCTGACCCAGGGATCGAACCTGAATCTCCTGTGTCTTCTGCTATTGAATAAGGGCAAAGCAGAGAAAGTGTAGAAAAAGTTTACTTCTAAACACAAAAGTGAAACTGAATATATCAATTGTTAGCAGATAAAGTAACTTATTCCTAATGAGGTTCAGGAGCTTGCCTCTGTGCTAGTGGTGACAAAACTGGATATCAGGTCAACCTAGTTCCAGATCCAGAGTCAAAGGGGAGTCATTGATGGTTTATAACCACATTAGTCATATGGTCAAAATTCTGTTTTCAGAAGGTTAATGTCCCATTTCCTTTCCAGAAATAGGAAATGAATCAGCAAACATACCAGCTACATGCCAAGGTAGGCACATGGGGTGAAGTCATAATACTGGTATGCCAAGATAAAATCTCCAAAACAAATTTGAGATCACTTTCCCAGAGAGAAACCACTTGGTATGAGAAAGACCACATCACTAACAGATGGAAGAATGCAGGAGAGAAGGCAAAAAAACTTAGTCCTAAAGCAAGTTTTAGTCAACAAAAGGAATATCAAGGATCTATACACTAAATGTTTAAACAAAGGCAATGGATTAGTCCTATATACCAAAGGACACTTTTCCTTCTATTGATTTCTTTGCATGGATCATGAAAATATGTGAAGTGTGTAAAAGCCACAGGACAAGAAGTTAGGTGAAAATGATAATGGAGAGAATACTTAAAGAGACTGAAATTAATCATGCAAGTTATGTGGGTGAGATGGGGGAGGGGAGAGAGGCCCAACAGAGAGGGGATCTATATATAATTATGACTGATTCATGTTGTTGTATGGCAGAAGTCAGCATAACATTGTAAAGCAAGTTTCCTCCAATTAAAAAATAAATTTTTAAAAAGCCAGGTACAGGGGGGAAAAAAAAAAAAGGTACAGGTACACCATTCATCTAAAAGTCAAGTGATACTGCATTAAGGGAGTAGCAGAAAATTCATCTTAGAAAAGAAATTTTAGAACTAATTAATCAAATATGAATGATGGATAATAAAGAAGGAAGAGTGAAAGTTTACCCTAACCCTTTTTAACTTGGAAATTGGTGGTACAGTAAACTGGAACTTGAGTGTCTAGAAGAGTTGTTTTCAAGAGAAGAGAACTAATATTCTATTAAACTCTTCAGAAAGTATATTTCCAGCTCCTTCAGGAATGTGAACCAAACAATCCTTCACCAGAACTAGGGTTTGTTTGCAATTATTATGGCATTTTTTTTTAGCCTTTGCTCTTAGATTCCAAAGAGGTCACCTCCCACAAAAGATTGTGGAAGCTGAGTGTTTGGCAGGAGTCCTAGAAAAGGAAGCCCAGGCTCAAACCATAAGAGACATGTCAGCAAACAGTTTAACTTCCTTTTTGTCATGAGGATGACCAGAGTAACAGGAAGGGTAGGGTTTTTAAAATTATTATTATTTATTCTTCTTTACTGAAGCCTCATGAAAACTAAATTCTTAAACTTTGCTTTATCTGAGTAGGAAAAAAAAAAAAATCATTCCAAACTCGTACAGTTTACAACCATACACAAAGTAAAAGTTAGGAAGTCAAGGGGAGGAATGGTCCAGAAGTTCAAATATAGAAATGAATACAGTGTCAAAAATGTGTAACACTGTTCTCCTTAAAAAAAAAAAAACAAAAACGTGTAGCAAAGAAAAAAATTTAGTCTTCATACTGTACTTTTTGGGCTTCCCTGGTAGCTCGGCTGGTGAAGAATCTGCCTGCAATGCAGGAGACCCCAGTTTGATTCCTGGTTCAAGAAGATCCCCTGGAGAAGGGATAGATCACCCACTCCAGTATTCTGGGGCTTCCCTGGTGGCTCAGATGGTAAAGAATCTGCCTGCAATGAGGCAGACCTGGGTTTGATCCCTGGGTTGGGAAGATCCCCTGGAGGAGGGCGTGGCAGCAGTAATTCTTGCCTGAAGACTTCCCGTGGACAAAGGAGCCTGGCAGGCTACAGTTCATGGGGTCACAAAGAGTTGGACACGACTCAGCACAGGACAGCACTGTGCTTTTATTTTAGAAAAACTTCTATCACATCACCAAATAGACTTCAGTGGTACATAGATGGTTGAAACTCATGTGCTCATTTGTCTGTAGAATGCTGGCAGGATGTAGTCATCTCTGTATAGTCTTGATTAGAACTAGCTGAAATGAAGTAGTTCAAATTTAATAAGCACATCTCTTTGATCCCTGTAAGAATCCTGTAAAATAAGTCTATCCACCATACAAGCTTTCTCCAGCTCTCACCATACATTTTGACAAAGATGCAAAAATAAATAACACTTCAAAATTGAGTTTGATACTCCACAGTATCCCTGAAGGGATCACTGAGATCTCAGTGTTCCAGTCCTGGAGTGTACAGGAACCTGAGCACATAGCTGTAGTCTTCCATCATAAAATCCGTGTGAGAAATGGCAGATAACAAATTATTTCACTGGCAGAAGGCATTAAATAAGAAAGTATGAATAGTATTTTCTCTGATCATATTTGCAATGTATATACCTTTGGCCAGCAGCTAACCACCGCATCACTTTCAGATAATTTGCATGTTTTTAACTCAGCAAGACAGTATATAGTTTGAGTTACCATTAACTAAACCTAGAATTTCTTTTCCTCCAGAGTTAATGTATGGTTTTGTGTCTGTATATCATAGGGAAGAACATATGGGTTTTTTTTTCAGGGGTGGTAGTAGTGGAGATGGAGGTTATTTACTTTCACAGTAAAACTGGGCCAATTAAATGAAACCAGCTCAAGTCACCTCCTCTCCCCTCAAGTCAAATGTATTACACCAACTCCCCATTGAATGTGATGCCCACAAGGGGATACTACTTCATTGTATTCTTCTCCTCAGCTGCTATTTTCTGAAGTCCCATTGCAGTATCCCATGGACAGAGGAGCCTGGTGGGCTACAGTCCATGGGGTCGAGAAGAGTCAGACACGACTGAGCAACTTCACTTTCACTTTTCACTTTCATGCATTGGAGAAGGAAATGACAACCCACTCCAGTGTTCTTGCCTGGAGACTCCCAGGGACGGGGGAGCCTGGTGGGCTGCTGTTTATGGGGTCGCACAGAGTCGGACATGACTGAAGCGACTTAGCAGCAGCAGCAGCAGGGTGTTTCCACACTGGGACAACCCAGAGGGATGGTATGGGGAGGGAGGAGTGAGGAGGGTTCAGGATGGGGAACACATGTATACCTGTGGCGGATTCATTTCGATATTTGGCAAAACCAATACAATATTGTAAAGTTTAAAAATTAAAAAAAAAAAAAAAGAAAAAGGAGGAGGAAAAGTCTGTTTCAGTTATTTCAGTAGATAAATGTGTATGAGGTCTTTCAAAAACCTCAATGGAAACTTAACACTGAACATTTTATTAATTTCCTTTCTACCCTAACCATATTCTATATCATATACTTTATGGATTCTCATAACACTAGACTATTTTGAAAAATGTATCTAACAGCATCTAATTCTAATTTGTATCTCTCTGGGTGACTGTTACTCTGTGGTTAAGAAGTTCCTCTCATTTTGTTTCTTGAACCTATCTCGTTTCCTCCTTTCTCCTTTCTACTCAATCCAGAAATAACTGTTTCGTGGTATTTCATAACAAAAGAGCTGAGAGCTGGCAATTATATAATCATTTTTTGTTTTTCAAATGAAAAGGAAAAAATACAAAAATGGAAATTGTCCGAATAATGGAGTTTTGTCTTTGAAAAAAATTAGCGCTATGCAATTTTAATTTTGTTTTCATATCCAACTAGAAATCATCTAGAAATTGCTTTCTAATCATGTTGTTATCCTCTTAATGCCATCTGTGTTTTTTTCTCTTGGACATTCATTTTTAGTAATGGTCCCAAAGGAAGATTAAAAATAGGTTTAAAAAGGAGGCAAAAGCTAAAATGATGGGATTTAAAAATCCCAAAGGTATATTTATCATAAATTTATCACATTTAAATATCCCAAAGATATGTTTAATGTAAGCATATTTAGACTCTATGATGGTGGATTATATTTTTATATGATAGTATATATAGTATGACAAATCTGATAAACATCAAGTAATACATAAGGACATTCTAGAATTAGCATTCAAAATCTTATTTTTAAATAGGGTGATTGAAGTAAATTATGAAGATCAGTAAAGATATTATAAATAAACTATATGTATCGGAGTACCAAGCAATGATTATATGCACACTCATTGCTTTTTAATCATTAGACAAATGCTTTACATGCAAAAGGAAAAGGTGCATTCTGAAATACAAAAAGGAAGTGGCAATGGGTACTGCTTTATATAAGAGTGTGGTTTTTATAAGTAAAGACCTCATCTTAAAACAGATTAATAATTTTGTTTTACTTATTGACCAACTATTTTCCCCCAGTATAATATTAGACTTTGTTTAGAACGTTTTGTTTCTGGTACTCTAATTCTCCATTACAGATTATAGGATCCTACAGACAAATTACGGAAAAAGGAAGACCTTCAAGGAATGATAGAAACCATTTGTTACATTCTTGGAGTGAAAAATCTTTTTTAGAAGAAAATGAGCATTGTAGCTATCTTATAATCTAATGGGAGTTTGCTGTCTGTTATGCAAGCTCACTGATTGATTTTTAATGCCTGGAACAGCATTTTATCACAAGTATATATACAAAATATTTACCAAACACTTGACATGACTTCCTCAGAGTTACATTATAAATTAAACATATATTAAATGACCCAAGTTTTATTATAGTCCATATATCTCAACCTTGTCCTTTTATTATTGATAATAACAAGTAAACACATAATGGTAAGAATTGGAGATTATTTTTGAATGAATAAAGATTAATGTATATTTTTCCTTAAAATTAATACTAATCCCCAACATATGTATACCCATGGCTGATTCATGTCGCTGTATGGCAAAAACTACCACAATATTGTAAAGTAATTAGCCTCCAATTAAAATAAATTAATTAAAAATAAGTTAAAAATAATCTCAATCATTTGTGGCATAGTTTTAAGCTATTTTTGAAAGATAGATGTCAATTTCAACCCCAAAATAAATTTACTGAAACTGCCACATATTCGAAACACTGTTTTTGTCTGTATATTTGTACAAACAAATTGTTTTTGTTTGTATATTTATGTAAATCTCCAGAAGTTGGCTTCAATTATTGTGGAAACAGGATAACAGACAGTTCAGAAAATCTACTGAACAATCTTAGTGGCTAATTTTATTACTTTTCTATGAAGGTATGTTGAACTCTATGATCCTCAGAGTTAGAAAAATGGGTACTTTTTTGCTAGGGCTTGGTGCCCCTTTTTTTTTGAAATCCATTTAGAAGTACAGAAATTATTATAAACATTAACCTAAGCAACAGGAATATTGAGAGTTTTTTTCTTTTTTTAATTTAAAACAGCCTACCTACATAGTTGACTCTCTTTCATTGTTACTTCCAATCTCTCAGTAAAAAATAAAAAGCAAAGGTAAACAATATAAAAACACACTAGAAATTTATTGAGTAGAATAGCAGGGAAAAAGATAAAAATAATCAGTACAGTCAATACGCATATAATCCAACTGAACAAACCTATTTCTAAGACTAAGTACAATAGTCTGAGTAATTCAGAAAGATCTAAGAATAAAAAATATATACTCTGCATAGAAATCCTCAAGTTCAATTTAGGTGCTGTTCCATTGAAAAGATCTGGGTCTTTTAAAATTTGAAGTATTGGGTTATGTGCCTCCAGCTTGAGAGTCTAGAATGAAAGAACTAAAGATAACTGGGCATCCATGTATTACTCAGCAAGGGGATGTGGTTGTGAAGTTAGTGGGGTCTTTAAGGAAGTGGTCTCAGATAGACTTATGCAAACAAAGCCATTACCATTGGCTCCAAAAAGCTCTCTCTTCACGCTCTCACTGACTTGATTCCTGTTGTGACTTAGCAGCTGTAATAATTTTGTTAGTCCAAACACAGCTGTCTTATCGCCTCCTCGTCAGTAATGGTCAAGTTTAGTTTCCCTTTGCATTTCTTTTATATATTCTCTTCACCGTAGGAAACATTTTGCATACCAACTAGTATGGTAATTATTAGTTTTGGGGTAAAGACATGAATGTTGTAAGTTTACATGGATAAGACTATGTGTGTTATTTCTTCAGTTAACCAAAATTGTGAAACTGTCCAGTAATTTAAACATACTTTTTAATGTAATCACATATGAACACTGATAATAGATGGAGAAGATCACCACCCAGTGTTCTTATTTTAGCCGCTGACTGCACTAACAGATCAAGTTAAATGTTTGACCTTAGTTTTTGTTGAACGGAGGTGTGTTTATTAGTATGCAGTGTCCAGACCACGAATGATGCATATTCGGTCCCCTCCCCGCAGCACGTACTCCGCTTGCCCCCATATCTATTCTCCACTCTCTCTTCCCACGCTCTGGTCCTGGGATGCTGACCTTCATGGACTGTATCAACAGACTCCCATGCCTTTTGGCTTCTAATTGAATTCAGCTGTGGGGATGCACAGGGAGAGATCAGAGGGTAGAAGAGAAAACGAGATTATTTTCCTGGACACCTCCCTCCTGTGCTGTTGCAGTCTGGCTGTACCTTCTAAGACATAGCTTCTGACCTAGAGCCCTGCTCCAACTACAGTTCTATTTCTGAGCTCAGGAAATCGCTCTCTCCTCTCACCCCTTCAACTTCCTACTGTTATTTGCCCTGATATACTGCACTGTCCCCTGTGGCTTTGCCTAAGCCTTGCCTTCATTTTTTAAAAACATCCCTTTACTAAACCCCCTTGGTGAACTGAAAGGACTTCGTCATCTGTTTTCTGCCAAAACCCTACCTGGGCACTTTCCCTCCCAGCTGGTGGTTTTAAAGAAGGAGAAGATGCAAAGGTAGTGCTCTGTAGGCTTAAAGATCCCAGAAGTACAGGAACCAGTGGTCCTGTGGAGTACTGTTTTCTGAGCTCATTTCAGGTAACTGATCTCATAGTGAAAGTGAAAGTCACTCGGTCGTGTCCAACTCTTTGCGACCCTATGGACTATACAGACCAGGGAATTCTCTACACCAGAATACTGGAGTGGGTAGCCTTTCTCTTCTCCAGGGGATCCTCCCAACCCAGGAATCGAACTCAGGTCTCCTGCATTGCTGGCAGATTCTTTACCAGCTGAGCTCTCAGGGAAGCCCACTGATCTCATAAAGTAACCCCATTGTTATTCATTTGAAAGAGACATTAAAATTTGTATCAAGGCTTAGCAGATGCTTACCATAATTGCCTATCAGTCTGCTTTGTTGCTTGTAGGCATCAAAGATGGACAGGCGGAAGCAGTTCGTTTAACTGGATCATGTGCAGTGATGGTGGGAGAATGGCATTTACATCAATAGGTGATCTTTATCCTTATAGGCAAGACAGCATCTGATTCTACATAATAAAATGGAGTTCTTAAATGAGGATCATCTTTAAGATTAACATTTAGCAAGATCTTATATCATGATAGGAGCTCAGGACAGGAGCAAAACGGGTTGTTAGTGGATACATATTATAATTTAATAATATAAATGGCCATCGCTTCTGACTACTATGGGTCAGATACCACTGTTTCATTTACTTTTTTAATATTTATTTATTTGGCCACTCCATGTCTGAGTTGCAATACACGGGAGCGTCAATCTTCATCACGGCATGTGGGATCTTTCAGTGTGGCCTGTGGAATCTTCTAGCTGCTGCAGGAGAACTCTTAGCTGTAGTATGTGAGATCTAGTTCCCCAACCAGGGATCGAACCAGGGCCACCTGCCTTGGGAGTCTTAGCCACTGGACCACCAGAGAAGTCCCTGTCTCTTTAATTTTAAGAATAAAAAGTCCATGAGGGTGTTGTTTTCAGATGATGAACCTGAGGAAAACCTTGTAGTTCTTCTCCAAATCATGGAACTAACAAGCAGCAGAAAGTAAACCCATTCTGACTATTAATAACATTCTCCTAACTCTTATCCCTCATAATTAGCCTTTTGGATGTAGAAAAGCAGCCATTTATAAAGCTATTCATTGTCCTTTGCAGGTATGTTCTATTTCGTTAACAGTATATAAATAATTATCCCATACTGATTATAACTTAGAATAAACTATATATCAGGTCTAATTGAAGAACATTATCAGATAATTTTCCTCCCTTTCTCTTGTTAAATGGTGCCATTGCATCTTGTAAAATTTTAGATGATACTCTCTGAATTCAGTATATTAAAAAATGGATCGGAATAAAATCTTTTTCTTAGCTCCTAAATAGTAAATTAAGTCACAATGTACTGTTTTCCCTACAGAAGCAAATTCTGGTTTTCCTTTATTGGCATTTTCTTTGTTTGAATGCAAATTTTGTAGCTCAAGTAAATAAGGAAAAGCAAAGTTTTGCTAAGTTAAATATGGGTCCAGTTTTCACCAGTTTTCTTTTCTACTTAAAACATGACACCATTTCTTCTTTAGTTTCCTGACCCCCTGCCCCGATATATCTAAAGGTTAGCATTTCCTTTTTCAGCAGTTTATTAGGGAGGGTGCCAGAGAAGGCAATGGCACCCTACTCCAGTACTTTTGCCTGGAAAATCCCATGGATGGAGGAGCCTGGTAGGCTGCAGTCCATGGGGTCGCTGAGGGTCGGACATGACTGAGCGACTTCACTTTCACTTTTCACTTTCATGCATTGGAGAAGGAAATGGCAACCCACTCCAGTGATGTTGCCTGGAGAATCCCAGGGACTGGGAAGCCTGGTGGGCTTCAGTCTATGGGGTCGCACTGAGTCAGACACGACTGAAGTGACTTAGCAGTAGCAGTAGGGAGGGTGCTGGCACATGGCTGCTGGCTGGGATTATTAACAGGAAAACCCATTCCTTTGTCTCAGCGACTACATTGGTCCAACTTTTGGTTAACCAATGACCCAAAATATTTGTAGAATATAAAATATTTTAGATTTAAAATAGGTTTTAAACCTTCCTCTGTTTCTCAGATACAGAGCTAAGTACTGTTTATGTCTGTGACCCTTGCACCCAGACACCGTTTGCATATTTGTTGTTCAATCGCTAAGTTGTGTCCAGTTCTTTGTGACCCCATGGACTGCAGCATGCCAGTCTCCTGTGTCCTCCATTACCTCCCGGAGTTTGCTCAGATCATGTCCATTGAGTCAGTGATACCATCTCACTATCTCATCCTCTGCTGCCCGCTTTCCTTGTTTGGCATATACGTGCTTTAAAAATACAATAAAGCAAATGATAATACTTTTTTTTTTTTTTAATAAAGTTGTTTTGTTCATTGAATGAGAGAACCAATGTAAAGGCTTTCACTCTTCTTGGTTCAGAAGTTAAAAAGGACAGAAGTAGATGCTACTTTGTCATTTAAGACACAACATGTGCTAGGTGTATATGTAGTTTCTTAACAGAAGAAGTTCTAAGAGCTGTGCTGAGCACTGAGTAATAGAAGACCTATGAGAGGCGACTGGTTGGACAGAGGAAAGGCAGAGAGAAAATTTTTTAAAGCTGGGTAAGTTTTTTGAAAAATGTCCTCAGATGACCCAGAAGTATTCCTCAAAACTTTTTCAAGAAAAAAGCCCTAGCAGCAGAAAGAAACAAATACATATCCCTGGAGAAGTTTAGGAGGAAAGTTTGATGGAGCTTACTGCAAGTGTGACAGTTTTGATTGTATATGTTTGTATATAAATGAAATGGATAACAGCAATGATCCAATGAACAAGAGAGAGAATTGGGATTATTTTGTTATTATAAGATACACTATCCATGAAGTTACCACTTAGTGTTACCACTTATTCAAAAGTGGACTTGGATTAATTGTAAATATATACTGCCAACTGTTGGGCAACAACTTAAAAAAATTAAAAAGGTGTATAACCAACACACTTAGAAAAAAAAAAGAAAATACAATTACCTAAATGTTTAATTAAAAAGGACAATAATGTGTAGAAGAAAAAATAGGGCAACAAATAGAAAACAGTAACAAATATGGTAGATATTATTCTAACACAACCAATAGTCACTTTGAACATAAATGGTCTATATGTACTAATAAAAAGATAGAAATTGTCAGAGTGGATCAAAAAACAAGACCCAACTTTATGTTTTCTGCAAGAAACCCACTGTAAATATAAAAATGTGTATAGATTAAAAGTAAATGAATAGAGAAAAATATGCTATGCTAACAGTAATCAAAAGAAAGAGGGAGTAGGTATGTTAATTTCTGCCACAACAGACTCCATTCAGAGCAAGGAAAATTGTCAGGATAAAGAAAGGAATTTTATATTTATAAAGGGGTCAATCCAAAAAGACAGAACATCCTTAATGTATTATGCACCTAACAATACAGTGTTAAAATATATGAGGTAAAAACTGATTGAACTGAAGGAGCAACCGGTAAATCCACTATTATGGTTGGAGATTTCAGACTCCTCTCTCGGAAATGGACAGACCTAGCAGGAGGAAAATCAGAAGGACACAGTTGAAGTCAACAGCACCATCCATCCACTGGATGTAATTGGCGTTTATAGGCTACCTCACCCAACAACAGCAGAACACATATTCTTCTCAAGCTCACATAGAACATTCAACAAGATAGATCACATTCTGGATCATAAAACACACCTTAGCAAATTTGAAAGAATAAAAATCAGTAACAGAAAGATAACTGGGAAATCCCAAAATACATGAAAATTTAAAATGTGATTCTAAATAATACATGGGTCAAAGAAGGACTCTCAAGAGAAACTGAAAACTATTTTGAACTGTATGAAAACAAAACTATATAACATCAAAGTTTGTGGGATGCAATGAAAGCCGTGCTTAGAAGGAAATTTATAGCACTGAATGAATGAATATATTAGAAAAGAAGGATGAGCTGAAATCAATAACCTGTTTCCATTTTACAAAATAAAAAAGAATGAATTAAAACTAAAGTAAGTAGAAGAAAAGAAATGATAAGAAAGAAAACAATGAATTTGAAACAAGAAAACCATAGAGAAAATCAATGAAAAGATGGCTCTTTGTAAAGATACATAAAACCAATAATCCTCTAGTCAGGCTAAAGTTAAGATTTAATTTACTTTTCTGTTTTTAAAAAATGAACAATGTAAGTAGATAGTGAATATCTTCATGTATTCCCAGTTATATTCTGGTACTTTATTGCCAACAAGAATTTTTTTCCCTAAATAGTAAGCCTTCTATTTAGAGTAAGCACTCTTATTATTATTAACATTGTATGAAGAGTGACCAAAGTCCTTTCTACCTGAATTTTTTAAATACATTTATGATAATACAGGTTTTAATTTACAAAAAAAATGGACCCATTTTTGTTTCCATGGAAGCTGTCCATCTGATTTAGATGGTATGATATTTTTAGAGTTTTTAGGGCCAGGCATTTTGCAGGGCACTTTTATGCATTATCTCAATCCTCAAAAACTCTTCTGTGGAGTAATAGATGAGTAATGTACTAATGTAAAGTAAAATAAGTAATGTAGACATCCTTATTTTCTGGATGAGAATCTTGAAAGAAGTCATAACATTAGCAGCAAGCAAAGCCTGGATTTCAACAACAAAATTTAGGCTTTAGATTCACTGTGGATGGTTACATCAGAAACTTCCTTGAGGTAGAAATTCCTTCAAAAATGGATTTTTAGAACATTTCATCCTTTGGGTTCTTTGCCTTTCCTCTGGTTAACCCTGTAATGATTTTTCAATTTGAGAAACACATTAGTTTTGAAAATTGGTTAAATGTTTTAGATGTTTATTATGTTTTAATAAATAGCAATATTTTATATCCATTAATATTAATTAAAGTTTTAAGTTCACATGTTTGTTAGCTGTTGTTTTCAACTATGATCATGGTACTGTTAAATTTCAAACCAAAGCAAAGTACTGTTTAACATTTCTTAGAATAATAAAAGAAGAAAAACTGATGAAAACAATTTAGAAATCATTGGAAAGGATAAGGTAGTGTTAAAAAAAAATTACACGATGTGAGAGTTATAAGTTAAGTTTTATTGTGGGCAAAATGAGGGCTGCAACCTGGGAGACAGCATTTCAGATAACTCTGAGAACTTGCTCAGAGGAGGTGAGGGGAGGAGCTAGAATACATAGGAATTTTTCAACAAAGGGCAGGTAGTTTGGAACAGCAAGAGATTACTATTTAATTAACAAAACCAGGTATCTCCAGGTAAGGAGGTCACAAAAGACTCTATGTTTGGGGTCACAAAAGAGTCAGACACAACGTAGTACAAATATATGGGAAGATGCAGGAGTCTGGGCTCACTGAAATTATTCCTTTGATATGCACCTCACCTATCTGGGGCCAGGACGGTGTGTTTGCACATCCTGAGCTCCTCAGGATTCACATAGGGAGTGACTGCAGTCCAATGGCTGCTGGACTGCAGGTATTCTTTCTTTTCTGAGTTCTTTCAGGGTTCACCAGCTTACCATCCATGGGGGCAGCCATTGGTGGTGACTGTGACACCCTTGTTTACTGATATGGCAGAAAATACTCCATTTCTCAATGGATGTTATTGAAGAGTCTCTTTAAACCATCAAATGGGTAATAACAAGATCTGAGTTGATTTTTGCAGAAAGCAGCTTTTAACCTGTTTTTAAGGGGCATTGGCTTATGGGTTTAGCCTGTTTTCACTTATTTACTTTTAAAGGGGTACCGAGCACAGTGCCTACTCATGGAGATCAGAAGATGAATGATGAAGTCCAGCAAAGTTCTTATCCTCAAAGTAGACTGTGGTCGAGATAGACACATAAATTTGTAATTGTAATACATGGTTGTAAGGGCAATAAAATTACACTGCAGCCTCAACTAATATTAACTAGTGTCTCTGTAATAACCTTTTAAGATTTTGTGACATTCCAGAGTTCCAACCAGTTAATGTGCATCTTTTAAGTCAGTTGGGTCTCTACAGGCTGCCTCCTATGTCACCCATTAGGTTAGATCTGAAGCAGCTGTTCCTACTGAGAGGTGGAATTGGTATCAGCTCAGCTTGACAGCCAGAGAAGGCAATGGCACCCCACTCCAGTACTCTTGCCTGGAAATTCCCATGGACAGAGGAGCCTGGAAGGCTGCAGTCCATGGAGTCGCTGAGGGTCGGACTCGACTGAATGACTTCACTTTCACTTTTCACTTTCATGCATTGGAAAAGGAAATGGCAACCCACTCCAGTGTTCTTGCCTGGAGAATCCCAGGGACAGGGGAGCCTGGTGGGCTGCCATCTATGGGGTCGCACAGAGTCAGACACAACTGAAGTGACTTAGCAGCAGCAGCTTGACAGCCAGTCCTGACTGTGGGAGTCTGTACTGAAAGCCAGAGAAAGCACTGAGTGTTTCTAAATGCATGGTTGATCAATAGAAAATCAATCTCTCACCCTCTTTAGAATCCACTGTCCACATCAAAGGATATTCTCTGTTCTTGACCCAAATGAAATCCTTTAATTCAATAATGGAATTTCCCCCTCAATACCATTTCCCTATTTTTCCTCATTAAAAATAAAGTGAATTAAATGGTCACAAGTCCAAAGAATTTAGGTATTCTTTCAGTTCAAATAATTTTTAATTTAGCTATCATGGTTAGGAAATTGACATTTCTCATTAACTGAAGATTAGTTAGTAAATTTCATGGGGACTGAGATACCCTTGAATATGCAAGAAATGTCCTATAGTGACCTATATTACATGTAACTTCCAAAACATTTTTGATCAGATAAACACAAGAGTGTCGTTTGATCTCTCAATTATGTGTCTTTAGAAAACACTTAAAATCATCAGATTCATTGTAGGCAGACTGAGCCTACTTGAGCTTCATTGTTAATTTTTAAGAGAGGGCTGCTATTTGAAAAAGAAAAAGTATAATGTAGTAAAGCAGACTAGTTCAGAATCACAAGTTTTTAGTTATCCATTAAATAGTTTCCTCATTCAAAACAAACACTTACTGATACCATTATGCACCAAGCCCTGTGGTATTATGTGGATAGAAGCATAAAGAAGGCAATTATCATAGTTTCAAAATGATTAATATAGTGGGGAAGGCAGATGAGCAAGAAAACCACAATATAATGAGAGATGTGCATAATAGCCTACAAGAAAGGATGCTATGAGATCAGAGAATAGGACTTGCTTATCCTCCAGGGCATGACAATCAATGCTGTTAGTTGCAATAAACAGATATAACTCTGGTGGCCTTAAATAGAAAGGAATGTATCTTTAAAATAGAGTATAGTCTATAGAAACACTTAGAAGACTCAAGAATACTATGCGGTATCTATGAAACCAGGAACCATGACTAAATTCATGCCCCAGAACTGATGGTGATGGGGCATCACCGTAGCTGCCACAGAGCACAGATGCTAACCCTGTATCCCCATAGTAGAGTTGTTTTGAAACAGATGGGTGGCATTTCAAAGGGCTCTGAAGAACTCCAGGACCATCGTCCTTTATGTCTCAGTGCAGAAAGAATTCAGTGAGAGGCAAAGTGATAAGAAGTTATTTATTAGAATAGGACACTTGAGAGGCTTACACACAGTGGCTGAGAGGATGTCATGCCCTGAGAACTTAGTGGGTCACATGTTTATAATCAAAGGAAGAGAGGGGAGAGGTAGAGGACCTTCTTTGTCTTTCTCAATTAGATGCCATGTTTCCATCATCAGTTTCCCCTCCAGATTGGGCAGGGGAGTCTTCCTGTCCTTACATGGTCAAGCTAGGTCCACAGATTGTTTTTTGTGTGTGCAGACAGCGTGTCCTAACTTACTGAGCTCACTGAGAAGGACGTGGGTCTCATCTATCATTGTTTTTTTGTTTGGGGGCATGTCTCATACTTCTGTTGCATGCTTTTGTTGCTATGCAAGCCTGCTTGGTTTTGTGGTTAAGCAATGTGCTTTCCTGAGTAACCATTAACTTACGTGGGTCTCCCATATTTTTTCCACTTGCAGTCCCCTAGTGGGATTAACTATTTAATCACCTGCTTTTCCCTTGACTCAGTGAGAATGCCCATGATACATCACCAGCACCAAATTCCAAGTCTAGGGGGATATGAAATCTAGAAAAATGGTACTGATGAGCCTATTTGCGGAGCAGGAATAGAGACACAGACATAGAGAACAGACCTGTAGACACAGTGAGGGGAGGAGAGGGTGGGGCATACTGAGAGAGTAGTATTGTCACACATAGCCTCAGTTCAGTTCAGTTCATCGCTCAGTCATGTCCGACTCTTTGCGACCCCATGAATCGCAGCATGCCAGGCCTCCCTGTCCATCACCAACTCCCGGAGTTCACTCAAACTCACATCCATCGAGTCGGTGATGCCATCCAGCCATCTCATCCTCTGTCGTCCCCGTCTCCTCCTGCCCCTAATCCCTCCTACCCTACCTTGTGTGAAATAGCTAGCTAGTGGTAAGCTGCTGTATAATACCGGGAGCTCAGCTTGGTGCTCTGTGATGACCAGGGTCATCAGATAAAAGGGCAGGATGGAGATAGAGGGCTGAGTGGGAGGGAGGTTCAAGGAGGAGAGGATCTATGTATACTTATGGCTGATTCATGTTGCTGTATTGCAGAAACCAACACAATATTGTAAGCAATTATCTTCCAATTAAAAATAAATTTTAAAGAAGTCTAGGATGAGAGCCTCTTTTGGGCAGAGCCTAAGTCATATGCTGACATCTTAGCTGCCATGGAAACTAGAAAAGCAAATTTCTAGAGTGTTCAGTTTCTGTAATGGGATGTGTGCTATGCCTCTCACTTCTTATATGAAATGCCTTTGAGATGAATCTTGGAAAATAAATAGATGTTTACTAAACAGGCAAAGAGTTACATAGTCCAAGAAGAAGTAACCAAGTGTGTAAAGACATTTCTTCAGTGTGCTGTTCAAGTATGTGGCCTGTACAGGAAAGGCATTCAGAGGTTTTAGAGGCAAACTTCTAAAGCCAGACAGGGTTCAGATCATGTGCCGCAATAAGGAGGGTAAGCCTTGGAAAAGTGGGAAGGGACATTCTTGGATCTGAATGTTATACAGATCACAATGCACCATGGAGACTGCTCTGGAAACAGTGTGTCAGTAATACACTGAAGCAAGAAGGATCCATGAGGAGGCCACTGAATTGAATTCAGGAGAGGAATGATGAGGGCCTGGGTGATGACTATGGCTATGAGAACAAAGAGGAAGCTGCAAAAACATAAAAATATATAAAAGAGAAATCAGCAAGACTTGAAAACCAATCAGATATGGGGCTGAGTGAAAACAAATGGCTGAAGATAACAGTCAGGTTACTGACTTGTTCCACTAGGTTGCTAGGAATAAATAACAGTCTCTGAATTAAGAGAGGCAAATGTGTTCGAAGATTTTGCAGGATGATGTTGACCTCCAGCTTGGATACACTGATTCTGAAGCAGATGTGGAATATCCACATGGAGATAGACTCTAGAGATTAAATATGAGCATCTGGCTGTTAGAGGAGATTGTTGATTAGAAGCAGTGTAGTGTGGTGACTGGGACTGAAGCTTTTGGTCAAACAATCTTTGGTTTGAGTCACCACTGTACTATTTTAAAAATGTATGTGTAAAACTAAATTTAAAAATGTGTGTGTATGAACTAGACAGGTTACTTAAACTCTCCGAACCTCAGTTTTTCAATTCTAGAAGGAGAATAACTTCTACTGCTAGGGTTCATATATATAAAGAATAAGATAATATATGTCAATCATGATATATACCTATAAAGCATGTAGTTCTTAAAACTTGGAACTAGAGGTTTTAATTTTGGGATCAGCAGTACATAAATATAAAGGACAGGCAGACTGCAGAAAAGAATGAAAGGAAGAATCTGAGTAAGGATAATGTCTGGGGAAGTTGATGTCAAGAAGTCCTAGGGGGGATTCAGCTAGAGAATGCCAGAGAATTCAGACCAGTGACATCAGAACTCTCAAATGGTGGAAAGTCCAGTAAGGTAAGACCTAGAAAAGAGTCCCTTGGTAACAACTAGAGTCCTGCCAGCCACCTAACTTAGAGCATCTCAATGAATCCAGAAGGTACATGGGATAAAGACGTGACAAATGTTTCAAAAAGAAAACATATAGGGTAAATATTAGAAGCTTATGACATTTCTTAAAAATGAGAATACTGAAAATTACTTTTCAGGTTAAATGTGCAAAGAATCCTCTGATCCCTAGCAAGAATAAACCTAAACAATTACTAAATACGATTTCCCCTCAAAGTTGCATTTTCTGTAGGTTTAAAATGGAAATTTAAAGTTCATTTGTTTTCTTCTATTCACATTTACCTTTGTTAATTTCTTCTCTTTTTTTTGTACTTTAAGAATTTTTTATTCTTTACCTCCATGTGGATAATTCAAAAGCTACTTCTGAATAGTCTGACTAAACTTCAAAATAATATCTAGGTTATTCTTTGGTGGTCCATAGTGATCCATTTTAATATAGTTTTTCCATTATTAGTTAAAAAAAAAAACTTTTGAATTCCACACCATTGCTTGTGGCTCCTAATAGCATTATGAATATATATATATTATATATATATATATGCAAATGTATGCAGGGTTAAGTTCAGTTCAGTTCAGTCGCTCACCCGTGTCCGACTCTTTGCTACCCCATGAATTGCAGCACGCCAGGCCTCCCTATCCATCACCAACTCCCAGAGTTCACTCAAACTCATGTCCATCGAGTCTGTGATGCTGTCCAGCCATCTCATCCTCTGTCATCCCCTTTTCCTCCTGCCCCCAATCCCTCCCAGCATCAGAGTCTTTTCCAGTGAGTCAGCTCTTCACATAAGGTGGCCAAAGTACTGGAATTTCAGCTTTAGCCTCATTCCTTCCAAAGAACACCCAGGACCGATCTCCTTCAGAATGGGCTGGTTGAATCTCCTTGCAGTCCAAGGGACTCTCAAGAGTCTTCTCCAACACCACAGTTCAAAAGCATCAATTCTTCAGCACTCAGCTTTCTTCACAGTCCAACTCTCACATCCAGACATGACCACTAGAAAAACCATAGCCTTGACTATGTTGGCAAAGTAATGTCTCTGCTTTTGAATATGCTATCTAGGTTGGTCATAACTTTCCTTCCAAGGAGTAAGCATCTTTTAATTTCATGGCTGCAGTCACCATCTGCAGTGGTTTTGGAGCCCCAAAAAATAAAGTCTGACACTGTTTCCACTGTTTCCCCATCTGTTTCCCATGAAGTGATGGGACCAGATGCCAAAGTTACCACTTGTCTAAAGACTTTGTTGTCTAAAACTATTCTCTTTTGTGTGACACTCTTTGGGTAGTCTACAAATTATCAATGTTATTCCTTTAAACCCATGTATGTCTCAGTTCCCTGAAGTACCAACTAACCGTGAAGATAAATGTTACTTTTTTTTCACCATTACAACTCTCATAGTCCAGGAATTAATTAGATGATTAATTAAATTTATGAAACTAGGATAATAGAAATAGATAAAGATTCTTCTAGATTATAGACAGGAACCTAAAATATCAATATCATTTATCATCATCCTTCCTCTATTTTTTGAAACCTTGATGGGGAGAGATTTGAGCATTTCTTTGCCACTGACACATGATCCTCAATTCTAAGTGGAACTGTGATATTGCATTTAACAGTTTAATGAAGCTCTTTGTTAACAATGAGCGGGGTTATCACTGATGTACTGAGTGGCTTCCTGACATGCGCAGCGTTAAGAATAGACAGCCATAGACTTCATAGCATAATATTGTCTCTTGTGGAAGCAGATGAATTTCTGATTTCCTCAACATGACAAAATGATTTATCACCTCCCATATGCACTGCTATCCACCCGGCAGGAGTAATGTTTCCCTTCGCATGCTCTCTCCAGTGGGAACAAACAATTTTGATGGATAAAAGACTAAACCAAGATTAAGAAAAGAGAAAGAAAAAAATTTCATCAAAAAATGAGGGGTTTTTTTGCATCTTATTAACAAGATATGTAGCATAATGGATTTCACGAAACACAGTCATCATTGAAGCCTTTAAGTGAAGCCTTGTTTCATATTATCCACACTCTGCTGATTTACATGGTAAGCACCGGGGAAAACAGGTATAAAGGCTGTCTTGGGCTGGAAAAAATGAACAGTATCCATATTTCTACATAGATGAACCCAAAAGGCGAATCATATTAAATAGTGCAGTTTCTTCTACTCTGTGTATTTTGGAAAGGAAATCTTCGCTGTATTAAATGGCTGCAGTACTTTGCTTTCACTTACTCCCAGTTGCAAACAAATAACTTTCAGTTGAATCTGGAATTCAATGTTTTTAAAGTAAAAAGAGGTTAGGGAACAAAGCTCCCCAAAGAAACTACCTTTGTCGTTGAATACAGTAAAAGAGAAAATGACGGAGCATGAAAGTTGAAGCTGAAAATATCCACATACAAAGGGGAATCAGGAAGTGACTATCCAGAGAATTAGAGGCAAGAAAGAAATGTAAAAGATAGATGCAGAGTGTGTGCTGGGCCCCAGGCCTTGAATATTTATGGCTGTTTCAGCTGCTGCCCCACCTGTTACATAAAAGTTATATGAAGACTTGAGGTGTTTGGCTTTTGTAGAGAGTAAAGAACTGCAATTTTTTTCCTGTTTATTTAACAGGAAGGAATCAGTCCTTCTCCTCTGATAATAACTTTAAAATAATCACAGAATTGATGTGAATCTAAAGATTCATTTTTAAAGAGCAAAAACCATGATGTAGTTGGTCGATATTTTGCACTGTGGTATGGGATAAAAACAGCAAGTGGGAATTTGTAGACAGAATGATGATGCAAAAGCTATAGAAGCTTCATTTGAGATCAAAAAGAAATCTATGCCTCAGTTGGAGGGTTGAGTATGGTTCTCCTACAGTCTTCTGGTCAAATTAATTTTAAAAATGAAATTCAAATTGAAGAATTTTTAAATTTCTGCAGTAAGATGTTGAAGAGTCTGTTTCTAGGAGTTTGCCCTTTGTATAAGAGAAGAGGGAAGTGATTTCATAGACCATTTCTGGTCTTGAGTTCTCCAATATTTACTTCTCTAGGTATGACTTTCTTCAATGTAACTATTGATAATTTGAAGATACATTTGATATCACAGAACCTAGAGATCCCAAGAAGTCATGTATGTTTCTGGAGACAGGACAAGTATATCATCCACAATTATTCCCATTTTACCTGTGATAAAACTGATTGCTTGGTGAGATGTAATAGCTAGACATATGACATATCCATTGTTGAAAATAGCACCAGTAGGATAAAGACAATTTTTTTTAAAGTAGGTCGTGACTCTGATGTGTGTGTGTGTGTGTGTGTGTGTGTGCGCGTGCGCGCTAAGTCATTCCCATTGTGTCTGACTCTTTGAGACCCCATGAACCATAGCCTGCTAGACTCTGTCCACAGAATTCTCCAGGCAAGAATACTGGAGTGGGTTGCCATGCCCTCCTCCAGGGGATCTTCCCGACTCAGAAATCAAACTGGGGTCTCTTGCATTGCAGGCATGTATACATTTTGGTGTGCTGGCACAGCTGTTCAACCACACTTGATCATCTAATCTGATCATTTTTCTCTTTAATCTGTATTCAAATTTTACATTGTTGACTGATTTATCTTTTATGCTAACTGGATTTTTATTTGGCATTGAACCCATCCCCTTCTTCCACATCCTAATAATGTGCATTCTCCCACAAAATCTTTGGGCCTTTGCTTTTGTCTTTCTTGAGAAGGCAGAGTTCAGGGTGGCTGCTCCAGAAAAACCCAAAGAAAGCATCTCCTAGTATCCATATGCAGGACCTCTGTACTGGTAGTTTAGATACCAGGTCTCGAAGAAGCCCCACCTAGTCACCAAGAAATGACCACAAGGACTAAAGGAGAATTGTTTTTGCTTCCTTTATAAATAAATGAATTAAGAGAGAAGCATCAATACTACAGAATATATACACATTTATTCAATAATTGGTTAAATATACCACTACTTTGAAAATGTGCAAGTCATGAATCATTAAAGCCATCATGATTCCCATCTAAGAGTTTAGGTGACACTTGTCTTCAGCTATTTATTGCTTGTGAGACTTCTATAAACACTGATTTCTCCATCTTTAAAGTGGGATGACGGTGTCTGTCTTCGCTGTCTCGTAGGGCTTTTCTGAGAACTGGATAAAACAGTATGGATAGAAGTTCTTTGAAAATTCTATGATGTAGATATAAGGCATCTAGTAGATTGTGGGTTTAGAAAGAGGAGAGGCTATTACACTCTTTGGTATCTGCTCTGCTCCACTCATGGTATTCAGTTAATGTTTATTGATTAAAGTCAGACTAATAGTGTATGAGTGCTGTATTTTGATACTCAGACCAAGTATAAGACTTTTCACAAAAGATCAAAATAGATTTGAGACTCAGCATGCTCAAAATAGTACTGTAACCTTACATGGGTTTGTCCGTTTTCAATCTTTTACTCCATGATTGATACCTCGCCAGTTCTCAACATAACCTGAGAGTACAAACATCACAGAGACTTAATTCTGAGACACAGGCGTGTCATGAACCATAATAAGTGTTGGAAGAGGTTCTGGAAATTTTCTTCTCTTTGTATTCCATTGTTCAAACAAGGGACAATCAAAATACAACAATTTGGAAATGTTAGAGAGATCTTGATATTGAGGGTCAAAAGTTGTGGGCTCTGATGGCTGTAATCATTTTTACCAAATTCACTTCTCTGATGTTGAGTCTCCTTATACATAGATGGGAATGAGAGGAGAGACTTGGACCAGAGGAGCAGTAAGGGCTGTTTCAATGTGATTTTTTTATCAACCTCTCCTGTTTACCTACCGTGGTATAACACTTGGTATAGCCTCTAATTTCATATGGGTTATTTTTCATTGTCATGTTGGCCACACTTGAAAAAACTCTAGTAGGTGTCTCTTGGTGGTTTATCTCTAAAAGTAATAGTATTGCTGCACTGATTTTGTTAGAGAGATGCCATTGAAAATAGTCATGATTTTTTTAAAGAAGAAATGAAAAATCAGTTGAGCCAAATGTTTGCTTTGGAAGACAAATCATTTGCTATCTTGTAAACAGTTTAATTGGCAAAGTAGAAAACTGCCTGTTTTCTGAACCAGCCCTAAAAATGACTTATGTGTGTATTTTCTTATGTTTTGCTCTTTAGCTGTCACTGTTAGGATAGGGAGCTCTTTCTTATCTATTTCAGTTTTTTGATATTTGCTCTGTTAGTCATTTGATGAACTTTTCATCAATACATCAGTTGCTTTGGCCTTTATATTTCTAATAGTTAGCCTTGCACACTGCATATATTAGGAGCTCAATAAAATATTTGTTTATGATAATAGCTAACATTCATGGAATGCTTAATATATATCAAGTTACAGTTATAAGCACTTTGACATATATTGAGTCAATCCCTAAGAGATAAGTGTTATGTTTTCATATTTTACAGATAAAGAAACTGAAGCATAAATTGACTAAGTAATTATCTTTATCTTCTACATGCTAGATGAGATTCTCAAATTTATTCTCTTCATCAATAAGCTATTTTCTGAAATGCCTATTTCTATGTTCGTTACCTCCAACATATATTTTGAATTTTTAAATCTTTTGTTTTAAATGTTCACATAATCTTCCTCGTCTTATTCCAGTTTATTTCATTTTCTTCTCTCTCCGCCACTGGTGTGCATGAAGCACTTCTATGAAAGAAGCCTTTTCTTACAGTGGCTCATTCTCTGGATCTTTAGGATAATGTTCCTTTCACCTTTTCTTACTATAATATTTAAGGTGGCATGTTTATTTTTCCTTGTGGATTGAGGTCAGTAAATATAAGTGTTTATATTTATTTATTGAGGTCAATAAATAAGTATATCAGGTGCTCACATCCCTGCTCCACTTCTACTTGGATGGTGTTAAACTTGTCTTCAGTCAAACGCGGAGTTTGGTGATGGGAAGAAGCAGTCCCATTTTCAGCTCTATTCCATGGTACTAACTGGCCCTTGGATCTGCCAACTTGATGACTGTGTTGATGACTTGATGCAGAATTGTGTAAGATACAAGCACAGCCTGAGCTATAGGGAGCACTTTCTTCCTAATGCCATCCTCACCTTCAGTGACAAGCTGTGAGGACTTTATCTTGTGGGTCATAAAGTAAAAGTTGCTCAGTCATGTCTGACTCTCTGCAATCCCATGGACTATATAGTCCCTGGAATTCTCCAGGTCAAAATACTGGAGTGGGTAGCCATTCTCTTTTCCGGGGAATCTTCCCAAACCAGGAACAGAACCCAGGTTTCCTGCATTGCAGGCAGATTGTTTACCAGCTGAGCTACCAGGGAAGCCCATAATGTACCCCCAAATCAGTATCTTTGGGTCATGGTGCTTTCCAAGGGTTCCTCCACTGAAAAGATGATAGAGAGATCAAAGCACAGCTTGGCAGTAATAAAATGACTCCTTGTTCTTTGCTAGGCACAGACTGAGCAACTAAAGTCTGCTTACACAAGATGTCGAAGCTTGTGTATGTTTCTCTTAATCTGCCTGAAACTGTTATCTGAAGAAATTTCTCCCAGTCTCGGGCTGCTGCTGCTGCTAAGTC
>NW_011495023.1:3556983-3569066 GCF_000754665.1 Bison bison bison
CCCACCAGGCTCCTCCGTCCCTGGGATTCTCCAGGCGAGAATGCTGGAGTGGGTTGCCATTTCCTTCTCCAATGCATGAAAGTGAAAAGTGAAAGTGAAGTTGCTCAGTAGTGTCTGACTCTTCGCGACCCCACGGACTGCAGCCCACCAGGCTCCTCTGTCCATGGGATTTTCCAGGCAAGAGTACTGGAGTGGGGTGCCATCGCCTTCTCCGAGTCTCAGGCAATAGGTGGATTATCAGTCTTAGTTTAGAGTTTCTGAGTTTTCTTCTTTTGGCAAGTGAGGGGTGGTGGTGTATCAGACATACCCATACAAGAAGTTATTAAAAAATAAGTTACTTTTAAAAATAAATTTTAAAAAGTTAGAAGCATCCATCATAGTTTAATTCAAAACATGTGTACTGAGTGACCACAGAGTACCTCTTATCCCAGGCTTCAGATAAAGCAGTGAATAAGACAGTCATTACTGCAGTGTCTTCCTGGGCCTTGGAGGTTAGGAAGTGAAATGTGGTCTTAATTAGTTATTACATATGCATTGTGAGGCTATGAAAATGGAAGAAGAGGATATCAGGTATATTCGCCCAAGTAAGGTATCACTTCAAAATGCCCAGATAAGCTACCTTCACCTTTCTCCATGTGAGGGAAAAAAAAAAAAAAAAAAAGTTCTGTTTTGTTTTTCTTTGGCTTGCTTTGCTTTTGAGAGTTCACAGTAATTATAATCTCCTGAAAGCATCAAAGATTTTCTCCCGTAAGCGCTCAATCAAAAAGAAAAAACAGAACACAGTAGTGGTGTTAATTCTAGAAGGTTCCTCTACTCCCCTACGTGTTCATAAAAGAGGAAACTAATTAGCTACTGTGATTACACTTCTTTAAAGAACTGTTTTCCAATTGGACTTTCTTGTTAAACTATTTTTTCCCAGGTTCTTTTCTTTCCATGTGGGAGGAGGTAAGGGATAAGATTGGTTATTCCAATGCCAACATGCCAAAAACACTAACAGTTTTTCTTTGGTAAAAAGGAAACCAAATGACAGATTGATATTAATGACAACATAATCACAGCAAGCAAACCAAGGGAAACAGGTCACTTGCTATTGTGAGAAACAATGCATATATAAAACACCATGGCAAGCATCACAATGAACAAAACAGATGGAAAGTTTGAGGTTTTGAATTAGCTTTCCACCTACAGATGGATTCAGTGGAACACCCTTTCCTTCATTATTTATTTTAAAATATATATATCTTGAAAATGTAGCATCTGTTAATAAAATCACAGACCACTTTAATATGTGTGCTCTGTGTTTAGTCACTCAGTCATGTCTGACTCTGCAACCGTCTGGACTGTAGCCTGCCAGGCTCCTCTGTTCATGGGAATTCTCCAGGCAAGAATACTGGAAAGGGCTGCCATTTCCTCCTGCAGGAGATCTTCTCAACCCAGGGATCGAACCCAGGTCTCCCACATTGCAGGCTTTACCGTCTGAGCCACCAAGGAAGCCCCTACTTTAATATGAAAGAGTGTAATTAGTACATACTGTTACAAGTTCTAGGAAGAAAAAGAAAATAATTGGACAAGGCTTTGTCATATATTTTTGCTATTGACTGGATACTATTCAACATCAGTACTATATTGTATTTATAATTGCCTGATGCTGGGAAAGATTGAGGGCAGGAGGAGAAGGGGGCAACAGAGGATGAGATGCTTGGATGGGATCACTGACTCAATGGACATAAGTTTGAGCAAGCTCCAGGAGATAGTGAAGGACAGGGAAGCCTGGCGTGCTACAGTCCATGGGGTCGCAAGAATTGGACATGACTTAGCAACTGAACAGCAACAACAACATGTAGATTACCATTATTTGAATGGGAATTTAAGGACCTCTATGATGAACATGTTCATCGAGCCTCTCCCATTGAGTTTCTACCTAACCTGCTCTTTGGAGGAAACTAAAAAGGCACACCAAGTACATTTCAGAGTAGCAGTACATTGCAGAAGCAAAAGGGCAAAGAGAGAAATAATCCTTTTACTCACCACTTGTTATAGAACAAACTCAAGCATTATTATTGAGTTTATATAGGATTGTTCTTTTTGGAGAATTCAAAATATTTTCCCACTCTTGAAACAATTATGCATTCACAGCATTTCTGAGATGTAAAGAGTCTACTGTGAATATTTGCAGACAAAGGTATTGAGGGTTTACATGATTTACTCAAAGTCATCCAGCTATCCAAAGGAAGAGAAAAAGAAGGTTTTAAAATTTCCAACTGTTCAGGTTTTAGCACAGTTTTGTACAGTCCCGTATAAAACATAGTGAAATGTTAATTCCTGATTGTGGTTCATCGAGGTGAAGCTTTGCTGCCACCAAAGTCACCTCCATCACAAAGGCAGTAAAGGTAAAAAAAAGTAGTTAAAATTACTCTGAAAGCTCTCTGTGATAGCCTCTAATTTGCAGATATGCAGGTTGAGGAGATGACTGGGTTGTTCTGCAAAAATTCAGGGTGAAAACCCTCGGAAGAGCCCTCTCTGTCTTCCATAGCCTGTTAGCCATGGAGTGTGATCGTGGCTGGGTTCCATGGGCTGAGGAGCAGGACTTTTAATGGGATCTCAGAGGAGCACGGATGAGATGAGATGGTTGGATAGCATCACCAACTCAGTGGACATGAACTTGCACTAACTCCAGGAGATAATAAGAGACAGGGAAGCCTGGCATGCTGCAGACCACAGGGTCACAAAGAGTTAGACATGACTTAGTGACTGAACAACAACAAAGGAGAATGCTAATGATGAGTCCAGTTTGGAAATCACTGGCTGTAAGTGTTAATTTAGTTTTAGGATGAATGTCTCATAGCCTTCATGTATCTCAAAGCAACCTTGTTTATTAATCTAAAGTTTTCATATAATAACTTTTTAAAAATAAGCACACATAAAGAAAAGTAAATATTCAATGCATGGTGTTGTTGGATATTTTTAAAGATTTTTTCTCTTTTTTCTTTCTTATAAAAGAATTATATTTCTAATGTATTTATTATAGAAAATTTTGAATTCAGAAGTACATCAAATAGAAACACCTCAGAAGTAATCAAAATTAATATGTTGCTATACCTTAACTTTAAGATTATACTGCCTGTGTACTATCAGAACACTTCTTTTTGTACTTACCATGAACTTATTTTTGCACTTCATTTAAAAGGTTATTTTTTTAATGGTTTTAAGAATCATAATACTTTGTTCTTCAGTATTTTTAAATCAGTTTTTGTTGAGGTGTAGTTGCTTTATAATATTGTATTAGTTTCTACCGTACAGCAGAATGAATCAGCCATACGTGTACATATATCCTTCCCATCTGGACTTCCTATTCAGGTCACCACAGAGCATTAAGTAGAGTTCCCTGTGCTATACAGTAGGTTCTCATTAGTTATCTATTTTATACAGAGTATCAATCGTGTATATGTGTCAATTCCAATCTCTCAATTCCTCCCACCCACCTTGACATCCATACGTTTGTTCCCTACATCTATGTCTCTATTTATGCTTTGCAAATAGGATCATCTGTACCATTTTTCTAGATTTGACATACATACGTTAATATACAATACTTATTTTTCTCTTTCTAACTTAACTTCACTCTGTTTGATCAAAGGTTATTATAAATAATATTAGTTATACACATACCATCGAGTATTTACATATAATTCAAAGATCATTATCTAGAGTCTTGGCAGATAAACAGAAACCTGTTTGAGGTTGATTGTATTAATTCCCTTTCTCCTGTAAGATATCAGATCTTCTTAAACTACTGAAGGGAACAGCTAGCCTGAGCCCTCCCAAAACTTAGCCATTAGGCTCTTAGCTTAAACTTTAATTTTCTACATTTTTCTTCCATTTAATATATCTAAGAATTTTCAACCCCATTTTATAAGATACATTTGCTAATCTACATCAACCCCCCCACCCACCTCCATCCATTTCCCCACACTCTTTCCTCATGTCCCCCAATCTGTGTAGTCAACAAACTTTCTCATAGCATCAGCAACTTCTAGAATGACTTACTTCCCCTCCTTTCCACCACAAGAAACAGTTTGTGCCTTGAAAACTGTGCCCTCTGGCTCTGCTGCTTGCCACCCCTCATTGTTCCCAGCATCTGCCTCACTGTGTTTGATTTTGGCTTTCATCTGTATTCATTTCCAGTCCTGTAATCATTCTTAGTGGCCTAAGGGTTAGTGAATATATCCTCACAATACTCTTTGTCCTTTCAATTCTCTGACTTCTTCCCAGTTAGCTTTTCTTCTCCACTTGCAGATCTCTTCTTTCTCATAGTCATATCCTGGACACTGTCATCACCTACAGCTCCATTATTTAGATTTCAAGTTTCTGCCTAATACTTCCAGACCACATAATCTATCACTGCAGTGTCCACTGCAGTACTCTTCCTTCTTATTCAGATCCCCATGCCACTGACTCCAAAGTAGTTTTTACATTCTTCCTCACTTCCTCATGTATTTCCGTACATTCTTATCAAAGTTCAATTCTGTGGTCTGTGATTAAAAGTCTTCTCTTGATAATATTGTCAGTTCCCATTCACATTTTCCTCTGAATTATTTAGGGCTTCCCGATAGCTGAGTTGATAAAGAATCCACCTGCAATGCAGGAGACCCCAGTTCCATTCCTGGGTCGGGAGGATCTGCTAGAGAAGGGATAGGCTACCCACTCCATTATTCTTGGGCTTCCCTTATGGCTCAGCTGGTAAAGAATCTGCCTGCAATGTGGGAGACCTGGGTTCGATCCCTGGGTTGGGAAGATCCCCTGGAGAAGGGAAAGGCTACGCACTCCAGTATCCTGACCTGGAAAATTCCATGAACTGTATAGTCTATGGGGTTGAAAAAAGTCAGACACGACTGAGCGACTTTCACTTTCCGAATCATTTACTGGGGAAAACACTACTTCTAAATGTACACAACTCCCTCTCTTTTCTGTGAATATACCAGGTCAGCTAAATGTAGATGAAGAAGATTATAAAAGGTGGGAGGTTGTGCAAATGCATTTACCTCTATCTCTTTTCCAGACTCACTAAAATAACAGCAGCAACAAAGCATGAAAGCCATGTAAATCCACAAGGCCTCAGTAGTGATGAATAGACAATAAAAGATAAGAGAAGTTGGTAGCATTTTAGGAAGGAAGCATAGGTAAAGGATGACTTGCCCAAGTGGAACTAGCTGATGCCTAAACATCTTCAGAAGGGGCTTCCAATGAGCCACAGGTGCCTTCACCCCATTAGACACCCTACAGCAAGGGTCGTCAACCTCTGGAATCTAGTGCCTGATGATCTAGTGCCTGATGATCTGAGGTGGAGCTGATAAAGTAATAGAAATGAAGTGCACAATAAATGCAATGCACTTGAATCATCCTGAAACTAACCCCCCACCCCATGCCATCCCGCACTGCCCCTGGTCTGGGGAAAAATTGTCTTCCATGACACCAGTCCCTGTTGCCAAAAAGGTTAGAGTGCTGCTTTGTAGGGCTCAAAAGTTGGAGGATTGAGTACTTCAATGGCAGAATGGAGCACTAAGTTGGAAAATAACTTGTTGAAAGCCTGTAAGGGACTGTCAGCCAAACCCCAGCTGTACTCACCCATTCAGGAGATCAAAAATTCTCTGAATAAATTGTGCCAGCACTCTGAATGCCAGAAGAGCAGGTTCAGTGGAGAACAGTCATGAGATGCTGCTTCAAGAATTGCCAGTTTGCATTTTTAATGGTGAAACCTTATTTTTCTTTTCCTTTCCTTCACAGCCCCCAGAACTCCAGCAATTTATTTTGTATCTTCCCTATGCCAAATTTCCACCCCCCACTACAGAGACTGAATCACACCAGAATAAAGACCTATAAATTCTATAATAGGACAGTGCCAAGAAAAGGAGGCTTGTTGCCTTAAATTGTAACCTGTCAGTCAACCAGCTTTGCCCATCCCAGAGACCCAGTGATCATCTTTTCAGGCCTTTACTCTTAAATACACCTAAAAACCCAAGAATAACCAAATGTAGAGGAGGGTCAATGATATAAAAGACAGGTAGAACTCATAATGTAAATCAAAAGATTCAATAGAAAAATGAAGTTCATATAAAACAGTGTTTGGATCTAAAGAAAAATATTTAATTTGATTTAATGTGTTCAGAGAGACATAAAATTTATTATACCTGATGTCTATGAAAAATAGAGAAAAAAAGCTTAAAGAAATTTAAAATGTTTCTCAGAATTTTAAAATATGAGTAAAAATGTTGACAGATGAAAGCAGAGCATTCTCCTTAAAATGGAATATAAGGGCTAAAAAAATATGTGATGAAAATAAGAACATTTAAGGATCAATTCAGAAGGTCAGTATCCCCAAAAAATGAGTTGCAGAAAGAAAGAACAGAGAAAATAAAAAGTAGGGAGAGTTGTCAAAGAAATCTGTGCAAAAACCTTCCCCAGACTGATGAAGTGAGAGGTACGGTGGATGACAAACGAGTCCTACAAAGACTCTCCCTGGGGGAATTTCAGAAAACCTGAGATGACAGCACTCTCCGTGAATGTAACAGTTCACATACACAGAAGGGGGAATAATCCTAGAAATACTGGAAACTAGAAGCTAAGAATGGAGAGATCTACAAGGTAATACATCTTTAAGTTTATTTATTTATTCGATTACATGATTGTCAAACCTGAGTTCCGAACTAAAAATGGAAGGAGTGTAGTCTTTAAAAGAAAAGATATTAAAAAATGAACATCCCATGTATTCTGTGCAAATGGAGGAAAATGGGGGACAGGACCAAAGAAGAGGGCAGAGTGGGATTCAGGACACAGGGCTGATGCTCAAGAGAAGTCCCAGAAAAGTCCCTGGAAAGGAGGTCCAGAGAACAAGCATCAAGTTTGGCCCAAAGAATCAACACAAAGGGGCTTTGGAAGTCTCCAAAGGAAATAATGTGCTAATAGTCAGTCTGATGGGCTTGCCAGGTGGTCAGTGGTGAAGAATTTGCCTTGCAGTGCAGGGTTCTATTCCTGGTCCAGGAAGAGCCCACGTGCCATGGAGCAACTAAGCTCATGGGCCACAATTACTGAGCCCGTGAGCTGTGACTACTGAGCCCGTGCTCCACAGGAAGAGAAGCCAGTGCAATGAGAAGCCTGTGCACTGCAACTAGAGAGTCGCCCCTGCCCCTGCTCTTTCTGACTACAGAAAAGCCCGCATGGAGCCACAAAGACCCAGCACAGCCAAAATTAAGTAATACATAAATTTATAAATAAGTGAATAAGTCTGATATTTTAATCTAGTGGATTAAATTTTATTGAGAAGTTGTTGGAGAGTTTAAGAATTGGCCCCAAAGCCCAGAAAACTTGGCAAATTAAAATAAATCAGATCATTAGCTCCAGAGAAAAGAACAAAAAAAGTAAATGAATGGTTGACTTTCATACCCTATTAGCTCGGCAGTTAACAGCAATATTTATGTAGTAATAGTTATTATAAACTGTGAATATGGATTTAATCATATGGAGTGGTGGAGGAAGGGTTCTAAGACACCATGACTAAGGAGCTGCTGGATATATAACACGGTGAAACTTTTAGCTATAACAATAAAATAGATAAATCAAAAAGCACCACATATGAATATCATTAATATAAATAGAGGAAGAAACTGGAAGAACTGGAAGAAACAGGAAGGAGATTGAAAGTATTTGCCTTGGAGCTTAAGACTTTTAGTTCAACTTGAGTTTGTGAACACTTATGCATGTAATGTTTTACTGAAAATATAAATATAGCAAAATCCCCCTGATTACACACACACACACACCTGTGACCTCAGTGAACATGCCCTTACATGTTTGTAGACTGAGTGCTTTTTGAATCAGAAATTACTCCAGTTTCGTGCTCTTTCCTCTCCTCAGTCCCCCCACCCCAAAATACCATCTGTGGCAGCTACTCACCCTCAAATTTATTGAAAAGATTTATTAGAAGAGAACTCCCAAAAAGCCTTTCCATTATCAAATGACCTGTTCTCATGTTCCCTATCCTCTCTTTAAAAAGATCCTACTGCCCATGGGCTCTGAAGGCAGCCATTTCTCCTCATCCTAGAATTTTTCTTTCATCACCCCCTCTCTCTCTATCAGACATTAGCCTCTCCTTACCTACTGAATCATCAACAACATGCTCTTGGATCTATACCCTTAAAATAACGCAGCCCTCACTAGCTCCCACTTTCTATTCCAGCTCCCAGTATCTCCATCTTGTCCACTTCAAAGAGGTGTCCACGCTCACTCTTGCCAACTGGGTCCTTCCGTCGGCACTGCAGCCTCTCTTAGTTCAGTGCAATTCAGTCGCTCAGTCGTGTCCGACTCTTTGCGACCCCAGGAACCACAGCACGCCAGGCCTCCCTGTCCATCACCAGCTCCCGGAGTCCACCCAGACTCGTGTCCATTGAGTCGGTGACGCCATCTCTAGTCCACCATAAACATAGTTACTGATAAATTGCTTATTATCTCCACAGCCCCCTCTCTCAATAAAATATATACTCTGTGAGGTTAGGACTTTGTCTTTTATGCTCCTGTCCCAACTTCGGACTTGGCACCTGGCCCTCAATAAATATCTCCCAACAAGTAAATTAAGTATCAAATGTTTATTTCAAAACAACACAATGATTTTTATGAAAGATGTTTTAGAGAACATTGTAAGGTCCACCATATACAACATACAGTGTGACAATGACTTAAATATTTTTAAAACAACATTTGATTTAATAGAAATGTAAAATAAAATCAAATGAAAACATATATTTACTTCCCACTATAATCTGTTTATATAATATATATAAATATGTTGTTTTTGTTCAGTCGCTAAGTCATGCTTGACTCTTTGTGATCACAAGGACTGCAGCACACTAGGCTCCTCTGTCCCAGAGTTTGCTACGGGAGATATATTTTACAAATTAAATAAAACATTCTACAAAAATAGCTTTATTTTTTAGGATTTAGGCACATAAGCACAATCAATACATGCTACATGTCCATTCTAATTGCTTAAAAATTCCATTGTTAGTGCATGTTTATTTCCTTGCAAACATAGTAAGGTGCTCAGAAATAATTCAAACTACACACACACACACACACACACACACATATATGTTTTTAATTTAATGGGAAATGCTTAATTCTCTGTAGATTGGATGTCGTAAAATCTTCTAATGTCAGAATTTATTTAACAGAAACAGATGAAACCTCAGGAGAGTTGAAGCAACATTTCTTTGGTAAAGATCCATCAGCATCACCGGCTTGTTCTTGCCCTGACTTTTTCTTTTTTCCAATTTCTTTCTCCCGCTGTGTACCTAGAATATCCCCAGCCAGGTGGTTAATGACCTATTATCCTTAAAATTTATGAGATTTTCACAAGGTGAAATAGCCCCTAACAGAGTCATTTTTCTTCCATCGCTAGCCACACCACCCTATCCTTATTCAGAGCTTCCGCCCATATAGGCAGCCATCCAGAGCTCCATCCTCACCAGGTGTTACACACGAAGAACCATCATTCTTCATTATGTCCAAGGGCGTGAAGTTTTAAGGGATCAACACATACTCTAACAAAGAGATGTAAACAATGGAAATATTTGTGTGTGTGCAACAGAGAATTTTTTTCTGAATTATATGAGGATTTTTGTGCATCTTTGAGTGAGATTGACCTATGATTTTTTAAATAATTTTATTTATTTATTTTTGGTTGAACTTTGTTGCTACACACAGGCTTTCTCTAGTTGCGATGAGTTGGGGCTACTCTTTGGCTCTGGCGCATGCGCTTCTCGTTGCGGCGGCTTCTAGAGCACAGACGCTAGTACGTTTGGGCTTCAGTAGCTGTGCTTCCCAGGCTCTAGAGCACAGGCTCAGCAGTTGTGGCACATGGCCTTAGCTGCTGCGCGGGATGTGGGATCTTCCCAGACCAGGGATCGAACCGTGTCTCCTGCATTGGCAGGCAGATTCTTTGCCACTGAGCCCCTTTACCCACTGAGATTTAGCCCGCTGAGATTCTTTAGCACTAGGGAAGCCCCTGATCTATGATTTTGTGGGTGTGCTATACTTGATTTATGTAGCAGAGATATGTAACTTTATGCAGCAAATTAGTTAACCTTTTTTTCTTAAATCATGTTTAGAAGGACATATATAACCTGGGAACTACCTGTTTATTAAACATTTGAAAGAATTCACTAATAAACTGATCTAAACCAGGAAATATATTAGGAGGTTTTTCATTAATAACAAAATGGATTTATTTTTACATATTTTCTATGTTTAGAAGAGTTTATATAACATAAAAATTATTTACTCATTAAGAACTTGAGAAAATTCATCAGTACAGTGATTTAGAGAAAGAAACTTTATCGGAAGGACTCTGTGGATGACTTAGAACAATAGGTTCTTCTGTTATATCTTTTACTTCTCTCTCACAGGGTCCTCTGCTTCTTGTACCATTTGATTTCTCTTTTCCCCATGGATTAAAACTACATACCCAGGGGAAAAGGAGTGTTTAATAAATCCTAAAGCACAATGTACTCTTGCACATTGTATTCAGATTGCTGGTAATTTATTTAGGATATTAGCATCTATGAGCAACATTGTTCTCAGCTTTTCTTCTGTGCATATTTTTTAAGGTTCATTACTAGGCAAGCATTAGCTCCCTGAAGTAAATTGGGTAGCTTTTTATTTTCTGAAACAGTATGTAAAGCATGAGAATTACCTTTCTTGAAACTTTGAAAGGACAAAAACAGGCAGATAGCCTGGTCTTGAAGCAGTGTTTAAGGCTTTTTCAATATCATATGTATTATTGAACTTATCTGGATTTCTACCGCTTACATTAATTGTATAATTTGTAGTATCATTGCAAAATCATTTATTTCATGGAAGTTTTCAAGTTTCTATTTATAGTTTAATATTTAAATATGTGTGTATATACATATAAACAAAAATTTATTCTTTATACCTTATATATTTGCATATTCACATTTATACTTAGAAGTATATTTTAAATATATGTATATAATATATATGCTTATGCGTACATGTGTGCATTAAATTTGAGTAGTCATAAGTGCAATGAAGAAATCATTAGGGTAAGCAGGTTGCAATGAAGAAATCATTAGGGTAAGCAGGTATGAAGGCAGTAATGTATTTTTGATAAATTTGTTAAGGCCTCTCTGAGAGAGTGTAATTGGAGTCCAGATCACAATTCCAGGAAAGTGCAAGCTATTCCAAGATTTGGGCAAAACTGCTTAACTGTCAGAAAGGCATGAAGTCCCTGAGGCATTATGTTCCTAAGTCCCTTAGGAACATTATGAAGTCCCTAAGGCAAGAACAAGCTTAGTGTATTTAGGGAAGAGCAGTACCAGACAGGGTGACAATATACAGCCTTGACATACTCCTTTTCCTATTTGTAACCAGCCTGTTGTTCCATGTCCAGTTCTAATTGTTGCTTCCTGACCTGCATATAGATTTCTCAGGAGGCAGGTCAGGTGGTCTGGTATTCCCATCTCTTTCAGAATTTTCCACAGTTTATTGTGATCCACACAGTCAAAGGCTTTGGCATAGTCAATAAAGCAGAAATAGATGCTTTTCTGGAACTCTCTTGCTTTTTCAATGATCCAGCGGATGTTGGCAATTTGATCTCTGGTTCCTCTGCCTTTTCTAAAACCAGCTTGAACATCTGCAAGTTCACGGTTCACGTATTGCTGAAGCCTGGCTTGGAGAATTTTGAGCATTGCGTTACTAGCGTGTGAGATGAGTGCAATTGTGTGATAGCTTGAGCATTCTTTGGTATTGCCTTTCTTTGGGATTGGAATGAAAACTGACCTTTTCAGTTTTCCAAATTTGCTGGCACGTTGAGTGCAACACTTTCACAGCATAATCGTCCAGGATTTGAAATAGCTCCACTGGAATTCCATCACCTCCACTAGCTTTGTTTGTAGTGATGCTTTCTAAGGCCCACTTGACTTCACATTCCAGGATGTCTGGCTCTAGGTCAGTGATCACACTATCATGATTATCTGGGTCGTGAAGATCTTTTTTGTACAGTTCTTCTG
>NW_011495023.1:3569196-3579347 GCF_000754665.1 Bison bison bison
ATCTCTTCTTGCTGTTCTTTGGAACTCTGCATTCAGATGCTTATATCTTTCCTTTTCTCCTTTGCTTTTCACTTCTCTTCTTTTCCCAGCTATTTGTAAGGCCTCCCCAGACAGCCATTTTGCTTTTTTGCATTTCTTTTCCGTGGGGATGGTCTTGATCCCTGTCTCCTGTACAATGTCACGAACCTCCCTCCATAGTTTATCAGGCACTCTATCTATCAGATCTAGTCCCTTAAATCTATTTCTCACTTCTACTGTATCATCATAAGGGATTTGATTTAGGTCATACCTGAATGCTGTAGTGGTTTTCCCTACTTTCTTCAATTTAAGTCTGAATTTGGCAATAAGGAGTTCATGATCTGAGCCACAGAGTACATCATGAGAAACGCTGGGCTGGAAGAAGCACAAGCTGGAATCAAGATTGCTGGGAGAAATATCAATAACCTCAGATATGCAGATGACACCACCCTTATGGCAGAAAGTGAAGAGGAACTAAATAGCCTCTTGATGAAAGTGAAAGAGGAGAGTGAAAAAGTTGGCTTAAAGCTCAACATTCAGAAAACGAAGATCATGGCATCTGGTCCCATCACTTCATGGGAAATAGATGGGGAAACAGTGGAAACGGTGTCAGACTTTATTTTTGCGGGCTCCAAAATCACTGCAGATGGTGACTGCAGCCGTGAAATTAAAAGACACTTACTCCTTGGAAGGAAAGTTATGACCAACCTAGATAGCATATTGAAAAGCAGAGACATTACTTTGCCTACAAAGGTCCATCTAGTCGAGGATATGGTTTTTCCAGTAGTCATGTATGGATGTGAGAGTTGGACTGTGAAGAAGGATGAGCACTGAAGAATTGATGCTTTTGAACTGTGGTGTTGGAGAATACTCTTGAGAATCCCTTGGACTTCAAGGAGATCCAAGCAGTCCATTCTAAAGGAGATTGGTCCTGGGTGTTCTTTGGAAAGAATGATGCTAAAGCTGAAACTCCAGTACTTTGGCCACCTCGTGCGAAGCATTGACTCATTGGAAAAGACTCTGATGCTGGGAGGGATTGGGGGCAGGAGGAGAAGGGGACGACAGAGGATGAGATGGCTGGATGGCATCACCAACTCGATGGACATGAGTTGGAGTGAACTCCGGGAGTTGGTGATGGACAGGGAGGCCTGGTGTGCTGTGATTCATGGGGTCGCAAAGAGTCAGACACAACTAAGTGACTGAACTGAACTGAACTGAGTACCAGACAACATGTGTTCTAATAGATTACAGTGCGCCTAGAACAAGGCCTGGTGTATAATGTGGATTAGCCAAAAATTTCATTCGAGTTTTTCCATAACATCTTATGAAAAACGCTATAGAAAAACAAACGAGGTTTTTGGCCAACCCAGTAGGAGACATTCAATAATTACTCACTGAACAAAGAGTACAGGGTTTAGACTGTTTTTTTTTCTCAGTTAGATGAAAGGTCATTAGGAGATTCATTGTTGTATAGTGAACAAGTACAGGACCTCATTATTAATAAAGGTCCAGGTGAATCCTAAACACCCATGAACTCCCATCCTGGCCTTCGTGGGCACTCTGGTTAGTGGACATCCCCTTCAGAGCTGACAATTCATTGTTTCTTCCTTCTAGTTTTCAGCCTTACCATCTTGTGTGCTTTTGTATGTATTTCAACCCACATATATTCAACGAAGGAGAGAAAACAAGAATAAGGCCTTGCTGGAATTAAGTCAGAGTTTATGTTTTAAAGGAAAATTCTTTTACACTTCATAGAATGACAGGGAAAAAGTTCAAAAACCTATTTCTTGCTAGTTTACACTCCACGGCAAAAACTTAATGTCTTTATCTTCTTCATCCTAGAACAAGACTGGTTTCTATTGACTTGCAGCCATTTTCAATTGCCCAGTTTGTGAATTATTTAGTTTCTATGTTATTTCCTCTACCTTTTCCCCACCTTTCATCTGACTCCAGGGAAATATTACTTCATAACAGTTGGAACAAAAAAAAAAAAAAAGAAAGAAAGAAAAACTAAGTAGGAAGCTCAAAACATCAATTTCAGGAATTCTTTTTTTTTTTTGGTATCACATCAGTTCCCTATATGAACAAAGAGGAAACAGAAACATACTTTTTATCTGCTTTATTTCTATTCTGAAGTAATTAAAATTGTTTCTCCTGTAATCATTTGAAGTAACATGTGAAAGTCTTTCTTCCTATATTTGCAATTCTGTGCAACTTAGCTACCAGTTCAAGTGGTGGTGATGGCTGTTACTTAGTTGCTCAGTTGTGTCCAGCTCTTTTGTGACCCTATGGACTGTAGCCTGTCAGGCTCCTCTGTCCATGGGATTTTCTGGGCAAGAATACTGGAGTGGGTTGGCATTTCCTACACAAGAGCATGTGATTTACATTTACAAGTTATCATCCCCTAAGGACAAAATCTGACCATACATACGCTGCTTTTGGTTAGCAGGGCAAGAAGAGAGACACAGATGTAGAGAATGGACTACATCTCTAGTGGGCTCGGGGGAGAGGGAGCCAGGGAAGAATTGAGTGAGTCACAGTGACATATATACACTGCCAGTGTACAATAGCTAGCTAGTGGGAAGCTCAGCTCAGCTCAGTGCTCTGAGATGACCTAGAGGGCTGGGATGGGGGTGGGAGGGAGGTTCAAGAAGGAGGGGATAGATGTATACCTGCAGCTGACTCACGTCATTATACAGCAGAAGCTAATATACCATTGTGAAACAATTATACTCCAATAAAAAAGAAAAGAACAAACTAGTGGTTACCAGTGGAAGAGGGAAGGTGGGAAGGGGCAACCAGGGGTAGGGGAGTAAGAGGTACAAACGGTTATATATAAAATAAGATACAAGGCTATATTATACAACACAGAGAATATAGCCAACATTTTAAAATAACTATAACTGGAACATAAACTTTAAAAATTGTGAATCACTCTATTGTATACACGTAAAATATAATATTGTATACCTGTAATATATAATATTGTGTACCTGTAACATATAATATTGCACAGCAACTATACTTCAATAAGGAGAGGTCTATATTCCTAAGGAAATGGAATATAGTGAGAAATTTACAAATATTCATATGGTACAATGACAAGAACACAGGCTAAGCATTTTGAGAACCTGAATTTGCCACTTACAAAAACATTGTTCTCTGAGCTTCAGTTTCCTCTCTGTAAATTGGGGATAATAACACTTACCTTAAGAGGGGTTCTAAGGCATCGGTTCTCAAAGTGTGGCCTCTGTTCAGCATCACTGAAAACTTGTGAGAAATGGAGTTCTGGGGTCACTTCCGACTTAGTGAATCAGAAACTCTGTGGATGGGCCAGCCATCTGTTTTCACAAACATTCCAGGTCATTTTATTACACACTAAAGTTATAAATGACCATGACTGTGGCTAAACAGATACTATTTGGACTCTGGACTTTCATTAAAATGAAAGTGTAACACACTGCCCACGTGTTAACTCCTATTATTGTGATGCTAGTGAATATTTTCAGCAAATATTGTCTTTGAGCAGGATTGTGCTAATTGGAGCATACAGGAGTTAAACAGGTATAGTCTTTACCTTAAAAAAAATCCATGGTCAAGAAAGATTTATAAATAAACCAGCAGTTGTGGTGCTGTATGTTAAGAGCTATCATAGGAGCTTGAAGAATCTCCTAGAACCAAAGATGGTCCATTTAAGTTAGGCAGGGGCATGAAGGAAGGCTTCCCAGGTGATGCTGTTTGGTCTGTGTCCTTAAAGTGAGTTGGCTAGGTTGATAAGGATTGAACCCATTTTCCAGCTAATGAGAATAGATGTCCTGGAAGGTCCTAGGAGTATGAAAGAGTATCTTAGATGAAGGGGGCTCAAATAAAGATAGAGCAAGTGTGAACAAAGGGAGAATAGAGATCAAACCTTCCATACCATCAGGAGGCCCTATTGGAGAAGAGTCTCCATGTGAAACCTCTTCATCTAGATAGAATTCTCATAGCTGCAGAAAACCAGCAAAGGCTTGAATCAGGGAAGTTATATGATGTAACATCAGTTTCTTAAGGCAGGAAATCCAGTTCCAGTACTAGAGCAAGGAGGGCCTTTGGCCATGTGACCAAAGCAGGATGGACCAGAAGGACATATGGCTGAGATGCCTAGCAGGTAAATTGATGAAACTTTGGTGATTGAGATGATCAGCGGTCCCTAACCTTTATGGCACCAGGGGTCAGTTTCGTGGAAAACAATTTTTCTAGGGACTGGGATGGTGAGGTTGTTTTGGGGATTATTCAAGCACATTACTTATATTGTGAACTTTATTTTTATTATTATTACATCAGCTCCATGTCAGATCATCAGGCATTAATTCTTGGAGGTTGGGGACCCCTGGAGATAATGAAGTGGAAGAATGGATATGGAATTTCAGAAACAGTTTTTAACCTATACATCTTTCTTTTAACATAAAATTCTTCTCTCTCTCTGATGCTTGAAATGTCATATTTCAAAACAGAATCAAGATTCCCTTTCAAGAGTTTTCAAAATTGTTAGGAAAAAAATGCAGTCAGATGTGTTTGCCTCATTATCCTGAATCAGTAAGACGTATTGGATGAGGTCAGCTAATTAAAATCTAAAATATTCAAATGTCAACATGTTATGAAATAGCCATGCCTCTGCATTATCACTTAGTTTGTTTTTTATTACTTTAGAATTATTTGAACAACTCATATTGCTCAAAAAGGACCGAGTAAACCCCCTGCTGGCTCCCACCAAATTAATCCATGAACACATGCTTGAAAATGTGTGGCTCCTCATTTGTTTTTCCTGGCAATGAGAGAGATGAGCTGGGACCAGCACACAGATGACAGAAAGGATGGGAGGATCTTTTGTTCCAGGTGTTAGTGAGTAATGAATGGGTGTTCCCAAGCGCACCCAGAAATAAGCTGTTATTCTATAACTCCTCCCTTATTACCTACTAGTAGCAGAAGACCTGTAAGAATTTAGGAAAGATTAGGATGCTGGCTGTGGCTGAAAGAGTCTTAACTACATTTTATTTCTCCCTTTCTCCTGTTTGTGTTAAGAAAACAGGCCCCTATGCATGGATGGAGTGGGAGGTTTATCTTTCTCTTTCAGGAGGGCTCTACCTAATACTTCTAAATGTTATAAAATATGCTGCAGCTAATTAATCAAGGAGGAAATTAGTCCAAGCGAATTAATCACTGGTGCTCAATGTGGAATTTCAGTGCTTTGTGACTCAGAGATTATTTAGTTTCTCCTGCTTTCTTGTTTTCTGTTAAAATGAATTCACGCATGTCAACACGGATGGCTCATTAGGGGCTTACCTCCATTGTCCCACTCCCCTTCTGCTGGCACAGGCTCACCATAGGGATCAGAAGGCACTCCGTCTGAACTGATGCTTTCATACAAAGTTGGGTTGGCACTACTTTCTCCCTCCTTGGAGTACTTCCAGTGGGTAGAAACCACACGGGATGGGGGAGGGGTGTAGAAGTGTTCAACACAGGAAGTGAGCTCCTTAAATACCTGCTCTTCCTTCCTTTACCTGTGTGACTGGTTCAAGAACCTCCAGGTAAATTTGGGTGTAATAATGCTTTTTAAGTGGCATAAGTGATAAGTTATGAAAGTCGAAGCTGTGAACCATGGCTTTTCACTGTCTCCTAAGATTTACTGATGCTCAGGCAGGGGTGGAGACAGGACTCTTGTCAGATGCCAGCTCCCCGGTGGGTCAGTCTGTTAGGGCAGGGAATGGTCATGACCATGGTTTATATAGAAAGCAGGAGGCTGGGCATCAAAAAGCCTGACATAGATAATATTGTACAGTTAGCAACGGGCTTTCATGTGCATTTTTAAATTCAGTTCTCCTACACATCCTGTGAGATGAGTTGTACTTATTACTCTTTATAAATAGGAAACTGAATTTTTTGTGTGTGTATAACTGTTGTGTAGTATTTTGAAAGTCTAGATGAATACCATGATTTTTCTTTAGTTGGGTGGAGAAAAGTGAAGTCAAAGTGTTAGTGTTGCTCAGTTGTGTCTGACTCTTTGCAACCCCATAGACTGTAGCCTACCAGGCTCCTCTCTCCACGGAATTCTCTAGGCAGGAATACTGGAGTGCTAGCCATTCTTTAGGCAGGAATACTGGAGAATGGCTAGCCATTCTCTTCTCCAAGGGATATTCCCAACCCAGGGATCGAAACTGGGGTTTTTCTTTTTTTGTGTGTGTGTGTGTGTGTGTGTGTGCTTACCTTTGTTTGTTTGTTTTTTAACTACTGTTGCTTTTGTAAGAGGAAAAATAATCACCTTTTAATTTATGAAAAGTATGTCTCCTCTCTAAATAAATAAGTAAATAAATAGTAAAATCAAGTGATCTGACTCTCCTAAAACTACAGAGCTAGAAAGTGGCTTAGTCTTGCTGAATGAATCCAGATGCCCTGATTCTCCTTTCTTAGTCTTTCTCAGCACCACATCTGTCTCCTCTACACCTAGATGTTTGCAGGGTAAAACTTAATGTGATAAACGGACGTTTTCAGACAATGAAGATCAGACCCCAGTGTCTCTCCTAACAGACAAAAACTGAAGTTAATGGCAATTATAAACAATTATATTCCAACTTTAGGAAGAATGTGGGAAGCAAAACCATGTAGTAAATAGAGCATCAGCTGAGAGCCGAACAGATACAGTATAAGGGCTTGTTCACAGAGTGCCTTTGGTGACTTACTGCTCAACCACTCTGGGCCTTTATTTTCTCAACTATGAAATGGGGAAATAACTTGTATCCTGTAACATGGGTGTATCACAAATCATATATTAAAGTATTTAGAATATTGTTTAGCACATAGGAGGTGCTCAATCCACTCCCTATTGGGTTTAGTATATTGTAGTTTTTTGAAGCATGAATGTCATTGTAGAATGATATCAGTTCCTATAACAATATTCATAATTTTAATAATCATAAAGTGTTACTGTAAACATGCCTAGTAAAAAAAAAAAAACAAGTCTACTACTAGAATGTTAAATGATTAATCTGCACTATTTTCAAAATCCCTTCCTTCTGAAGGAAGTTCCCTTTTGCAGACTTAAAAAACTATAGAGTAAGTATTTCTGAAAAAAATATACTTCAGTACAGAACTGGGAAATCTAGAGGCTAGATTAGCATCCCATTAACAATTTGAACATAATTCAGACATCTCTCCAGATCCCATCAGTCATTGATGGTTTCTACATACTCAGATGACCATTTTTTCTGACTCATTGTAATATTATATATATATATAAATACTTCATGCTCTGGAATAAATACACTTTAATGAATCACTTGTTCCATACATGTCTGGTTGTGATTATACATTTTTCACTTTCTGAGTCTGGAGAAATAGATTCTGGAAGCAGTTTTTTCATCTCCTCCTTTAGCATTTTTCTTTCCCTTTCTTACACTTCATGTACTTTGTTTTCTATTTTGTTTATTACTTATGTTTAAAAAAGGTTTTTATCTCCTAAGTTTATGCTCCTGCCAATTCTCTAGCATATCTCGGCCATCCTTTTTCTATGTGGCAGAGTATCTTGTATGTAGTAGACATTCAATAAATATTTTAAGAATAAGGGATATTGATTTAATGAGGAGAACTTCAGGGATCAAAATGGAAGAGTAGGAAAATGGGTTTTGCATGTGTGTTCCTAAAAGAAGACCAAACTCAAACTGGCTCAAATGATAAAGGAATTTATCGACTCATGTATCTAAAAAGTCTGAATGCAGAGCAGACTTGAAACAGGAACAGACTTTCAGGTTGAAATGCCATTAAGATTGTTCTTCCCTTTCTCTATGATTTCCTAGGCTATGTCTTCCCAGTAGGTTATTTTATCCTCAGGCTGGCTTTTGTAGAAAAATGGTAGCTTCCTAAGGCTATATTCTTCCTTGTTCACATCAGAATTGGGCAGAGGATAATTCTTACCACAAATATCCATCAATGTGTACCCACTGGTGACAGAATTATTTCTGGACAACTTATGTCCATGTCTGTCTATAAACCAATCCCTGCTGACTGGGAATGCTGTCTGGTAATGGACAGGGTCCTGAGGCAAAACACTGCACCAAGGAAAATGAGATAACCCTAGACACAGGCTGGGGTTCCATCTCAACCAAACCACAGAAATGCTTATAATTTGATGGAGGGAAGGGAAGGAAGATGGGTGTTTCAGTGAATTTGGGGCAGGCAGTCATAACACACATGGTAATTGAACAGCAGCTTGAACTTCCATTGTTCTAAAATAAAGCTGAAATGCTTCCAAATGCCCCTTGGAAGAAAAGCTATGACAAACCTAACAGCGTACTAAAAAGCAGAGACATCACTTTGCTGACAAAGGTCCGTCTAGTCAAGGCTATGGTTTTTCCAATAGTCATGTATGGATGTGAGAGTTGAACCATAAAGAAAGCTGAGCACTGAAGATTTGATGCTTTTGAACAGTGGTGTTGGAGAATACTATTGAGAATCCCTTGGACTGCAAAGAGATCAAACCAGTCAATTCTAAAGGAAATCAAGCCTGAATATTCATTGGAAGGACTGATGCTGAAGCTGAAGCTCCAATACTTTGACAACCTGATGTGAAGAACTGACTTATTGGAAAAGACCCTGATGCTGGGAAAGATTGAAAACAGGAGAAGGGGACGACAGAGGACGAGGTGGATGGGTGGCATCACCGACTCAATAGATATGAGTCTGAGCAAGCTCCGGGAGATAGTGAAGGACAGGAAAGCCTGGCGTGCCACAGTCCATGGGGTCACAAAGAGTTGAAAATGACTGAGTGACTGAACAACAAAATATAAGGCTCAAATGCTCCAATGTTAAACTCATTAGATATATGAAATAAATGAGAAAACACACAGCCTCACATTAACTCGGAATAAATTAAATTTACCTCAAAAACTTTTTGCTTATGTGTACTTTCTAAATAAAAACAAGTTATTTTTGACATTTTGTCAAGCAAAAAATTAGCAGGTAATTTTTTTGATTAAACTGTTTCTTATGACTCAGTATGAAAAAGACTTCCAGAATAATTTCATCACATCTAACATTTCTTTTCTTCTTGACATTAAAACAAAACAAGCCTTCTCATTTAGACTGAGATATCCTAGTCTTTGGCTTCCCTGTTGGCTCATTGGTAAGGAATCTTCAGGAGACGCAACAGATGCGGGTTTGATCCCTGGGTCAGGAAGATCCCCTAGAGAAGGAAATACAACCCATTCCAGTATTCTTGCCTGGGAAATCCCACGGACAGAAGAGCATGGCAGGCTATAGTCCATGGGGTTGCAAAAGAATCAGATACGACTTAGTGACTAAACAACAACAATAATCCTAGTCTTTAGCACAAATATTATATAGTGTTTATCATCCTTATATTAATAGATCTCGTTGGGTTATACAACGGTTATACAACCCAACCATTCAGTCTTGTCTAATCATAATGTAGCTAAAACATTACCTAGAAAAGATGATTTGGTCTTTAATTTTCAAGCAAATAGGGTGAATCTCATTGCCCCATTCTTTTAGGGATCTCACTCTTGGTATCAGACAGTTATACAGGACTCCCCACACCAATCCAACTCACCACCCAGCCAACCAGCTTTTCACAGCTGTGCCTGGAATTCCCCACCTGCACTGGTATCCCCTGGTTGGCATCTGCTTAGTCAAAGCACACCAGGTTCTTTCCAATAGATCATCTACTTTCCCTTTTTCTCCCCACAAGAGCCTTCACCTTCCATCCCCAACAACTGTTAAAACTACCCAGAACGCTGCCACTGAAAATAACAATCTGTGCCTTCCTTCTTCAGGAAAAGTCACTCTTACTTTTCATTTGGTATGCTACTGTTTCATTTGGTATCACTTCATGGGAAATAGATGGGGAAACAGTAGAAACAGTGTCAGACTTTATTTTTGGGGGCTCCAAAATCACTGCAGATGGTGATTGCAGCCATGAAATTAAAAGATGCTTACTCCTTGGAAGGAAAGTTATGACCAACCTAGATGGCATATTCAAAAGCAGAGACATTACTTTGCCAACAAAGATCCATCTAGTCAAGGCTATGTTTTTTCCAGTGGTCATGTATGGATGTGAGAGTTGGACTGTGAAGAAAGCTGAG
>NW_011495023.1:3579460-3590736 GCF_000754665.1 Bison bison bison
GGAGAATCCCTTGGACTGCAAAGAGATCAAACCAGTCAATTCTAAAGGAAATCAGCCTGAATATTCATTGGAAGGAATGATGCTAAAGCTGAAACTCCAGTACTTTGGCCACCTCATGCGAAGAGTTGACTCATTGGAAAAGACTCTGATGCTGGGAGGGATTGGGGGCAGGAGGAGAAGGGGACGATAGAGGGTGAGATGGCTGGACGGCATCACCAACTCGATGGACATGAGTTTGAGTGAACTCCGGGAGTTGGTGATGGACAGGGAGGCCTGGCGTGCTGCAATTCATGGGGTCTCAAAGAGTCAGACACGACTGAGCAACTGAACTGAACTGAAGTGAACTGATGCTACTATTGATGATTTGCTAGTGAAAAATAAATAGATGAATGAGATATCTAAGCTTCAGATTGCACATGAAAAAGAATAGAGAGGATGACTAGCCTTTAAAAAAAAAAAAATCTCAGTGATCTTTAAGATTGACTGGTTTGATCTCCTTGCATTTCAAGGGAACCTCAAGAGTCTTATCCAGTACCACAATTTGAAAAGCATTGATTCTTCAGCACTCAGCCTTCTTTATGGTCCAACTCTCACATCTGTACATGACTGCGAGAAAAATCATAACTTTGACTATACAGACCTTTGTCAGCAAAGTAATGTCTTAGATCAAGTCAGTGTAAGGCAAAATGTGAAAGACTGACATGTAGACTCACACTGCCAACCTGAGAACTGATAAAGAATACTTATTAAGGTTTATGAGAATAAAAAAACAAATAGACTCTAATCTTAAACATTTCTAATTTATTTTAATTTGAATACAGACATCAAAAACAACTAAATTGTCTTAAATTTCTACTTTTTAAAGAATATTTACTAAGGAAAGCAGGCATTCTTATGGACCCCCTTGAACCTCTAAGCTTTTTATATTTAAGGAAGCTATTGCTTTTTTGAAGAAATTGCTATTGGTTATTCAGATTTTCAAAATCAAAAGAGAGATTGAGAAAAAAAAATTAACTGTGTGCTGAAGAAACATTACTTCTAACACATAGCTTTTAAAAACATGCATTCAAAAGCCAGTTTTTAATCCAGTTTTGTCACATGTACTATGAACTTGGCAGGAAACTCAACCAAACCCGTCTTAATTTGTATCCTGTTATTTCTGGTAAACAAGAATGTATGTATATATAAGCTTTCACATTCATATGCAAACACATTCTACCAGAGAAATTCTGACACTTAAACTGCTTAGAAATAAACCTCGTTTCCCTTTGAGGCATGAGTTAGTCTCCAGTTCTGAGCTTTCTGAAGGCCATCCATATCAGAGCAGATGTTCCCAGTGTTACAAATTTCATCACGTATGACCCTAAATAAAGCAGAGATAGTGAAATCCTATAGGATTGATGGTATTTCCAGTTTGATTATTAATCTGATTCCACATCTATGAAATTGAAGGATCATCCCCTTTTAATGAGAAATAAAAATACTCTCTGATTTATATTTATGTTAATCTATTATTTGAATATTCTCTCTTGGTATCTGAAAGAACTTAAATCCATTCACTATTGAAAAATATGCTAGCTTTAGAGTTTGAGACAAATGAAAAAGTAAAGTGAAAAGTGAAGTCAACTTTTGAAAACAAGAAATGAGTCTTGTTCCCACCATTAGTTCAGTTCCATTGCTCAGTCCTGTCCGACTCTTTGCGACCCCATGGACTGCAGCATTCCAGGCTTCCCTGACCATCACTAACTCCTGGAGCTTGCTCAAACTCATGTCCATCGAGTCAGTAATGTCATCCAACCATCTCATCCTCATCCCTTCTCCTCCTGCCTTCAATCTTTCCCAGTATTAGGGTCTTTTCCAATATATGGAAATATGGAATTGGTCTGCCACAGTAATCAAAGGAACTGTGGAACACAAGAATCGAAGGAAATATATTCCAATATATGGAATATGGTTCCCACCAAATAGATAAAGAAATCAAGCCCCCACCTTACAGATAAAACAACGAGGGAATAAATATTGAAAAAAAATTCTCTTAAACAATAATGTGAAAATAATAAAATTAAAATTTTTTTTTTGTTTTGCTTTAGCATTTTTGGTTTCATATCAAAGTTACCCACATTCCTGGTATCTCATTGTTTTTTTAACATTCATTGTTTTATTCCATGACAGTACTGCTAAAATATGTTTCCACTTCTTTTTTTTTTTGCCAACTATCACATTTTATCTCATTTCCAGATGTGCACAAGGTTGGAAGGGAAATCGTTGCCACATCAAGGTTAACCCACCGACTGCTGATTTCCCGAACACTCAGAACAGTAAGTGACATTGTGACCAAAATCACTTGAGTTTTGGAGTCTCTAATATTTTTCACTGGATATTTACATTTTTTCATTGGTTTGAAATTCCAGATATATGGACCCTCCTGGGTATTGGATTAGCTTTCCTGATAGCTCATATTACTCTAGCAGTCTTGTGTTTTCTTGCCAACAGAAAAGTACCAGTAAGGTAAGAGATGCCTTCCATTGCTCTGGCAAACCAATTTTCTGAAACATTTCATTTGTTATATTTTTCTTTCATTCCACATTACATTCAGGTAACTTCAGTTTTCCATACTTCATGGATTTATTTTTCTGGGAAGAAAGCCTAAGCTATTTAATGATTAGTAGTTTTTAAATAAAAAGCCATAGTTTACTTTTCTGATTATGTTAGGAACATTTTTGATGACACTAAATAACAAAATCTGACGTTCGGCCCAAATGAAAAATGCACAAGGTGATGGATGTCCCACTTTCTGGCAGTGCTCAGGGTCGGCAGCAGAACTGTCAAAGAGACCCTTTCTCAGCTTGCTCAGGGAGGTCTCGCACCAGTGCCCCAGACCAAGACTCCATGTCCCAGGCGGCGTGCAGATCCGAGGCTGAGATCTGTGTACCTGGACGGACTCTGTGGGCTGGATTCATGCATGATTAAGACCTCACAAGCTATTGTGCCCTTCAGGATTCTGGGGCTTCCTACCCCATACCCATCTTCTATCATCTGAATGAGAAACACATCACATCCCCCCAGTAATGAAAGCGATTGTCTTTCCCATGAACTAAACAAGCTAAGGGCTCAAAATAAGATTTAATGAGATTTTAAGAAATTAAAGAAATGCATCGTGTCTTGCACACCTGCATTTGTGTTCATAAATTTAGATTTGCTGCAAGCCAGTGTGTCACAGAGCCCTGGATAAGCTGCCTGTTCCTTGGAGCCAACTTATATGTGCCTCCTGCTTGAATTCTCCTCACATCACCAGCCTGCAATCATGTTAATTAGCAGACACCAAACTTGATATCATCAATTAAGGCAAATCTATTATAAAATTATAGTGTTCATTTGGAAAAAAGATATGTTTTAATCCATTACTATTAAGATCTTACTCATCTATTAATTCTTTGTTTCTTATGTGCCTAAAATATGCCAGACAATGTGGATACAAACATGAATGAAAATAAGTCTGGACTTAATGTAGTGGGAAAAAAACAGAAACAAAGCTACTAAGTGAAACACTGGTTTTGTGCTACTATATAGTAGCTTTTTCCAGAGAAACAAAAAAATGGATTAAAAGATAGAAGCTAGCTATCTAGTTAGATATCCTGTTGTTTCTATCCTTCTGTGTGTATATATATCTTTAATTATCAAATACATAATATATTTAATGTATATATTACAAAACCTATACAATAAATTAGTAATTATTATATAAGTATTATATTAATATCTTAATTATGTTTAAATATGTCAGTATACACTATATTAAGATATCTTAAAACTAACATATATCTTCATATAAAGAATTACATATTAATATATTACATTTATGCAATATGAATTATAAAAGTGTTTATTAATGAGATAATCAATTTAATTGTATTAATAAGATAATAATATAATATATTAAGAGAGAAGGACTTATTTATTCATGTAATAGTGGGGACTGGCAAGCGTGAAACTTGCAGGGCAGGCCTGCAAGCTGGAAAGTCCAGTAAGCATTGATGGTGTAAGATTGAGTCTAGAATCTTTCAGACAAGCTATCAGACTGGAAACACAGGTAGGATTTCTCTGTTGTAATCTTGAGGCAGAATTCTTTCTTTTTTAAGAGATCTTAGCCTTTGCTCCTAAAGCCTGCGAATAAGTGAGTGAGTCCCACCCACAATACAGGTAGTAATCTTAAAGTTGGCTGATGGTAAGTGCTTGTGACACCTGAGAAGTCCTTCACGGTAGCATCTCGAGTATTGTTTGAACAAACAATAGGGCTCCACAGCCCAACCAAGTTGACACATAAAACTAATCATTGCATTATATAAATAAGTTTTCACTTTGTCACACGAGTGCATGTTCCTCCGTTCTTTGTCTGGTCACAACAAAGATTTGGAGCAATGGACATTAAAGCCCTCTGCGCATCACAGCTCTCGGGTCTTGGACAAACCGTGTTATAGCTCTTAGGCAAATCAGTGTTACAGCTCTGTTTTATTTAGAAGATAGCAGGAGAATCCATCCTCGAAGCGTGAGGGCATGCCAACCCAAAGACTCGAAGAGAAGAGAGTGGAGGAACGCGCAGGGGAGGGAGAGAGTGAGAGAGGGAGAGAGAGAGAAAGAGCAGCACACACACGCGGGAGAGAAAGAGAGCGAGAAAGTGCTTTGGCTCCTCCTTTTATATGTTTTTTCCTCCACCTGGGCCTGCCCTATGCAAATTGGGCTTATTCAGGAGTGCTGTTTGTTCTACCTGAAGTCTTCACTCTGGTCCTCAGACCTTCCTTTGACCTTTCTTTGTTCTATTTTCGCGGGCTTTTCCCTTCTTTGTCTTTTAGCCACCGCCATTTTGGACTCCTTTTCCCTATTCTACCTACCTAACAATATGAACACAATCAGCAGAAGTCCTCAAAAAGAACCTTAAGTTTCACACCTTCTCCAGATTCATACTGGACAACCTGTATATTCTGGGCTATGGAGAGACCTCTAAGGCAAATGTTGGTGGCACCACAGCCCAGCCTGAGAGATCTCTTTTCCTCTTTCTCTCCTTTCTCACTTAGAGTTTGAAATCATAATTTTTTTCTTAATTGAGGTACAGTTGTTTTACAGTGTGGTGTTAGTTTCTGGTGTATAGCAAAGTGACTCAGTTATATGTGTATATACATATATTTTTTTCCAGATTACTTTCCATTATATTTGATCAAATATAGTTCCCTGTGCTATACAGTAGGACTTTGTTGTTTATCTATTTTACATGTAGAAGTAAGAGTCTGGTAGGCTACAGTCCATGGGGTTGCAAAAGAGTGGGGCACAACTTAGCAACTAAATAAGTGTGTATCTGTTAAATCCTAAACTCTTAATGTATCCCTTCCCCACCCTTTTCCCCTTTGGTAACAGTAACAAACCATAGTTTGTTTTCTATGTTTGTTAGTCTGTTTCAGTTTTGTAAATAAGTTCATTTGTACCATTTTTTTTAGATTCCCTGGGACATGTTTTAACATATGTATTTAAATTTAACAATAAGTCAGCTTTTTCTGAAAACTAAGTTTGAGTTGGTTGCTTGGATAGTTAGCACGACTGGCTTTGTCACTTAGATGAGATGGTAGACAAATTCCATAAAGAACTCAATATAAAATATTCCAGAAATTCTTTTCTTTGCAACCACTAAACTTATAGCTTACTGTGAACGATATTGGATTCTTGATCTCCGAAGAAGGTTTAGCTTCAGGACCAGAGGAGAGACCAGGCTTGACCACTCGGGGCTTTTGTGTGGCAGAAGTTTCATTACAGTGAAAAAGAAAGCTTCTGACAAAGACATCAGAAGGGGATGGAAAGTGTCCCCTCACTAGTCTTAGCAAGGGAGCTATGCTGCTACTGCTGCTAAGTTGCTTCAGTCGTGTCTGACTCTGTGCGACCCCAGAAACGGCAGCCCACCAGGCTCCGCTGTCCCTGGGATTCTCCAGACAAGAACACTGGAATGGGTTGCCATTTATACTTTTTAAATTAGTTATTACAGTAAATCAAAAGAATGTCCCAAGATTGTAAAGGTCTTACTAGACCCACTCCCACAATTTACATTTTAAGATAACAGGATTAGTCAGAAGGTTCTCAAGAAGGAGAAACATATCCTCAAGCAGGATGCATTGTTAATACAATCCTTAGTACAGAGTTTAAGCTGAGTTGTTTTGTTGTGTAATCATCAGCTCTGGGCTTAAAGAAAGAAAACTAAAACTAAGGACTATAGGAAAAAAAAAATGTTTGTCCTTTTCTCCTTCTTGAGAACTCCAGACCCCTTGAGAGCCCCAGACCCCTCTCTCCTCCTCAGGGACCCCCAACTTCTTATCAACCTATCTAGAAATTGACTCAATACAATTTTTAACATTAAAATAAAAATGTAAAAGGAGATGCATATTTTTCTAAATTATTTTAGAGATAACTCAAGTGGCAATGTTCAAAGACCACTGCACCAAGTTTGATTTTCCACCAACTCCACCCTCCACACACACCCTACCCTTGGGAAGTGTTTGCATTCCTCTGAAGTGTGTGGCATTTCACACAATATGCCTAGCAGAGCTATACAAACACATGTATTTTTGATACTAAGTAAAAATAGCCTGGTATTCCTTCAGGGTTAGTCACTGAGTTGTCAGAATGTTATCCTCAAGGAGACTGTTATAACACCATTTTGTAGTGTTATTACTTAACAATTTCCATATTAACCATTCCTTATCTTTATATTCCCGGTTTCTAGCATTATATGCATAACATATCCAATACACACCTATTGAAGACTATCTGTACTTTAATATTATCCATACTTCTGATCATCACCAGAAATAATGCTCATGTTTACTAATGACTTTTCAATTAAAATGTTGCACATTAACTTTTTTTAAATGTCTTTTTGCAAAAAATCATTTAAGCCCTAAAGCAAGTTAGAATGTTTGGCTGGGAGATAGCTACATGATAACAATGACTCATCTTGAAAATAATACCAAAACTTTGAGATAGGCAGGAATTAATGTAAGCAAGAAATTTATCACCTTCTCTAAATAAACCTTAACCTTAATCTTTTTCATTAGATTTTATAAAAACAATCTGTAGCATAAGAGATCCTTCAGTGACTTGAAACTTTTTTGTATTCATTTCTGAAAAACACAGGATGGAGCACTGCGTGCTCAGACAATGCTAAGCACAGCAACAAGCCTCTTAAAGTTGTTTTTAGAGATGCAGTTCCTGGATTTTATTATACATTCTCTGACCTTTCTGTTAGCTACTTGCTACCAAATGTATGAGTGAGGACATGATTGCAGGGGAAAAAAGCATCTCAAGCACCTTAATCAAAATAAAGAATTTAGTGTAACAATGCACATGTCTTACAGAGCTCAAGGGTAGGAATAAAGAGATCAGGCCTCAGAAAGGCCTGGACCCAGTGGTATTCTGCTTCTCATCTCTGCTGCTTTTTGCTTCGCTCTTGGTGATTCTCTCTCTGAAGACATACTGCCTTTACTCTGTCTATATAACAAAAATGTGTTGCCTTGAGAATGGATGTTACTCATTATGCCCCCAGACCTGTGGAGAGACTATATCTTTGTTTTTCTATCTCCAGTCCATATTCCAAAGGAAGACCCTCTAATTAGCCCACTTGGGTCAAGATCCCATTTCTGATTAAATCAACTATGGGTGAGTTATAGGGCAAGATCAACTGTACAAACATGGCTTCTAGGACCCCATACAATGCCCCATGGTAAGGATGATGGGGGTCATCACAAAAGGTCTCTGAAAGGTATCTACTACACCTGGCCTCAGAGTCCAAAATCCACCAGATTTTCCTCATGAGACTTCAGTTCAGTCGCTCAGTCATGTCCGATTCTTTGCGACCCCATGAACTGCAGCACGCCAGGCCTCCTTGTCCATCACCAACTCCCAGAGTCCACCCAAACCCATTGAGTCGGTTATGCTATCCAACCATCTCATCCTCTGTTGTCCCCTTCTCCTCCTGCCCTCAATCTTTCCTAGCATCAGGGTCTTTTCAAATGAGTCAGCTCTTCCCATCAGGTGGCCAAAAGTATTGGACTTTCAGCTTCAACATCAGTCCTTCCAATGAACCCCCAGGACTGATCTCCTTTAGGATGAACTGGCTGGATCTCCTTGCAGTCCAAGGGACTCTCAAGAGTCTTCTCCAACACCACAGTTCAAAAGCATCAGTTCTTTGCACTCAACTTTCTTTCTAGTCCAGCTCTCACATCTTTAGAGGATGCAACAAATTTGTATTAACTTCTAGAATTGTTTGCAGTTAATACAAAAAGCTGTGACAATCCCACCTACACCAGAAAGCCAGTATTAAAGAACACAAATAAATAGTGGACTATTTATCCTTATTTTCCTAAAGCCACATAACACTCACTCCTTTCCTATTTGGGATTACATCATCTTTGCCTGGGGAAAAATACACAGTAAATAGCTGTTTATTATGCTGTCTTATGGCACTTACTCCTGAGGGATTGTGTTGATTTAATAAATACACTAACAGATGTTAAAAATTAACAGACCTATTTCATTCAGTTATGCTGAGAAATAAGACAGGTCTACGTCTTTCTAAAAACTTTCTAAATAATTTCATGGGATTATAAGTATGTACAACTGTAAAAATATTACTGAGTAGGAAATTATAAGACCTGAATATGATCTTGGAAATGCCTCTTGATTCAATGCTGTGAACATTTATTAAGATGTCATATGTGCTGGTCTTGCAAAAGCTCAAAGATATATATATGTGTGTGTGTGTGTGTGTGTGTGTGATATATATATATGTGTTATATGCTTTCTGGCTCATACTCCATTATAGTAATGTATTTATTTGACTATGGGACGTGTAAAGGTAGAAATGTAAAACAAAATACTTTGGGGATAAAATGGAAGGAAAGAATGATCAAAATAGTAATTGTTTATATTTCTGATGAAAAAGAAGGTGACTGGAATCCCAAAAGGTTTACCAGCTGCCCATGCAAAGTACAGATGTTCTTGGTTGAGATTTATGAATGAGTGGCCCTGATGGCCAAATAAAATATCTGTCTCTATATTATTATTCTTTCTCCCAGAGCCTTTCCCACTGCTAACACCTTGTATGATAATACGTTTCTTTGGGGGCAGAAGTTTTGCTTCTCTCCTAGTTTGTGATCCTTGGCTAGACCTAAACTGGGTTCAGTAATGAATATTTATCCTTAGCCAAAATCAAAAATTACTTACTTTATGCCTCAAGGCATTCAGCTGCTCTTGCAGCTAGAATGTCACTAGTGAGCCTGTCTTTGGTCCCAGAACTGAATTCTTAGCCTTAGCAAATTGGAATTCCACCAGCGGCAATGACTAAGGTCCCGATGCTTGCAAACCTTTGCTCTTTCCACATATGCATTTGCCCAAAAGAAGTACAGCTGTTAAGATGCACAAACCTAACTCCCCAGTCTCAGGCCTTTGTGCATAATTGGCCATGTTCTGTCAACTCTGCTAAATGTTTACTTTGAGCTAGAAAAGGACAATGGAGAGCAGGGTTTTGAAATCTTTCCCTTAAAAACAGGATTGGACCATATGTGATCATGATGATTTCTCCTCTTCCTCCTCCTTCCTTTTCTTCTCTCTCTCTCTTTTTTTTTTTTAAAGAATACCATGCCATCTATTCTTTTCCCTTAATCCTCACCTTTGTTTTTTGTCTTGAAATGATAGAACAAGCCCATAAAAAAGACCTCAAAGGAAGAAGAGCCTTTGTCCCAGGCACCTCTCTGCACCTCTCAGAAGAGTCCCATTCCCTACCCTGTGCCTGGGGATTTCAGAACTCCTTTTATTCAGAGTGGAGTGAGTGGGGCATGGCATATGTCTTGGTGTATCACATAGAGGCGATATATTCTGGGAAGATGAAATTCAGATGGATGAAGAGGGCTGCAAGGGGAAAGTAACATTTATATAAAGCCTGAAAGGATGAAGAAACTAGGTAGAGATGAGGAAAGAACATTGCTGAAAATAAAAGATACTGTGGAAACTTACAGTTTCTCAGTAGGCTGACATAGCTATAGAATATGGAGGAGAACAAGTTACATTACACTTGTGATAAAAGTATGTGGTAGAGAGGTGGTTAAGGGTTTTGAATGACTATTAAGGAGTTTTCAATTTATTGATAAAGTTGGGATAGGTGCTGTCTGTCTGTCTGTCCCTCCCAGCATCTAGAGAACTGGCCTTTATGGATTGCATTAATGGGCTCCCTTGTCATCTGAATTTATATTATGTTTGGTTGAAGTGGAGCGTACCTTGAGGGAGGAAAGAGAGAGGGGGCTGGGTATTCATAATCCTGGCTCCAGCACCATTCTAGCTGGCTGGTGGCTGTGATAGGTCCATGAGGGGCCCTATGTAGACCTCAGCTGTACCTCTTCTCAGTCTTCCTCCTTCCAGCCTAGGCTGGTAACAGGCCTGATGTCATTGGCCCAGCCTACTGCCACATCATGTATGGTTTCTTTATATTCTGGCCACACTTTTGCAAATTATCATTTTATTGAACACTCCTCACTTTCCCAATTGGAGTATATCAGCTGTTTCATGCTAGGGTCTTAACTGATGCAAGCCAGGAAAGTGTTTTAAGAATGACAAGAAGTCTTTTCAGACTGTAAGAAGAATGACCAGATCATATTTATGGTTAAAATAAAAGAATGCAGAGCATGAGAACAGATTAGGATAAGATTATAAAAGCGATCATCTGTCTAGAGGACATAATCCTATTTCAGAGGTTTGGATAAGAAACAATGAGAACTTGAACTTGAGCAGTGGCAACTGACCTGATATACCTGGTGAGGAAAAAGCACGTGTCAGAGTTGATCCAAGACTGTATTACTTAGACAACTGCATAGTTGATAATGCCGCTAACAAAAATCCAAAAACCCAGGGAGATAAACAGGTTGGGTAATAGGGAAGAAAACTGTTTTGATATTCTGTATTTTCTTATACATAAAATGAGGAAGTTGAACTAAAGTTTTCCCGAATACCTGTCATGTGTAGCTTTTTGGCACCAGGGACTGGTTCCATGGAAGACAATTTTTCCACAGACTGGGAGTGGGGTGATGGTTTCAGGGTGATTCAAGTGTATTACGTTTATTATGGACTTTGTTCTTATTACATTGTGATATATAATGAAATGATTATACAATTCACCATAATGCAGTATCAGTGGGTGCCCTGAGCTTGTTTTCCTGCAGCTAGATGATCCTATCCGGGGGTGATGG
>NW_011495023.1:3590836-3605515 GCF_000754665.1 Bison bison bison
GTTGTTGTTTATTGTTCAGTCACTCAGTCGTGTCCAACTTTTGTGACCCCATGGACCGCAGCACGCCAGGCTTCCCTGTCCTTCACCATCTCCTGGAGCTTGTTCGAATTCATGTCCACTGAGTCATCCAACTATGGGGAGAAGCTGTAAAATACAGATGAAACTTTACTCGCTCACCTATCATTCACGTCCTTCTGTGTGGCCTGGTTCCTAACAGGCCACGACTGGGGGCCAGGGAATTGGGAAATCCTGATGCATAGGCCACCCCCACAATTCAGGGCATGACTATATATTATGTTTACTGTTGTTTTTGTTTATTTATCTTTAAATAGACTTAGGGTTTACTCCTTTGGGCCCTGAGTTTTGCCTGGTTGTGATGTATTAATAACTGTGTTAAACCTTTCAGCTATTAGTGTGCCTTTTATCTGACTGAGTAGTGTCCTGTCTTTATCTTTGCATTACAATTCTCCAAGAGAGTTAATGCTTAATTTTAAAAATTAAAAGTGTCTAACTTACAATTCAAAATTAGACTAGGCACTTAGCAAATCTATCATTATGGTGGTCTTGACCACACAGATGACTGATGATTAGAAACAGCAATATCTGGGACTCAGTTCTAATTCTATTTGCAGATAAATCTCTGGGAAGAAGAGACAGCAGTGTTTGTTTACTCTGTTCTTTGCCTAACACACAGTGTGCTTTTCACAAATAACATGTAGGGCAGATGAAAAATAAGGTGGCTAGGGGCTGTGATGTATTTGCAGTAATACATCAAAGTCTTGGAATTCAGGCTCTATAAGCCAAATATGCCCAAGACATAGAATGAATGATACCAGCTACCATTTTTCCAGACTCCAGTGATCAAGAAGAACTTATTGGTCAAAGGAAGATAGAATAAATTTTCAGAAATACTAGGTTTACTTCTTCCTTTCCCATAAAAATAAAACACAAAAGGAAAAATTTTCACAAACACTAACCACAGAAGCTGTGTCATCTGCAAATCTTCCCAGGTGACGTTGGACAAAAGCAAGCACTCCTACTTCTGAGTGTCCAAAGTGCTTTGTTCTCAGCCTTGTTTTTTTCTCTTCACATTGACTTTTGGTTTGATGTCTCCCATATCAGATTGTGAGCTTCTTGATGGTAGGGTCCAAGTCCTATTCATATTCATATTCCTAAGTTCAACAAATAGCAGTTAGAAAATGCATCTTAGTAATTATTTGTTTGAGGAACCAGAGGAACCAGTAATTATTATTTGAGGAACCAGAGATCAAATTGCCGATATCCACTGGATCATCAAAAAAGCAAGAGAGTTCCAGAAAAACATCTATTTCTGCTTTATTGACTATGCCAAAGCCTTTGACTGTGTGGATCACAATAAACTGTGGAAAATTCTCAAAGAGTTGGGAATACCAGACCACCTGACCTGCCTCTTGAGAAATCTGTATTCAGGTCAGGAAGCAACAGTTAAGAACTGGACATGGAACACCATACTGGTTCCAAATGGAAAAGGAGTGTGTCAAGGCTGTATATTGTCACCCTGCTTATTTAACTTACATGTAGAGTACATCATGAGAAATGCTGGGCTGGAAGAAACACAAGCTGGAATCAAGATTGCTGGGAGAAATATTAATAACCTCAGATATTCAGATGACACCACCCTTACGGCAGAAAACAAAGAAGAACTAAAGAGCCTCTTGATGAAAGTGAAAGAGGAGAGTGAAAAAGTTGGCTTAAAGCTCAGCATTCAGAAAACTAAGATCATGGCATCCAGTCCCATCACTTCATGGCAAATAGTTGGGGAAACAGTGTCAGACTTCATTTTTTGTGCTTCAAAATCACTGCATATGGTGACTTGCAGCCATGAAATTAAAAGACGCTTCCCTTCTCCTTGGAAGGAAAGTTATGACTAACCTAGACAGCATATTAAAAAGCAGAGACAGGAGGAGGTCCTAAGATGGCGGAGGAATAGGATGGGGAGACCACTTTCTCCCCAAAAAATTCATCAAAAGAACATTTAAATGCTGAGTAAATTCCACAAAACAACTTTTGAATGCCAGCAGAGGACATCAGGCACCCAGAAAAGCAGCCCATTGTCTTCAAAAGGAGATGGAGAAGTCTTGAGGCTACTGTAAAAATAAGATTGAAAACCAGAAGCAGGAGGCTTAAGTCCAAATCCTGAGAACACCAGAGAACTCCTGACTCCAGGGAACATTAATCAACAGGAGCTCATCAAACGCCTCCATACCTACACTGAAACCAAGCACCACCCAAGGGCCGACAAGTTCCAGAGCAAGACATACCACACAAATTCTCCAGCAACACAGGAACACAGCCCTGAGCTTCAAAATACAGGCTGCCCAAAGTCACTCCAAACCCACTGACATCTCATAACTCATTATTGGACATTTCATTTCTCCAGAGAGAAGAAATCCAGCTCAACCCACCAGAACACCGACACAAGCTTCCCTAACCAGGAAACCTTGACAAGCCACCCGTACAACCCCACAGACAGCGAGGAAACTCCACAATAAAGAGGACTCCACAAACTGCCAGAATACAGAAAGGCCACCTCAAACACAGCAATATAAACAGGATGAAGAGACAGAGGAATACCCAGAAGGTAAAGGAACAGGATAAATACCCACCAAACCAAACAAAAGAGGAAGAGATAGGGAATCTGCCTGAGAAAGAATTCTGAATAATGATAGTGAAAATGATCCAAAATCTTGAAATCAAAATGGAAACACAGATAAATAGCCTGGAGACAAGGACTGAGAAGATGCAAGAAAGGTTTAACAAGGACCAAGAAGAAATAAAAAAGAGTCAGTATATAATGAATAATGCAATAAATGAGATAAAAAACACTCTGGAGGGAACAAATAGTAGAATAACGGAGGCAGAAGATAGGATTAGTGAAGTAGAAAATAGAATAGTATAAATAAATGAATCAGAGAGGAAAAAAGAAAAACAAATTAAAAGAAATGAGGACAATCTCAGAGACCTCCAGGACCATGTTAAATGCCCCAACATTCAAATCATAGGAGTCCCAGAAGAAGAAGAAGACAAAAAGAAAGACCATGAGAAAATACTTGAGGAGATAATAGTTGAAAACTTCCCTAAAATGGGGAAGGAAATAATCACCCAAGTCCAAGAAACCCAGAGAGTCCCAAACAGGATAAACCCAAGGCGAAACACCCCAAGATGCATATTAATCAAATTAACAAAGATCAAACACTAAGAACAAATATTAAAAGCAGCAAGGGAAAAACAACAAATAACACACAAGGGGATTCCCATAAGGATAACAGCTGATCTTTCAATAGAAACTCTTCAGGCCAGGAGGCAATGGCAGGACATACTTAAAGTGATGAAAGAAAATAACCTGCAGCCCAGATTACTGTACCCAGCAAGGATCTCATTCCAATATGAAGGAGAAATCAAAAGCTTTACAGACAAAGCTTTACAGAGTTGGTGATGGACAGGGAGGCCCAGCGTACTGCAGTCTGTGGGGTCACAGAGAGTCGGACATGACTGAGCAACTCAACTGAACTGAATTATTTGTTAAATCAGATTTCTTAGCCTGTTTCCAGTAGGGTGTTTGAGTCCAAATGAACATCTTATATTCCAAGAAATATTTTACTTGGCTTCAGTGCTCCAAGATTTATTTCTGCTAGAATCCTCACAGATGACTCTTAAAGTTAGGATATCATTGTTGAGTTTTATTTAAAATTTTCAATCCAGCTTGATTGGCTGAAAGCTAATAAAGGAATTCCAAATGATGCCTACATGTATGACCTTTAGCAGAATCATTACTGAATTCCATGATGGGCTACAAAATCAGCCCATAGTCAGGAGCTTAAATCCTGGAATATGAATGAAGGACATTAGAGAAAACCAAAATCCTGTGAGTATGCACATTCATAATCTATGGAAGAAATTGGATATCAAAACACTGGGCATTTCAGGGAGGCAGGAAATTTAAATTTAAGAAGTGACTATATTCACTCATCCCAATATCATCCTCACACTATATCATTTCATTTGGATATTTATATGTGTGACAGATTTTACCCTGAATGTTTCTGAAAACAATGCCTGGCATCTGACAGTCTAATCTAGTCCATCTAGTTGGTAATCTAATTATCAGTTTTATTCATAATGATATTATTACTCCCATTCTACTTTTTTAAATTTTATATTGGAATATAGCGAATTAACAATGTTGTGATAGTTTCAGATGCACGGTGGAGTGACTCAACTATACATATACATGTGTCCACTCTCCCCCTATATAGATGAGTATATAGATTTACTCTTAAAGTAATATTCATATTTATCAAATGAACAAAATTAAAAATTTCACATGAATGTTCAAAATATTTGCTGTAAATAACTAGTAACTCCTTAAGTAACCACTCCTCTGATCGTTGGTTCTTCCCTGGTGGCTCAGATGGTAAAGATTCTGCCTGCCAATTCAGGAGACCCAGATTCGATCCCTAGGTTGGGAAGATCCCCTAGAGAAGGCAGTGGCTACCCACTCCAGCATTCTTTTCTGGAGAATCCCATGGACAGAGGATCTTGGCAGGCTACAGTTCCTGGGGTTGCAAAGAGTTGACTGTACAAAATCAGTTTACATGCAATGTGTCAGGGATATAAGTCTGGAATAATACAGGCTTCAGTGGTTTGTACATATGTGTGTTGTCATTGCTAACTTTCCCAAGTTGTTTCAATTCTGTTGTCATCAGATACAGACTCCAAATAGTCTAAGAAATAAATTCTGTGTGAAAAAATAGAAAGAGCACTTTACTGTATAATAGCTCCATGTTCTAATTATTTGATCTGAAGATAGCTATTTTCCCATTTCAATACAGATGACTGTTTAGCAGAAGTAGTCCTCGGGGCAAGATTCAAGGCACTTTTCAGCATCATCTTTCTGTTCACTATAAATCTTACATGAGCAGGAAGACAGCATTTCAGTCCTGATGTATTTCAGTGTTTCGTTTGTTTCTGTCTATCCAAGCAATCAGAGTAGAAGAATGTGTTGTAGGGAAACCAGAGTTGCTCCTTGAAAGAGGTAACCTCATTTTAACCTCTGTTTAAATGAGGAAGTACAGGAAGGTAGTAAAGATAAGTGAGGTATGTGCTATTAGCAAACCATTTAGCTCCACAATGGCATGTAGCAAATACATTCAGTCACTATTGCCAGAAAATCAGAATTCTAAATGTTGTTCATTATTAATGATACTAGAGGGTAGGGAATTTCAAAGAGGGGATGATGGGATCAGCTCCATAATTTTTCTTCACAAACTGCTTTTCCATCCTCCTGCTAGACTCTTTTCTGCTTTCACATCATCTTTGATAGCATTTTTCCTTAGAACCATCCTTAGGGACACTCTTAACAAGTTCAATGATCTGTTTACTGTGTGGGAATCTCTAGCTCACCAATGAATCAAAGGACACAGTCACAACAGACCTTAAAGACCAGCCTGTTTTTGTCTTTGGAAAGAGAAACACATATATCAGAAACTTAATAATTCATTAATATACTTGTTGGCAAACATTTATTAATCACCTAGTATGTGCTGGGCACTGTGCTCTTGGCTGGGGATATAGAAATACAGGATAATGTACAATCTGGTGGAGAAGGCATATAGAAAAGCAAATAATGTCATTTCTTCAACAAGCATATATGCGGCTACTTCCTACTAAGTTTTGGAGAAACACAGGTAAAGAAGAGGTCAAGTCTATTTCGGAGGTGAAAATAATATTGTGGGGGAGGTTGAGAAAGGATTTATGTGCTACATCACTCAAGTCTGAATTCATAGGTTGAAAACCCCAGATGAAAAGCAGGAAGAGCAGACAGAACAACTTGTGTCAAGGTACAGGCTGTACTGGAGAATGATGTGGATTAATGTGATGGCTTAATGTGTAAAGAATCTGCCTGCTAATGCAGGAGATACAGGTTCAATCTCTGGGATGGGAAGATCCCCTGGAGAAGGAAATGGCAACCCACTCCAGTATTCTTCCTGAAAAGTCCCATGAACACAGGAGCCTGGTGCGCTACAGTCCATGAGTTGCAAAGAGTCAGACATGACTAAACATGCAAACACAGATAAGGAAAAATGATAGGAAATTAAGAATTTAAGAAATCTACATAGAATGCTAATCATGTGCTTGTGTACATAAAAATTTCTCTTTATATTTTAAAACTAAGTTGTTTTAGAATAACTATAAGAAAACGCAGTTTTATTGCTTTTTAAAAATTTTAAGCACTATGATCTGAATGAATTCAAAGATCCAAGAGAGTTTTAATAAATGTATTGATAAACCCAATATAGGATATATTTAAAGGAATTTGTTGGTATTTATAAGTCATAATGAAGTAAGTCAGTTTTTCTACACAGATTATCATATGGAGTTGTCAACTTTAAATTGTCTAAAATGATTTAGAAAGAAGCAAGTTGCTGGGCGATTGCTAAGGGAACTCATGAAGGCTGATAATTAACTTCAACACTGCAATCAGTTTCAATCAAACAGATTATGTGTCTAAGGGAATTCAATAAGAAAATTAGAGTGAGTTTTCATATAGAGCAATTTACATGAAAAAATATTTCATTCTGATTGAAAAAAGTTATATAGTACTTGGTCTTTTCCAATTGTGGGACTTTGGGTGTCACATTCATTCAAAGAGAAAGGAAGAGAACATATTTTCAGAAGATAAAAAAAAATATATATATATATTTTCAGCTAGCAAAAAGTTATTAGAAATCAGAAGTAGAAACCAGCCAGGCACATGTGTATTTACTCATATCTAAACACCAGTGTTAGCAGAACAGGGCTATCTAAACTGTATGATGAAGGACCAGCTGTGTTTTGTTTTGTTTTCAATCCATCACATACCAATGCTTTTGTAAGACGTACTGGGAAAGTGAAATTAAAAGACACACAAGACACTCGTCCAGATTTCTTATTCTTAGCCTCAGCACACAAATAGCAACAAACATTTCTAAACAGCTATCCTCAGTTTTTGTATTTATGTCATCTTGGAACTGTAAACAGAATAAGACCATAACCAAATATAAATCACACTCTTGAGTAGTTCTGCAGTAGAGTACATGGCTCATATTTGGGGCTGAAGAAATGTTTCCTAGATAAATTATAAAGATTTTAGCTCCGCCTATAGGAAGTTAATATTCTAGTTGGAGAGATGTGAGTATAGATAAATAAATGCAACTAAGTTCATTTTTCTAGACAGATTCTTACACAGCATTTTCAATTTTAAATTGTCAAAGATTTAGAAAGAAGCCAATTTCTAGGTGATTGCTAGGGGAAATCACAAGACTGATAATTAACTTCAATACTGCAATCAGTTTTTAAGCAAAGAGATTATGTGTCTAAGGGAATTCAATAAGGAAATTAGCGTGAGTTTTCATATGGAGGAATTTACAGAGAAAAATATTTCATTTCAATTAACAAAAATATCATGTAGCCTGATGGTAAAATGCACAATGCACACTGAAGTACAAAGAAGAGATGTGGTTTACCTGGCTCCAAGGCTGGCAAAGACTCTGGTCGATGAGAAGGGTGTGTGCGTGCTGAGTGGCTACAGTCACATCCGACTCTGTGACACTGTGGACTGTAGCCCACCAGGGTCCTCTGTCCATAGGATCCTCCAGGCAAGAACACTGGAGTAGGTTGGCATGGTCTCCTCCAGGGCATCTTCCCAACCCAGGAATCGAATCCACGTCTCATGTCTCCCACATTGGCAAGCCAGTTCTTTACCACTAGTGCCACCTGAGAGGGTATTTAAGAGCAAAAATAGGAATTATGAAAAAACATGACCTACAAAACCTAGCCTAAGGAGTGTAGCCGCAACAGGAGGTAGGTAGATGTTGAGAAGATATGCTAAAAAGAGAGGAATCAGGAAAGACTGCAATAAGGATCTTGTCTTTTAGGTAAATGATTTACAAGGAGCCGGGCAGGACCGAGGCAAGGAGCTCATTCAGGGGAAACACCTCGTTATCTTTTCCAAATTGGAAAACCATCACCTCACCCTCAAGATTCAGATACACAGCAGCATAATGAATGGAATTTTGGAAATACAACAAAGTGCCAGAAAAGAATTAAAGATTATATTTAATGTCACCATCCAGAGATGCAGACTGTTACATTTTGATGTGTCTTCTTCCAAACCTTTATCCGTGTGCACACACGTACATACACTTTTCATCTTGAAAGTCTGTGTTTTCCTCTGCATCTGCTTCCCACTAGATGGCTGTGGATGTGCTAACACTGCACTCGGGAGGAGAAGCTGGCAGAGACCGCCTTTCTGTTGGCAACACGGGGTCTCCTTAGAGTTAAGCTACGGAAACCTGGGTCAGCTTTATTCATCCTAACTGCCTCCATATTCCTGGGCATGTTCCCATTTAAGCACTCTCCCACAGCTAGATCCAATTAAACAGTGACAGTTTTTGCGGTCAGTGATATTTATTTCCTGCCTGAGAAGAGTCGAAGAAAAAATATGGCAGCTGCTGTATCATGTGAATTGGTTTAGCAAGTTTGATGTCCCAGTTGTTGTTTGGTATTGTGACCCTGGATGATTAATCCTTTCCCCTCCTTTTTGTGGCATTTCTGGTTACATTTGCAAAGCCAATGTTTTCTGAATTTTCTCACCCAAAACATTTGGTTCAGATTGTTTCATAAGGACTGGCAAATGAAAACTTGAGTTCATGGACATTCCCCGCACTGCCCCTGAACACCACCCCCCACCCCGCCCACAACTGCCCCCAATTATCGCTGCTTTTCCAAATTGCGTTGTTTCTTTTCTTTCTTTCCTTTCTTACAGATTGTTTTAATTCTTTTTTTTTTTTTAAGTCTTCATCTTTCCAAAGGTAGACACCATTTTATAGCTCAATATTTTTGTTTACTACTCCTCATGATTTCTTCCCTTTTTTCTTTAGCAGTGGTCAGATAATACAGCATTTTAACACATTCAGTGAGAAAAGGATGATTTAATAGACTTGGTTTATTGTTTCTCATACTGCCTTATAACGTTGTACAATTTTATTCTAGCTGTAGATTCTTATAACAGATTTAATGTGCCGCGATGTAATTACACACTGCAGATTGTAATCTTGGTGCTGGCTTTTTTATGATAAACACAACCATATGAAAATGCCCCCGAAATCAGATTCTCTAAGGTACTGTTGTGTTTCAAGGTTTCCATTAAATCCCTCTCTTCTGGCCACCACCTCTCCTAGATAGTTTTTACCGAAGCACACTTGGGCATAATCTCAGTGTGATATTTTTTAAGGATTTTAGTTGAAACAACTTAATGAAGCACATTGCTGGTCTTCCTAAAATAATATTGTGGGACCTTGTTACTTTGTTAGTCTTGATGATAGAGACAGGATACAGACCATAAATGTCTTCTCTCCTAAGCTGGACATGTGCTTCTAAGCAACTGGCTTTGGTTTGTTCTGTTTTGAAAGCGTGACCTATGGTAACTGATTCTTTTGTCCTGCTTAAATTTGCATTGGAGAATCTTCAAGTCAAAGTTGTATCCTGTATGAATTAAATACACAGACTGGACCATACCCATTTCATGGACCATCCCCAGTGCATTCCCTCTGGGTCGACTCTATTTTCCAGTTCTCAGAATCCCTTTCTCCACTTCCTATGTACTTCTCATCTGTCTTATATTCTTCTGTTGTGCTTATCTTGCAAGCTGCTGTAAATTTGTTTTCATTACAAAAAGGACAAAACAGTGTCTGAATTTTAAAATTTGTGATACCGTTCCTTAAAAACAGTTTATTCAAACAGGCTAAAATTTGGATTGGAAATGATCAGAGACCAGGTATAAAATAAAACTTATCTAGGGTTTTCAGAAAAGAAAGATGATATATGTAAATCGTGTGGCACTCATGGCTGCACAGAAAATGCAGTGCACAATCTCTCCCCATTACTACAACTTAAAAATGAACAAACCAAAAAAATCAAAACAAGCAAACCTCATTTTCATAGGTTTTAAAATCAGGAAGCAAAAAAAGAGCATTAATTTATATAATGGAATAGAGAATAAAAATTAATAGTACCCTAACTAAGAATCAAACATTTCTAAAAATATCTCTTCTTGACCAAAAGAAATATGTTTAATAGATATGAGTAAAAAAAGTAGGGATCAAAAATATTTTATTTTTATTAGGATTTTATAATATATTTTCCCTTTACCTGAAAGATTAAGCACACTCAGGAAGACTTCATACAAACTCTTAGAACTGAAAATATTCAGAAAAACCAAATTGAAGAGTGTAAAATGACAGAGGCTGAAATGAGTAAAGTAGAATTGAGATTTACTTCTGAGGGACACCTCAAGTTCACCATTAATCAGGGTAAGCAAAATTTAATATAATAGGCATTACTCCCAGAATAAATGAATTCCATTTTCACCAGTGAAATGATTGTATTTCATAATTTAGATGGATCCTTTTTAAAAAAATATGTCACATGTACTTTTACTGTTAGAAAACATTTTCCCCAGTAGCAACAAATCATATACTCCATAGCCTGAAAACTCACATCAACTCCTGATATTTATACATAGATATTTCATACCGTTTTTCAGAGATACATATGAGATGTAGGAAACACAGACCTTTATTTTTCAAATGTTGGAAAGTGAGTTATTTCTACCAAATTAATTTTTCACCAATTGTATGATTTTTTCATTTCCTGTGTGATGAAATGGATAGGGGGACCAGCCCTGTTCTATTATACTCTTCTCCACCTGGTGGGTCAGCTGGTAAAGAATCCACCTGCAATGGGGGAAACCTTGGTTCGATCCCTGAGTTGGGAAGATCCCCTGGAGAAGGGAACAGCTACCCACTCCAGTATTCTGGCCTGGAGAATTCCATGGACTGTATAGTCCACTGGGGTAACAAAGAGTCGGAAACAACTGAGGGACTTTCACTTTCACTTCATCTTCAGGAAATCCCGCAGGCTACCCCTCTGGCCTGGCACTTAACCAGCTGAAAAAAAAAAAAAATAGAAAGAGACAGAGGTCAAAAGTAGGCTCCTGGCCCACTTAGTCTTGGGCTAAGTGGAACAGAAATCTAAACACAAATGTGACTCCACGGTCACAATAGTAAAAATGAATGTCTTTCTCTGAGTATTGATGCAGTATATTGCTGGGAGTGGGCATGGAAGAACAGAGTAGAGAGTTAGCTAGTGGATCATCAAGACTTCAGACTATATACATTTGTTGTTATTCTTTCTGTAAATATTCACTTGATTCCTATAGCACTAGGTACTATACTAGGTGCTATGATAGAAGAGGAAGCCATATAAGGAAGAACCTCATTTAACCCTCTGTAAAAAATGCATGAACAAGATGATTGCAAAGGTCCTTGCTAACTCTACGCTCAGTCGTGTCCGACTCTTAACAACCCCATGGGCTGCAGCCCACCAGGCTCCTCCATCCATGGGATTTTCCAGGCAAGAGTACTGGAGTGGGATGCCATTGCCTTCTCCCTAAATAAATAAATCTATCATAAAAAGTTAAAAGTACTACAGTGAGTATTATTGCCAATGTTGTCACTTCCTTCTCCACCGCCACCCCCCGCCCTTTATTCCAGTGTCCTTTCATTGGTCCCAAGCTTTGGGGTCAGGAGAAAGAAGGAGGGAGTTTAAATGAAAATATCAATGGCAAAAGGAGAAAATAAGAAAAGAAGGTAAAAGAATAGCACTGAACCATTAGTGGGCATCTACTTGTGGTGGGCATTTTATAAACATGTAATTTAATCTAAGAGACAGAAATCTAGTAAGCTGCCACCCTCTAAAAGAAATTAGATCTAGAGTCAGGAGCCACATACTGATTAACTCTGTAAGTACAGGACCTAAAGCAGTCTTTGATAGATAATATGTGTCCTAGAAATGTTGGATACATTTAAATAGATGAATATGAAAGATGATAAATAACATAATCAGCATTCTAGCATTCCACCATCTGGAGGAATGGGTCACCACATTATAGACATCATTTTCCTTTACACACTTAGAACAGTTATTTCTTAGATCTTAGAATGTTCTTTAGCATTTAGAAACAAACATAGAAATCATTTCTTTAGTGGAAGCATGAGAGCAAATTCCTCCACACACACACATGCACAACAAATATCTTTTGGTAAATAAATGATCATGTTTATCTCTTCAAATCACCTTGATGGCTACATTAGGAGTACCCAGTTTCAGAGAGTGTTGTTCTTCATACTTTTTAGTAGATAGATTTTTTACAGTACAGTTTTATAATACAGTCCACCTGGATACAACAGAAACCATTGTGCATGGCTCTCTCAGTGTTGTTCCACCCTAATAATTTGTGCTAAAGTTTTTAGCTCACTTGAGCATATTCTAAGCTTACTTTTAAGTATGAAAACATTGTGATAGCTTTACCCCCGTGAGATGGTAGCAAGGAGAAGGTATTTGGTGGATTTGACTTAAGAAGACTGACCAGTTTCCCCAACACACAAAATTGGAGAAAAAGATGTCTGTTGTTAACAAAAAGAAAGTAAACTACTGATTGATAACCAAAACCAATAATAAATTTAGTAAAGAAAACGAATAAGATGCTCACTAAGACAAATTATAAAAGCAGATTACAATTATTAATAAACTTACAATATGTGTAAATAGATGTTTATTTTGAAGTATAGACTTGTCAGTTAAAACAATTCAAGCACTGTCTTGTCATTCTTTTCTATCAGCTTCCTGATAGCCATTTTTCAACTGCAGAATGCTGTCACCTTGTTTTTTTCTCAACCTAGATAAAAGCTTATTCACTTATCTAGTCTAAAGATTTTCACATTAAATGGCAATCAGACTCTACCTTAAAACTGTCCAAATGTTGCCATAATAATTTTTCTCATACACTAGCATTACAATTTGGTTTTATATTAATGAAGGTTTTATAGCTCTGCTAAGCTAGAGATACAGAGAAGGCAATGGCACCCCACTCCAGTACTCTTGCCTGGAAAATCCCATGGACAGAGGAGCCTGTTAGGCTGCAGTCCATGGGGACACGACTGAGCGACTTCACTTTCACTTTTCACATTGGAGGAGGAAATGCATTGGAGAAGGAAATGGCAACCCACTCCAGTGTTCTTACCTGGAGAATCCCAGGGAGAGCGAAGCTTGGTGGGTTGCTGTCTCTGGGGTCGCACAGAATCGGACATCACTGGAGCAACTTAGCAGCAGCAGCAGCAAGCTAGAGATTAATGTGTTTATCAATAAGAAGCCTTAACCAGAAAAATTATATAAGAAAAAGAGACAGAAGCCATCCAAATTGGAAAGGAAGAAAGAAAACTATACTATAATTGACATGAACATCTATAGATAGAAAACTCAAAAAAATCCATAAGAAAGCTACTAGAATTAATAAACTCAGCAAAGTTTTGATATACAAGATCAACACATAAAAATAAGGTATGTTCTTAAATACCATCAGTGAACAATCAGAAAAAGAAAATAAGGAAATAATCACATTGACAATAGCATATAAGAGAGTAAAATACCTGGGAATAAATTTAACCAGGAGGTGAAAGATTTCTACACTTAAAATTTCAAAGCATTACTGAAAGAAATTAAAGAAAACCTAAGTAAGTAGAAAGACATTTTGAGTTTATAGATAGAAAGATTTATTATCGTCAAGATGTCAGTACTACACAAAGCAATCTACAGATTCAACACAGTACCCATTAAAACTCCAGCAGCTTTTTTTTTTTTTGCAGAAATATAAAACTCATCCTCAAATTAGTATGAAATTACAAGGGCACCAAAGAGCTAAAACAATCTTGATAAAGGATGGACTTGGAGAACTCACTTCCTGATTTCAAAGCTTACCACAAAGCCATAGGAAATGAAACTGTGTGGTATTAGCATGTGAATATAAGTGGAGACCAATGGATTAGAATTAAGAATTGAAATATAAACCCATACATCTATGACCAGTTGAGTTTTGACAAGTCCATTCAATAGAGAAAGAATAGTCTTTTCAATAGATGGTGCCAGGGCAACTGCATTTCTGCATACAAAGGAATGGATTTGAACTCCTACCTCATACCATGCATAAAAATTAACTCAAAATGGATCAAAGACTTCAATATAAGAGCTACAACCATCAAATATTTAGGGGAAATCATAGGAGTAAATCTTCATGATCTGAGATTTGGCAATGCCATCTTAGATATGATACCAAAAGTAAAGGAAACAAGAGAAAAAAAATAGAGATAAATTGGATTTCATCAAAGATGTTCGTTTCACTAAGAATGAAATAGTGCCCAACACTGTGAATGCAGTGAATGCCACTGAATTGTACACTCTTAAAAAATGGCTTAAATGGCAAATTTTGTTATATACATATATTTATCACATTTTAAAATTAATAAATACAATTAATATTCCTAGAAAACTTTGAATTATATTCTTAAATGGGTGACTTGTCAGATCAGATCAGATCAGTCGCTCAGTCCTGTCCGACTCTGCAACCCCATGAATTGCAGCATGCCAGGCCTCCCTATCCATCACCAACTCCTGGAGTTCACTCAGACTCACGTCCATCGAGTCAGTGATGCCATCCAGCCATCTCATCCTCTGTTGTCCCCTTCTCCTCCTGCCCATAATCCC